>NW_026294391.1:60658625-61182610 GCF_007827085.1 Peromyscus californicus insignis
ATTTTTAAAGATTTTATCTCTAAATATATTATCATCAAGGGTTTAGATCTTCAGCATATGAATTGGAGAGAATGTGAGTCAGTCCATTACATCAGAGTTTGCTAGTTTTTTTGTCCTGAAGTAGTCCTTTCGTTTAGCGACTTCCACGAACTATTTTTTGTATGTTCCTTGTTGCCTGTGGTCAATAAAGTCATTGTTTCTTTAGCTCATGTTTAGTTACTATTTCGACAGAGATTTTCCTGAATATCATGAGCTTAAAAGCAAACGCCAAACCAACCCAAATACCTCTTCCAGTCTTTGCACATTAGCCATAGGTCATGGAAGTCGTTCAACCATTGCAATTCTGGGTACTGATATCCCTGCATTATGAACTTTTAAAAGAAATACTTGTTTTGTAGTTTAGAAACTCAGCTAAACTATTTTAGTGAAGTCTATTTCTACTGCAATTTAAAACGTATGATGTCATTCTTCAGAGGATATAGCCTTGGGTATCCACACAGTCCCCACTGGATGATACAATTTTAGCAAAGCTCTTTTTCACTGTCACTTCCCCTCATATCTTTGTTAAGCTGTTTATCTGTAAGTAGTATATCCAACAATTTAGCCTCTACTAATTCCTATCTATATTGTTGCAACCTTGGTGATAAAAGGTTTTTATCATCTTTGGTGCATTTGGTGGCATGGTTGATATTGCTGGAGATTGAACCCTGGGCATCATCCATATGTTCTACTACTGACCCTTAGCCCTGGAAGTCACTAGATTTTCTTTCTACCATAGGAAGGCTTTTCTTTACTGTCTCTTTCCCTGATTATCTCTAGTGTATAGTTCATTTTATTTCTCTCACTCTCAACATTCCTTAGTTGCCTACAGTTATTGCCTAGAGTTGAACCCTCATGAGCTTTCCCTCTTCCGTGTTAGTATATCCATTGGTGTCACCCTTGTTCAATTCATGTTAAGGCAGTCATGAAGGGAGACAGTTTCACAGCAAACTCCTTGTTCCTCTGGCTCCTATGATTTTCCCACCCCCTCTTCCATAATGTTCTCTGAGCCTTAGGTGGGAGTTGTTTTGTAAATATATCAGTTGGGACTGGGCTCTGTAACTCTGCATTTTGATTTGTTGTGGTTTTCTGAATGGTCTTGCTTGTTGCAAAGAGAAGTTTCCTTGATGTGGGGTGAGGGCTATACTTATCTGTGGGTTGAAGGACAAATACTTAGAATATAGTTAGAGGATTGTGCTGCTTTAGTAAAACACTGGCTCTCCTCCAAGATCCATGACTTCACTCTGAGTTGTTGACTAGATCGCCAGTATTAGGCACGATTTCCTTTTTGTTAAGCAGATCTTAAGTCCAATTATAGAGCTATTGGTTACTGCCCAGATATTCATGCTACTATTGCCCTTAGGGTTACGGTGCCATGATGGTTACTGTTGTTCATAGGCATCAGCACTGGGTAGGACTATTAGTTGATTCCCTTCTTTGGAAACTTTCATGGTGCTTTCTGGTACCATGAAAGGCAATCCTCAGGGAGGAGGCTTTTGGGCCAGTTCCAGCTCAGGTGTCCTTGGGCTCTGTGTCTGAAGTACATGGTGTTTTCCAGTAAGGAACTTGAAGATACCACATAGCTCAGTGATGATTCTTTTCTTTTTTCTGTTGTACAGTTTTAAAGTAGCACTTTCTATGTGATAAATTTCACTGAACATCTTTATGCAGCTCTACTCATCTAGCATGTTTCATCTCTGTGATTTTTGAACTCTGGAAGTTCAGTATTTTATTTTCTATGTTTCTCCCTAATGTGCTTGTATTTTCTTCTTCCATCTAGAGTGTATATAATAACTTTGATGTTTTTCTGCAAATCAATTGATTCTTCTTTATTAGTTTTATTTTTGTGGCTCCTTTGAATATCTAATAGTTGTTCTTATGTGCCAGATGTGAATTTAACTAGGCAAGGTGCTAGTTGTTTCTGTTACCATTAATATTCTTGAGTTTTGTTCTGAGACACAATAAAATTATTTGTGAATAATTTGATCCTAATAAGATTTGTTTTTAAGGGTTTCCTGGGTAGATCCAGAGCACCCTTCAGCATCTTTCCCCTGCTATTCACCATATAAAATCCTTGTGTGTGTTCAAATTTTTCCATTCTAGCTGGTGGCAAAATGAACTGTTTCTGGGCCCACATGAGATGCAGACATTGTTTCCTTGGCTTCTTTTGTTTGGTTGCTTGAGGTTCCCACTTTGAAAATCTTTGTCATGTAGTATTAATCTATGTACAATTTGAAAAGCCATTAAAATTCCAGGCACATGACTTCCACAATCCAGTAAGTGACAAGGAGTTGTTGAGTGAAAATGAGTACAATGTCTATGAAGATTTTTCTTTAAGAAAACATTTCTGACATTTAAAAACCATTGTCAATGTCACTAAAAATAACACTGACATGTGCTAAGTATTCTAAGAGCTGTCATCTTACAATTCCTTTAATTTGATGAGAAACATTTGGTCCCCTGTTGTTGGAAGTGAGGACAGTATATAATACCTGCTGTGTACACAGCCCTTCCCTCTGATATCCTTAGAAACCACCATGTTGCTACTCATCCAACTGCTCCAGAGCCTCAAGTAATGAAGGTAAAGGATTATGGAAATAGCCAGTTTGAAAAGTAGAATAAATTCAGTGTTAGGTTCACACTAATTGGTAACTGGTGGCTCATTTTGCTAATGTAGTAGTGCTGGGTCACATTCAAGTACAGTTATTTGGTTTGATGCTTATGGGAAGATGGAACATAGTTTAAAGTAGAAATTCTTCGTTGTGTGTGTGGTGCTGAGATGGAGCCCAGTGCTTTATTCATGATGAACATGTTTTATCACTAAACCAAGACTTAAGACCCCCAGACAGAGCATAGGAATTTATAACTACCATATGAAAATATTTCAGAGCCACCTGGAAGCTTATGAAATTTAAAAAAAATGTGTGTTTATATATATATACTTTTATGTGAAGAGTTTTGTAGCTTTTTCCAGATTTTAAAAGGTATTTATGGCCAAACTAAGAGTTTTTCTCACTCCCTCTCACTGAAACCCTTCTTCTCAGAAAGCCCTTTCCTGCTTTGGTCTTTATTTTGGGGATTTATCAAGGCAACTCCATGTAGTTAAAAAGGAGGTTTATTTTGGGGTAGCTTACAGCCAGTAAAGGGGTTGGTTGCAGGCTCTGGGAGAGGAGAGGTGCAGTCCAGCAGGGTTCTCTGGAGAACTCTGACTCGATCTGCCATCCAGCATCCAGGATCACCGGGAACAAAGGGAGCCGGCACATCTGCATCCTGGGTCTTAAGGGCTCCTGTCTCGGCCCCACCCCAGGGGCAGGTCATAGGGAGGCATGGCAGTTACTGGAAGCCTCACTAGGGGTAGTACTTCCAGGTCAAAGCTGGAACAGCTATCCACTACAAGCTTTCATTTTAGACCCAGTGAGTTTAATTATGTTTGCTTGCATGAGTAGAGGGTTATTTACTGGAACACGCACAACTTATCAATGACTATACCACTAAAGAAAATGACACCCCTTCCCCAGAACCCAGTAACTGCCCATAGTCCATCAATGCAAACTTAGCCATTTAAAATTAGCTTTTCATTTTTGAAACATGCTTTCATGTAACTCAGAATTTGTTATATTGCCAAGGATGACCTTGAACTCCAGATCCTACCACTTTTACCTCCTAGGATTACAGCTGTGCACCACAATGATAAGATTTAAAATAACCTCATAAATTGGTTAAAATAATCAATGCTAAGGTTTAAAAATAATTGAGCTGGGGAAATAGCTCCATTGATAAAGTGCTTGCCATGTAATCATGAGGACCCAAGTTCAGTCCCCAGAAATCATATAAATAAAAAGCCATGTGTGAATACACACACACACCTCATATGATTTCAAACCCTGTCCCTTTTTTCTCTCTCTTATTCTTTTCTTTCTTGTCAACAGTTTAAAAAAATGATGGCTCTTAAGAGTTAAAATTAAAATTATTATGAAGACATCAATTCACACTAGAAAGATTCCATGTAATAAGTAACATTTTTCGTGATCAACTAGGACTATAATATCTTTAAAAAGAGTCATATGAAATTAAGTTGTTTCTGATAGCTCCAGCTTTCCAAAACTCGTAGGTGACTAAAAAGCAGAAAACTTCATATGTTTATGACCAATATAAATATTTAAAAACAATGTTCTGGTATTATAGGCATGTGCCATCATATCTGGCTGCAGCATTCTGAGATGGGAGGATCACTTGAGCTCAGGAGTTGGAGACCAGCCTGGGCAACACTGTGAGACCCTAAGACTCCTGAAAACCAAAAAGGCACTTCAAATGGCCTGTTAAGCTAATCCTACTGAGGTGCTGATGGAGTGACAGAATGAAAATCTGAAGTTGTCTCAGGTCACTCAGTTTACAGGCTAGACATGGAAGCACTAAATGACTTTTACCCTCAACTTAGTGTAAATGTCTAAAGGATTATTTATTTACAATGTTTATTCATTCATTTATTTTTCATTTATACACACACACACACACACACACACACACATAAATACAGAGGTCAGAAACCAGCTTTAGAGGCTCAGGTTTTTTTCACCATATAGGTTCAGAAGATTGAACTCAGATGGTCAGGCTTGATAGCAGCCTTTACCTGCTGGCCCAGAAGTGTAAAGGTTTTTTGTTGCATAGTCACCCCATATAGTCCAGGCTGGCCTTGAACTGACAGTTCTCCTACCTGCCTCAGCCTGCTGAGTGCTGGGCTCGCAGGTTTGAATCACTACACCAGCAAGAACTGTAATCAAATCATTCATCTACTACTCTGCCCTGCTCCTCCATGCTGGGGAGTAACCTTAGGGCCTCCTGCATTCCACAACTACACTATATCACCAGCTCTTTAAAACCCCGTCCTTCCTTCCTTCCTTCCTTCCTTCCTTCCTTCCTTCCTTCCTTCCTTCCTTCCTTCCTTCCTTCCTTCCTTCCTTCCTTCCTTCCTTAAGATACTCTCCCTAGGTTATGGAGGCTGGCTTTGAACTTATTCTGTATCTCAGCCAGGTATTCTTGCAATCTCTTGCTTAAGACTGGGATTACAAGCTTGAGCCACCCAGGCCTGGCTTAAAACTGTAATTTTTATAGCTTGAAAAACACATATAGCTAGGAAATAGCTTCCGAATTTAGAGGAAATAATTGGTGGGAAAGAGTTAAAAACGTTGGTGCTTCCTATTTCAGTTTGGATTATTTGCCTGGTGTTTTTCCTTGATAGTTTCACATTTTTACAGGACACTCAACTCCAGTATCCTGTAGCCCTGCCACATGCACATTCTTTGTGATCCAAAAGCAACTTCAGGTTTGCATTTTATTGGGTCCCTCTGAAACACATTACTCTAATAAGTGCTTTCTAATTGTTCAGGCTGTTTTATGTGTGAAATGAGAGTGGATTGGTAAGTAGAATTTAATAACATTTTGACTAATTTGTCAGTCATCTACATTCTGCGATGTTCTAACAGCCAAACTTGCTTTCCTTGTACAGTGAATTGTGTTTTCTCTTCACTGAAATTTTTATATGCCACAGTTGGATTGATTTGGGAGTTTGCTAACATGGTCAGAGGCTGGGTCTGAGACTACTAATTCATAAAGTTGACTTGAGTATTTCAATGAAGGTTTATGAAGAAGTTTCCTTCTAAGACCATAAACATATTCAAATATTATTTTCAAAAATATTTGCTTAAGATGTGTGGTTTTCGATCTTAAAGTTCTGGATCTTCTAGAATTGGTAGTCTAAACACTGACTCGTGCTACTGTGCAAGAATGAGTATTTTAATATTCAAGGAGAAACTGACTAGTTTTTCACTGTCACTGCATATGGTGAAAAAATTAGATTTGAAAATTTCTGTTACTTATATCATGAAGAAAGTGCATACTAATATGTTTACATGTTCCTATATAAAGCATTCTATATATTTACATCTTTATTTATATCTATGTCTCTTTTGAATGTCTATGCCTTAAATTTCCTTGGTAACAACCCTAACTTAAATAAGATTCTTATATAGAGGCTTCCTTTACGTCTTTTTTAATCTAGAAAGAAACTTGTTTTCCTTTGTTTCTAGTACATTGTGATGCAAATTAAAGGTGTTTGTAGCTGCTGCACTGTAATATGTCAAATGGCAGTTTCAGCGAAGATTTTTAAGGTCTTTACCTAGAACAAAGTAAATGCATTTTTAAAGACTAAATCTAAATAAAAAAAAGTACTTTCTGTTGAGCCTGACCTGTACAGGTTGGGCCTCTCCCACGTGGTTCCAGTTCACCATTATTATTTAGTCAGGCCACCAAACGTCAGCTGGCTGCGCTCTCCATTGCAGTGATTTCTGCCTTCTTTATTGGCTTATTGGAGGGGAGAGGGATTTCCATTCTTTCTGTAAAGAACCTTTTGTGCAAAAGCTGCATTTATTGATGGAACTCTCATTTCTATGTGTGAGTGCTTGTGAGTGTGGAAATCAGAGGACAATGTCAGATGTCTTCTCCACTCACTTTCTACCTTGCTTTTCAGACAGGCTCTCATTAGAACTGTAGCTCACTGCTTCCTTGAGGTTGGCTGGCAAGCAAGCCTTGGGCGGGGGTGGGGGGGATCCTCTTGTCTCTGCTTTCTTAGTGTTGGGATTATAGTGTTGGGATTATAGTGTTGGGATTCTTTAGGAATTTTACATCACTTACCCTGATCCTGCTCACCTCCCAGTCCCTCCTATCCATCCCTCACCCCTGCAGCATGCCCCCAAAAAGAACCCCCCAAAATTAATTAAAAACAAAACAAACAATGCCCCCACCTCACTCCTCTGTCTTTGCAACCCCTCTTCTTTCATCCTAGTGGCATGGGGAGCTGTGGCGTGTCATGCAGTACATATACCCTTTTGTCCAATCAGCCCCACCCACAAATGTTCACTGCAGTGAGTCATTGGCCTGATTCAAGGCCTCTGGCACACCACCATCACTGGACCCTCACAGAAACCCCTGGGGGACACCCTGCAGTTACACACCCGACTCTTTACATGGGTGCTGGGGATCTGAACTCGGGTCCTCCTCCTCAGACACTTTACCAAGGGAGCCACCTTGTCAGCCCTGAAGGAGAACTTTCAAAGAGCTTACTTGATGATGCCAGTTTTAAATATTTCTCTAAGTATATAATGTGTGGTTTAGGAGCAAGTGGGTTACTACATTTTTCTCTCAGGACTACTGCATTTTTTTTTCTTCAGGTGATGTACTTTTGGAGACCAATAAACACAGTTCTCAGTGTGATAAAAGCAAATCAGACTGAGAGCATGTTTAGACATATAAAGCAAGAGTTTTCTTTCTTTTTTTTACTGTCATAATGGCAAAGTAAAAGGCAGAAGGCGTGTGAGGCTGAGCAGAGGCTGAACACGATTAAGTGCCATTAGCCTGGTCAGTGTTGTATCAAAAAGCCATTACCATTAATTTCTCAGCTCTACTCATGTAAAAGAAAACACTGAAAGTGTAGGAGGGGGTGTCCACAAGATGAGATGTTACAGAGGAGTCTATACGCCACACCTACCAATCCACCTGGGAGTGAGTGAACTACTGTTTCTCTGGGAAATGAGATGTACAGAACCTGCCATCGGAGGGGCCTCAAGCTCTAGCCTTTACCAATATTCTTTTACAAATTATGATATAGGAAAGACACAACAAATTTATGTATATAGTTTTAATAAAGGACATAGGAAGATAAAGATGACCAGCATTTTTCAGTATTTCTGCAGCAAGACACATGGTTTTAAGAATGCTATATACAGTCACTGTGAGCAGACTGATGGCAAAAGGGATTTACAGCAAATTGGCGACTTGAGCTTAACTGTTGCAGTCCCCCAGTGTCTTTCCTTTTCTGGCTCTCCAATACATTTCATCCATTATCAAGACCCAATTCCAGGTTTCCTGCTGTGTTCCTTTGCTGATTTAGACAGTGGGCTGAAAGCAATTATTCTTTGAATGCATCTTATTTTATTATTCTTTTCTTTTAACAATCCCCTACCAAAAACCTATATCCTGATAGATTGAATTCACTGTGTGTTTTAACTCATTCTGTTGATGGATGTTAACTAGGCTGCTCCAAAGAACACATTTAATGGTCTTGAACACTGTGCAGGATACAGCCTTAGCCTTTTTGGGAAAGTAAACAAATCAAGGGTTGCATGCTAGTAAGAGCCACCCATTTTTTACTATATTACATAATACCCACATGCAAAGGCTACAATATAATATGGAATATTACAGGTATGGTTAAAGAAATGCAAATGTAGCATACATTGTCAACTCTTTCCTCCTGCCTGGACAGAGTGCATGAATTTTATGAAACATTGAACTTGCAATAGGGTCTGATAATCTTGTTAGATGTCCTCTGTGTCTCTGCATATCTTTTGGTCCAACTGAGTCTCTCAGCTACTCTGACAGCAGATACTTTAGAACAGACAGATGAAATGTTCACTTCCTGTGATTTTGGACTTTATTAAAAAGGAGAGAGCAGAATCATCCCTGTAAAATATTTGCTCTAATGACCTAACAGTCTGCCTTAAAAGAAGGGTGTGCATTCATGTCCATGTAAATGTACACACATGTAGATATGTGTGATGAAGAGTTGAAAGGGACAGACTATGAGTGATTATTACATTCCTGTCAGTTGCAGCCTGGTTAAATCTTAGGTTGTATATTGCAGTAATGTATACACAGTATTCTTAAAACATACCTGCCAGGACTGTGCTTAAATATCCATTAACATAAATGCCTACGCTCTGTGCAATTTGGCACGAACATGAGGAAGCACAATATTTTCTCTGGAAAAGTGAACCCTGAGATCAGGCTGTCTGGGTGCCACAGGAGATTATGGCACTGGCTGATGCCATCTAATGCGAAATACACAAGTCATATGGGGCCAGGGAGGGGAAGAGGCACATATTGCATTAGAAATAAAGAGCTATCTAGATCACAAACTTCAAGATTTTGGAGACAGAGGGATTCTTTTGGAATGTGATTCTGTTCTCTTTGCTCTCAGTGTTCTAAGGTGGTCCATGGTAATTCCTGCACTAGGCAGTCAAGTCTCTCGAACAGTGGGCTTTTGGATGGCACTTTATTTCCTTTATCTTTACTTGTTGGAAAATAATTTCCATTCTGTCTCTTTCCAAGGACACTGTTGGAACAAACGGAAGAAGATTGACAAAATGCTCTAGGCTCTGCAAGAAAGTATTCTGCACTGAGAGTGTGGAAGAAAAGACTGGAGCACGTTTGTTTGCTCAGAAATACTGCAATGGTAAGACTTTCCATTCCAGTCCTGCAACTAAAAACATGTAAGAGCACTAGGGGGTTACATAGCACCTTTCAACCGTGGGATAGTAACAAGTAGCTCCATTTTCCAACTGTGGAAGAGGAGTACCAAAGATTGGGGAAGGAGATCCCACAGAAGCTATTGGGCAGGGTTCCAAGGAAAAGAAGCAAATGAGTGAGGTCAGGGTGTGCTGATTATAAAACAAACCTGTCTTCTTGATCAATAACTAACCACTTAGGTGCCTATATACAGTAATCAGTACACAAAGAATCTATGTATAATCAATGTCTATAAACTAATGGGATCAAGATACTAAAACAAGAATAGGGTTTCTTCTTTCTCCAAGCACCCAGAGAAACCCCTGGTTTATTTGGCCTTTTGGAGACAGCGTAAGTCTTAAGACACTGAACAATCAGCTTGCATTAACCTGAGCTTTAGCCTCCCACTACTTCCCTGTCGTTTACTAACATTGTCCTTCGTGACACGATCTCTGTGAGGGCTGAATGCTAGCTGACACACTCCACAGAGGACAAGTTCCTGACGCCTTCCTGACTTCGCACCATAGCCAGCAGCTTCTGGCCCTTAGCAGAGATGACGGACAGGTGGGGTCAGGGAAGGTTGCTTTGATGCTGACTTGCTGGGAAGTGCTGTTTGCACCCCTTTAGAGAAAGGTACTAGAAGGCAAGGCCGGTGGATCCTAGAGCCATGTGGATGGCCAAGTATGCTTCTAAGGGGAACCTAGACAAGAGAGGTGCTTCCGAAGGAGCATGGAAAGGGAAAGCTCTTCCCATGTAAAAGTATAAACTTTCACAATGAATCCAGCATGCACAGTCTTCTAAGTTGCTCCTTAATCTGTGAATCTTAGAAGCAGTCCCTAGGCCCTCGCCCTAATAGACTTATTTGTGTCTTGTATTCTCTCAAATGAAATGCAGAGGACAATCTATTTATTTGATGCTAAATGTCTCACCTTGGTTAAAATGACCTAGGGGGTCCAAATGGACCCATTTGGTTGTTGCTCTAAATAACTGGATTGTTTTCCTTCTCAGTTATGCTGGCACCCCAACACAGATTTGTTTGTGCCAGGCAACTCTTTTTCACTCAGAGACATTTTAGAGAGAATAATTTAGTAAACCCAACTATCTCTTAAGGAGTTCAATTCCTTGATAACTGTGAGATGCCTGTAACTCCCACTGATCTCCGTTAAGAGTTGGGGCTTTTATTGTCAGCAGCTGTGCATTAGAGTGCTGGCTGAAAAATGAAAAACATCAATACTCTTAGGTACTATTATTATAAAGAAGCAGCATTAGTGTCCATCTCATTGATCCAGGCACTAGGACTGAAAGGAAGGCTGGTTATAAATAAGTGGGGAAATGGATGTAAACTCTCTTAATGGCTGAGCTGCCACCGAAGCTTGAAAAAAGAGGACTGCAGCATCACTGTTCAGTTAACTCTGTACATTAACTCCTGTTGTGAAAACATAGACCTTGAGCTAATCCTTAGGCTAGTGTCATATCTGAAACTTTACCTTCTTCAACAGAATTATAATTATACCTGAAAATCACCCTTAAATCCTTTTTATAAAATGGATGGTCCATAACTCAGGCTTATAGTATTTCTACCATTATAAAAGTAATTTACAAAGGCTAAAATAAAGCTATATAGCAGAGAAATGACTAAAATAGAGATTTTAACCATAGCTTGGCATCACAAATTTTTAAGAAAGTAATTCTTTTTGTTTGTCTTTTTCAAGACAGAGTTTCCTTATGTAACCCAAGGTGGTCTGAACTCACTATGTAGAACAACCAGGCTGGTCTTGACCTTGCAGGAGTCCTCCTCCTCTGCTTCCCAAGTGCTGGGATGACAGGCATGCACCATCATGCTTGGCCTTCAAATGCTAATTGTTATGCTTACTAAAATGGGAGTCTGATCTGCTCTTCCCTGTTCGCTGTGGTGCTCTCAGAAACTTCTGGGACAGGACGGGTTTTACATTGTTCAATTCTCAACAGGACCTTGGGCACAGTCTATTTAATCTCCTTAAATTTCAGCTACATGATATAGGGTTTGTTCAGAGTTCATCAAATATTTAAATTGCTATTTAGGTGAAAAGCATGATTAAATACAATCCTCAGTTTTTAAACCTTGATTTTTTGGCAGAATTCTGTAGCACATACACATGTTTATATATGCCCATGAACATAAGCCGCAAACACATGCTGACTCCCCTCAATACCAGAAAGACCCTGCAGAGAGACATGATTAATAGTCTTTCATGGGGGAATTAGACTCCACGGTAATCTTCTGAATTCCTTTTTACCCAACTAGATGAATATAAAGATATATATTTTATACTTAGGCTTTCATGGATTGGGGGAGGGTAAGAAAGAAAAACTGGCTTGAAGCAATTGTTTCCAAAATGAGTTCAGTCAGCAAAGTCAATTTGCGAAGTCCTGAAACATCTGCACAGCACGTATTTGATGGAACACCCAAACTGAAGCTTTCTATCCAACTTGGTGACTTATTTTGAGGAGTAGAGTGGTTCTCAACATTGAAGTTTGTATGCCTCATGGGATATGGGGGTTCCTGGGGATAAAAAACAGAAATTTACAGGTGAGTTGAACAACTATGAATGACTGCATAGTGGCACCCAGTTCATAGTAACCATTTGTAACCATTAAAATCATTTTATGAAATTATGTTTTAAAAAGACAAAGATGGCCCAGAGATCAAGGCCCTTGCTACCAAGCCTGATGACCTGAGTTCAGTCCCCTGAACTCACATGGTGGGAGGAGAGAACTGACTCCTGCAAGCTGTTCTCTGATACCCCTTTGCCATGGCATGCCAGAGCCCCACCCCCAATCAAACAAACAAATAGTAATTAAACAATTAAAAAAACAAAAATATATTCATATTAGTAATTTTGCTTCTGGATTCTGTCCTATGAAAATGATTCCAATTGACTTCTTTTCAAGGACAGCATTCATAGCCTTATTCCTAGTAATGAAAAGATGGATAAAACCTTAAAGTTAGATTCAGTATATACCACCATACATACACAAACACACACAAATAACTTCGTTCATACAGTATTTTATATAATCCTGTCAATTGTTCTTTAAAATAACAATTTTAAATTTTAATCATTGTATAATATTCTTAAAATTTTTAGTAATATTTTATTAGAATGTTGGAATGGTTTGTTTCATCAGTCTCCTATTAGTAGATACTTAGTTTTATTTTAAAAATTCTGACATTATAATAAATTGATAAATAATTGTATAGATCTCTCATTAATTCATTTAAATACACTTCTCAAATGCAGTTAGTTATCAGATGAAATATTATGAACATATTAAGGCTTTTATATATGTCACCAACTTGGCCTTCACACAAATGAGTAATATGTGAATTTAAGCATATCAACAATGAATATGAATACATGTCTCAGTGTGTCTTTGCCAACACTAGGTAGTATAATTCATAAAACCTGGCAGATTTAGTAGACAAAAACTGGTAGTTACATTTTGTTAATTTATACTTCTTTACAGTGAAATTGAATAATTTTCTAATGTATTTATTAATTTTATTGGTTGTATTGTTACATCTTTTGTCCATCTTCTAACTTGTTTTTCTTTCCTTAATGATTTGCAAGAAATTATTAAATTAAGGATGTTAATTTCTGTATGCTGCATATTTTGCAAATGGTTTTTCCACATTTGTCCTTTCAATTTGAAGGAAATATGTAGAATCAGTGAGTCTTTGTGTAAAGATTATGGAAATAATTTCTTTTTTTATATACAAAACTGAAACAGAGTAAAAAGTTCATGTTTGTTAATTCTGTTTTTGAGATTTTCCTTTTATTTTATGTGTGTGGGTTTTGCCTGCAGGTATGTCTGTGCACCATGCATACACAGTGCAAACAGAGGCCAAATCCCCTGGAACTGGAGTGAGAGTTGGTTGTGAGCCACCATGTGGGTGCTGGGAACTGAGTCTGAGGCCTCTGGAAAAGTAGCCAGTGCTCTTAACCACTGAGCCACCTACCTATTCAGCCCCAATGTTTGTTAATTCTAAGCTACAAACATGGATATTCATTTCATCCTTTAATTAAAACGTTCTTCAAAATAAAATAAAGGAAAATATATACAAAACCATAGTTTTGGACACGTATAATATTTTCAATTATTTTGTGGACAGATATTTAAGTTGATTTCAGATTGGAGAGTTTACAAATATAATTGTAGTCACTATTATATATACCTTAAAAAGTCATCATAGCCCTACTCTCCTGGAACTCAATATGTATACCAGAGATCTGCCTCTGTTTCCCGGGTGCTTGAATTAATGGCGTGCACCACCACACCCAGCTTCTTGACATATTTTAAAATATTTCTCCTACTGTTCCCTCAAACATTCTTCTATTATTATCAGAACATGTCTTTGTTCTCATAAAACCAACTACCCAATTTATTTGGATAGTGTTCCCTGGAAAAGGTATTGCTTAGAGGCAATTTTGCTTCCCTGAGGAAGTAGAAGCAATGCATTCTATGGTTTAATATTCCTTCAGGATGTTCACGAAAGGTTAGGGGGAATCACATGGTCATGTAAATTTGGGAACTATCTTACCCCACTTTGGGGGATTCACAATATGCCTTAGCATATTAAAAATCTTAACATGTACTGCCATGAGGGCAAGGCCCTATGCCTTGAATAGGAGATGACAAGAAAGGATATGATGGTCAAACAAATCTAAAGGGTGACTACAACTGCTGCTTCACTTAGTGAATCACAAAACTCCTAGCACATTGAAAGTCCCACAAATTTCTATACTAAGTATGCTTATATCCCTATATTCCTAAGTGTACCCTTCAGTAACACTTTTTCATTAAACAATTAATATACCAAAATACTAGCATTTCAGACACCTTTAGACACATGCTAAAATAAAGAAGCAACATCCTCGATAACTGAAATGTAGATATTGGTAGATACTACAAGTTGCCTTACCAAAATACCAAACATTTCATCAAGGGTTTGAATAAGTAAACAGACTTAACTGTTCTCTATTTTAACCTTTAGTTATAATTGAAGCTGCAAAGCCAAGGGTCCATCAGGCCTTTAAATGCAGCGTTACAAGTGAAGCCATGCAGCCTTGGGTTGCAATTTTAGGTGAGCCACTTGATAGCTGTGTAACCTCAGTTAAGTGGTTTTCTCCTAAGAAAATGTGACTTGTGACAGTCACCTTGTAGAGTTGATGGAAGTACTTAGCAAACTAGCTGGCCCATATAAGGTCTTGTATACTACCTTTCCTTGTATCAGTACATAGCAGAAGTTGTGCAGGGAAAGGACTGAAGACAGGAGAACTCATAAACCGATTAAGAGGCTTCTGAGTAACTGCTAGCATTTTCATGGGAAAAGAAGTGACGTCCTACCAGTTCAGAGCTTTGAGTACCATGATTTTCTATAACTAAGTCTCCTTTTAATATGGAATTACACTGGTCTTATTTACTTGTAAGTGTCACAAAGAGAAGGCTGTTCGGCTTTTCAACAGGTCAAAGAGAATCCACTGACAACGAATTAGTAGCATTTAGGAGGGTTGGAGTATAGGGAGGCTGTTCTTTGCCTGTTGGTGGGTAAGAGTAGGTTATTAGCAGACATAATGGAGTCAGGCACAAAGAACTTATTTGTAATCTGTATTGTTTCAGAGACCTGGAATGCACCACGACAAGGTTTATAATTCACAGTATGAAAGTAAATAACCTGTACAGGATATTTGGCTGTTTTTGGATCCCCTGGGGTCTATTAGCACAAGTGAAGTACGTGTGAGTTTGTAGGGAATAAAGGCATCTTTTTCAGTACATTGCACCGGGAAATTATGCACAGAACTTCTCCTGTGTGCAACGAGGGTGAAGAATTTAACACCTTGCTCACCAGAATGAGAACAAACTCCTTTTCTAGTTTTGCTCCCAAGGTTGCTTCTTAGACCGGGTGGCACTAAATGTGCCCGCTTCAGAGTACTGACCTGTTGGAGATGCAGAAAATGTGAAAACTGCTACGTTTCTGTCTCCACAGCCAGCGATGATGAGCCTTCTGGGTAATCTGTAAGATTGAAAGGTACAGGTGACTGCAATGTGCTCAGTGTGTCCCTCAGAGGTTTGTGCTGCTTGCTCCCTAGTGTGGTAGCAGAGTGGTGGAAATGTTCAGAAAGGGGGGTCTAGAGAAGGTACTTAGGTCACTGGGAGATCTAGCCTCAGAAGCAACACTGCAGTACTTATGAAACCCACAATAAGTCTTGCATGAGAAGATTGTTAGAAAGCAAAGCTTCCCCAGTGTTTGGCCCTTTCTGCAGCAGCCATTTCTCTTTCTGATGGTGCACCAAGTTGTGATGCTCTGCTGTGACACTGTCACCATATTATTTCAACCCTCCGGCCACCAGAACTGGGAGATTCATAAACTACTTCATAAAGTACATAGCCTCTGATAACTTAAAAAAAAATAAGATTTTTCGAGACAGGGTTTCTCTGTGTAACAGCCCTGGCTGTCCTCGAACTCACAGAGATCCGTCTGCCTCTGCCTCCCTAGTGCTGGGATTTAAGGCATGTGCCACCAAGCCCAGCACGATAACTTTTCATATTAACAGAAAATGGATGGATATTTGTTTAGTAATGTTTTTGTTCAATCCCTGGAAGTGGACAACATCTACAGAGCTCCAAAGACTGGTTTTCTACACAGAAACCTTTATAAGCTCAAGCATTCACATGCCAAGAGCTGCTTGGTCTGCTGTACTACTAACTAAGAATGTTTTATTCATTAGCATAATCTGACCCATAATACTGGCTGGTATTGGATTTAAATAGCTATGATAACAGCTCAGTGCCATCTGTCTTTAATGAAGAGTCATGGGTCTTGTTACTCACAAAATTACCCCGTCTCACTGTTATTCCATTGCACATAATTGAGAGCGCTATTATAGTATTTTAGGTGTTGGTGTGTTTCTGAAAAGGAATGAGGGATCTAGAAAATAAGAGGTTTGTGGATTAATAAGAAACATCATTTATGGTACAAACGTTTCGTTTCTGACCTCTAGCTTTTTAGAAGTGGAAAATACACTCTGAATCACCTTGCTTAATGTACAGGTAAACACTTTCTTCACACTCCCAGCATAATAATGTACTTGGCATTTTGAGATAAAAATGTTCATAGTGGTCATCCCTTACAGCATCTAGTCAATTTTCTTTTATGAAACCAGTTTGCCATTCAATGTGCTCCCAAAAGTGAGGCCTCTGAAGACTGAGGCTAACTAGCCAGGGTGGGCTACTTTTGTCACGGCAGGCTGGCAAACTCATGCTACGGAGTTAATCAGACTGACTTCAGAGCCATGGCAGTTTCTTCCAGCAATAGAAAAAAAACAAAAGTGGTTCTAAAAATGTTTGTATTTGGAATCATGACACTGTTGTGGATGCAAGATTCTGTCTTCTCTAGAATCTCAATATCCTTTCATCTCTCTCTCTCTCTCTCTCTTCCTCTCTCCCTCTCTCCCCTCCCCTCACCCCTCTTTCTCTCTGAAAGGTTCTGCTGTGAATTTGCAGCCCTCCTGCATCTGCTGGTCTAACAGGTAAGTACCACCATGCTTAGCTAGCTTCAGGGTAGAGTTAAGTCAGAACTTAAATCAGACAGAGCAGCCCAGTCTTTAGAAAAGGCTGGAGAATAGCTCATTTGCAAAAACAAAGGGAAATATAGCAAGTACTCAAACATATGTCACGAACATTCTGAGGCAGCAATCAATAGCAGCAATAACAATTTTTAAGTGCAATAACTGTGCTGGCCTTGTTGCTCTTGAGAAGTGATGCTAACAAACTCTCCATGCTCATTACTAGCTGATAGTTGGCTGCCTTGATACATTTTAGGTGTGTTTGGAAAATCTTTGAGAAGTTGACCTGTAGGATTTTGCTAAGTGGGTTTCTTTTATTTTTTTTCCCAGAGTGACTCACACTCAGATTTGGCCCAACACTCCCACCAAATAATTATTTGAATTAAAACTATGCTCTTGTGGGCCTCAGATGAAAAACCTGATTTTCAGTTTCCTTCATGGCATTCTTCCCAGGGTGAGATTAAGCTAAGACTGCATAGGTGAGGAATGAATTGAATAAAGGCAGAAACTTCAAAGAACTGTGTTCTGCATAATAGAAAACAAATAACAGGATTTAATAAATCAATTCAATGCCTCCTATAATCTGCACCTACACTGCTTCCTCCGGCCGGCCGTGCCCCTCCCGCTCCTGCTGCTTATGCAGTAGTGATTTCCCTATCATCCAATCAAAAGCATGTCAAGTTAGTCTTATTGTATGCTGCTCAGCCTAGTTTTCTTATGGTATCTAAGATCTATCCCCCACTTTCCTTAAAATCTAGGCTACCATGTGAACCCTTACTCTATGAAGCAACTTGGTTGTGTGTGTGTGTGTGTGTGTGTATTTTTAGCCACTGGTTCTCAGAAATTAATAGAGTAGGGAAAGAGTACAATGTAGAGAATCCAGGGACTTGAGTCATGATTGCTTCCTGACATATTACTCACTTCACGTCATATTATCCATTTTCTCCAGCTTCAGTGTTTTCAATTGTAAAGTAGAGGTGGGCACTGACAGTACTGTTGGGTAGTCTCTCCTGAGCTTTGTTTTCTGACGTTCTAACCAGGGCCCTCTACTTTCTCTTTCACCATTTCCTGTCCACACAGATGTATTTCAATGCACTTTATTTCCTCTCTAGTTTTATTCTTTTACTTGATTATCTCCTCTACTTTGCATTTTTTGAAATGCCATGTCTACACAAATAACTCCCACATATCTCTAGTCAGTGGACTATCCCTAGCTACATAAAAGGCTCTTAGCCGTGATCTTTTTTCTCCCTTTCTATAGTTACTGCCTGCCATGAAGTTATTATGACACATACTCAGCTTTCTGCTTCTTTTCCCATTTCTTATTCCAATTCATTCTGTGTACCAGTGCTCCACTGATCTTTCTAAAATGTATCTTTCATTATATCAATACTAACTGATACCAAATCCTCTACCATGTTACCTCCATTATGACTCGTACCTGTTACCTATATGCCATTTATTTCTTCCTAGTGGCCTTATAACATTTACCGTGTTGTGCCTCTTCCCTTGAACTATCATTAGTACTACTTCCCCCTTTATCAATATAGTTACTTCAACTCTTTAGAAAAGGAAAATAACAAGCATAACAAGATGTTGTTTGGAGGCCAATAGTCAAAATACTAGGTAGAGATGGTAAGGAGAAAGCAAGTGAGTATAGAGAGAATATGCAGAGAAAGAAATTTGGCCCCAGAATAAGGAAGCTATGTTACTATTGTAAGTTTACCATGGCCTTTAGTACATAATAGCATTCTTCTAAAAAGGGAACTAGAAACTATTTGGCAAAAAAAATTTAGGTTCTGTTATTCAGCTTAACTTTTGATCCCTCAGTATCAGGTGGGCTCAGAGCTGAAGAGAGCTTGGAGAGAATGGAATTGAAACTGAGGTACAGAGAGAAGGGACTTTTCCAAAAGTCATACATTGAAACTAGCAACTGGGAACTGTTTCCCATGCCAGAACTTGGCTCATGTTTCTTCATCCTTCTATTTCTGGCAAATGAGCACAGGAAGTGTTTTTTCTAAACACCGAATACGGGATGGAAGAAGGGAGGGGTGTGGAGTGGTGCAGTCATTAAGAGTCTGATTTGGAGACAGGGTCTGTTACTCTACTGTGTGATACCGAGTTGACCGAACCTGAGTTTCATTCTCATCTATAAAATGGGGTTACTGAATAGTTACAACTCACAAAAGTGACTATGATTATTAAATGTGAGAGAGATTATAAATCACCTGGCACGTAACAGGTGGATGGTAAGTCTCTGACTTCAGTGAACTCTTATCTAGTACCCAATTGCCAAAATTCTTTACTATAACTAGGTTGTTTTCTTCTTGCTTGTGTTAGATAGTTTGAATTCTCTTTATATTATGAAGCTAACTTGATTAGGTAACCCATAGAAAATCACTCTTATCCTTATTTTTTATAGCACAAATTTCATTATTCTGCTTACATAGTTCATTAAACAGTGCTTGTGTGGTGTGTGTGTGTGTGTGTGTGTGTGTGTGTGTGTGAGAGAGAGAGAGAGAGAGAGAGAGAGAGAGAGAGAGAGAGAGAGAGAGAGAGGCGGGGGGGGTTCACTGTGTAGCCCATGATAGTCTCAAACTTGCAATCTTCCTGTCTCAGCCTGCAGAGTATTGGGTTTATAAGCATTCCCCACCATGCTCAGAAAAGTATTGTATTATAATACCTGTAATTTTAAGCAAATTTTATGTCTTATCTTCCAAATAAATGGAAGGAATATTAGTTTCTTCTTCACTCTCCTTTTTTTCTGTAGTAGTCCTCATCAGCCATACAGACATCCTACCCTAGAATCACAATGCCTCTTGCATGTAAGAATAAGAAACAAAAGAGCCTGTTGGAAAAGATCTACTTACCTATCTCAAATGTCTATATAATAAGGATATGAGTCATGTGAAGACTAATTTCGAAGGTGTTAGTATACATCAATGTGTCCTGCATTCCCATTTGAACATTTGCTAAAAAATTTACCAAATCTAAGGACTTTTCCTTATCTGACTCCATGTATTGAATCCACATATCAAATAATGACTGTTTGAAGAAGTAGATTTTTTTAGGAAGATAACATGGATTTTATGAGACTACATCCACCTCCTATGGTGATGTTTAAAGGTCTACAGGCATGACCAGATAGGTACAGTTAGACCTGAAGAGGTAAATGGTGAAGTAATGTTTTCTTCAAGCAAGAGTCAATGGCTATCTCGGCCTGGAAGATGACTGAACAGAAATTCACCAGAGAGGCATCTTCCAAGTAACAGAGCTCTTGATGGGAAGCTCTCTTGTCTCTGAACTAGAGCTCTTGTATACAGGATGTGCTTGGAGAGTTTGAGTTCTGATGAAGACAAGGGCTCTCACCAGTCCTCTTAGAAAGTCCCGGGTTTAGAACAATCTCTGCTACATGATGACAATATACTCTTTTTTAGAAGTATCACTTCATCATCTGCTGAAGAAAACAGTTTCCTCACATAACTCCTCTGATCAAAAATTTTCAGTAGTCCCTGACCATTGACAGAATAAAGATTTTGGTCTATGGGTTCATCCAATTTGATGCCAATTTACCTGCTGAGTTGATATAATAATCTACTCATTTGGTCAATACACTCTGTGTTGTGTTTTGGTGGGAAACTTTTCATGTATATATCTTATCTCACTCCAATATTACAAGACACTTGAGTTCAAAGATGAGATAGTGGTTAATGACATTATGAATCCAATGTTCCAATTTCAGGACACTCTTAACACATGCTAGTTTATTTTCTTTTGCTATTCTTTCCAACAGGTGACTTGTCATCACAGTAGGAACTAAAAAGTTAAAAACAAGTCAGTCAGAAACATGCTCTACCTTGAGCAGTACTAATGGGTATCATATAAAGAAAGTTTGTACAAGCAAAGGACTAGGAAATTAGAAAGACTCAAGACCATTCAGGACTTGGTTGACTTGTTCCTGAGAGCCTATATGTGAAACATTTCATATACTGGGGACAAAAATCCATACTTTTTGGGATAACTGTTCAACAATTGGAAAGCAGGAGATAGATTCATCCAAGTATTGATCATTAACACCAGAAGGTTATAGTTGCAAATTCAAGCAAATTTTTGATTTCATACTATATTATAGGCTTTTTTCACTTGATAAAAATATCCCTGAGTACATAACTTAATTAAAAGCTTTTAAGTGAAATTAAAGTTTCATTTCTAGTCTTATTAGTTAGAGTTAAAATCAGTTTTAAGGAAAATGTGGGTCTTTTACTGATGGATTCTTTGGAAATATTTTTTCTTATCACAGTTAGTGCACTGATTAGAGTGCAGAATTACCATGTTCCTTGGCCTGGAGCTCTCTACTGGATTCTCAAACAGGATTATGGAAGACCTGTGTGACAAGTCCTTTTGAACTGGATTTACCTTCTTTACTGGGAAATAAAAGAACTGAGCCTAGTGGATACAAGCTACATAATTACAATTGGCAAATGCTAACTTATTAGCAAAGTCAAAACTGAGTTTAATACCTAATCTGTTTTTGAAGACTTAAATTTGAGGTCTAGGTGAAGGCCAATTACTATTTGTTTAGATTTAGCATAGAAAATAGGAACTTGGAAGTTCTTATAAACCCTGGAACAACTTGAGGCTTATGCCTAGGCTCTGAAGAAGCCTCACAGATTCAGCACTACTTAGGACTTAGGTGACTCGCTTCCTAAGACCCTGGAAAGTCCATACCTAGGATAGCAACTTTATGGAGGCAGGGTTAAGGAAGATGTTAGATGATCAATCATGATACACACTATGTAATTCATTTTAGGTTTCTCTGAGAGCAAGCACCCCAACATGAAAACTACAGGTCATGTGAAGTTGCTTATTTGCAACTTTGAAAGGAAACCTCCGTGGAAGATCTTCAGAGTAAATCTTCCTAACAAATAGGTTGAACTCTGATTTCTTTCAAAGTATTTCTAAGAACATTTCTAGATCAGCTAATGTCATTAGTCAATCATGGATGCTGATCCAAGAGTTATTTCCAGGTGATTTTAGCCAGATGGTGAAGTAAGAGATCTTGGCCTTCTTTCCTCCCACAAAGAGCAAACATTTGGAATCCAGCCACTAATTAAAATAACTCTGTAAGAGCTCATGAGTCCAATTAAAAAGCTGTAGTCATACGGTTAAAGAAGCAACCCAAAGGAAGGACAGTTTCATTTTGCCTGTATCCCCTCATTCTCTAAAGTGACAGAGCTCAACAGAGAGATAGAATAAACTTAACCAAGGAAGTAAAAGACACATACAAAAACCTATAAAACAATGACATAAGAAACTGAAGAGGACACAAATAAATGGAAATATATCTTGTGTTCATAAATTGGAAGAACCAACATGGTTAATATGTTCATGCTACCAAAATTAACTTATATATTTAACACAATCTGGATCAATATTATAATGTTTTTTTTTTTTTTTTTTTGGTTTTTCGAGACAGGGTTTCTCTGTGTAGCTTTGCGCCTTTCCTGGAACTCACTTGGTAGCCCAGGCTGGCCTCGAACTCACAGAGATCCGCCTGGCTCTGCCTCCCGAGTGCGGGGATTAAAGGCGTGCGCCACCACCGCCCGGCTGGATTTTTTGCATAAATAAAAAAATAAAAAATTATAAAGAGCTATAAAAGATCGTAAATAGCCAGAAAATCCTAATAAAGATAAACAAAAGGCAGCATACTACTGCATCTTAAACTGTATTACAAACCGATGATAATAAAAGACAAAATAGAACTTACATAAAGGCAGACACATAGGACAATGGAACAAAAGAACAGTCCAGAAAGAAATCTAAGCATATACTATCAATTCTTTTAAACAGGGTGTCATTAATATATCTGGAATTATAAAACTACCACAAAAACACAGGGGAAATGTCTTAATGATTTTTAAATATGACACTAGAAACAAATAAACAATACATAAATGGGAGTTTATCAAACCAAAAAGCCTGTTCACAGCAAAAATAACAAAATGAAAAAGCAACCTATAGAACAGGAGAAAATAACTGTGAACCACAAATCTGACAAGTATTCAATAAGCAAATTGTATTAAGAAATTCAGACCAGTAGCCAATGCCAACAAATATCTGAATTTAAAATGATTAAACTATATAAATAGACATTTTCCCCAAGATGACGCAAGCATTTGAAAAAGTGCTAAAATCCTTAATGGTCATGAGCATGAAAATCAAAAGCACCATGAGAGGCCACCTCATATCTGTTAGGATGGCTGTTATAAAAAAAAAATCAAACGAGCCAGGCGGTGATGGCGCACGCCTTTAATCCCCGCACTCGGGAGGCAGAGCCAGGCGGATCTCTGTGAGTTCGAGGCCAGCCTGGGCTACCAAGTGAGTTCCAGGAAAGGCGCAAAGCTACACAGAGAAACCCTGTCTCGAAAAAAAGAAGTCAAACAACCATCCCATTTCCTCATGCGTGATGGTCAAACTAGGGGAGGGATGGAGAGGGAGAGCAATGAAAGAGATATCTTGATAGAGGGAGACATTATGAGGTAAGGGAGAAACCTGGTGCCAGGGAAATTCCCAGGAATCCACAAGGACAACCTCAGATTAGATTACTAGCAATATTGGAGAGGGTTCCTGAACTGGCCTATCCTGGTAATCAAATTGGTGAATACCCTAACTGTCATCATAGAGCCTTCATCCAGTAACTGACGGAAGCAGATGCAGAGATCCACAGCCAAACACCAGGCTGAGCTCTGGGAGTCCAGTTGAAGAGAGGGAAGCGGGATTCTATGAGCAAGGGGGGTCAAGATCATGATGGGGAAACCTACAGAGACAACTGAACCGAGTTCATAGGAACTCACGAACTTTAGACCGACAGCTGTGGAACCTGCATGGGATTGGACTAGACCATATGTATACGGGAGACAGTTGTGTAGCTGGGTCTGTTTGAGGGGCCCCTGGCAGTGGGATCAGGATCTATCCCTGGTGCATGAACTGGCTTTCTGGCTCTCATTACCTATGGTGGGACACCTTGTGCAGCCTTGATGTAGGGGAAAGGGGCTTGGACCTACCTGAACTGAATGTACCAGGCTTAGCTGTCCCCCCATGGGAGAACTTACCTTGTTGGAGGAGGGGATAAAGGTGGGGGGGAAGGGGGAGCAGGAGGAGGGATGAGAGGGGAATCTGTGGTTGGTATGTAAAATGAATAAAAAACTTAAAAAAAAGAATAACCACATTTAAAAAAGTCAAACGACAGGGCTGTGGTGTACGTCAGTGGCAGAATGCTTGCCTAGCATGGTCATTGCCCTATATTTAATCCCAGACCCACAAATATGTCAAAAATAAAAACTATTGGTGAGAATGTAGAGAAAAGGCTACCTTCGTTCATTGTTGCTGGGAATGCAAAATTTCTTTAAAAATTCAAAATGGAACACACACACACACACACACACACACACACACCATATTATTATTCATCTTTAAGATAGAAGTGACTTCTCCCATTTACAACAAAATGGATTAAAATGGATGCCATTAAGGCAGACACAGAAAAACAGTACTGGATGATGTTTCTGATAGGGAGAAATTTAAAAAGGAGTCAAATATATGCCAACAGAATGGAACAGTAGCTACCCGAGGCAGCAGAAGGTGAGATGGCATGAAGAGGTATAGACCAAAGCATAGAGTGGCCAGTATAGAGAGAAACGTGGAGACTGAAAGGGCAGCATGCGGACTACTAGACTATGCAGTACAAGAGTGTTTGGGGATGATGTATGCTGCAGTCACCACTCCACTGCATGTATGTGTGCGAAAGCACTGTTTTGTATACCTCACATTTTTACAGTAAAAATGAAAAAGGAACTTATTCTTTTGTGCTATAGTTTGAATCTTTAATGTCCCCTAAAGGCTCACGTGCTAAAAGTCTTAGCCCATAGGGTGGCACTATTGGGAGGTGTCAGAACCTTATAGAGCTGAGGCCCATTGGGAAGTTTTTAGGTTACTGGGTAGGGGCATACCTTTGAGGGAGTATGTGGGTCCCAGTTCCTTACTCTTTATTTTGCTTCAGGGCTATGAAGGGAGTGGTATTTCTCAATGGCAGACTGCCATCATTATGGATGTCCTTGTTAGCAGTCTAAAGCAATAGAACCAACTGATCCTAGAGTGGAGCCTTCCATATACCTGTTCTCTTTAAAAGTTGATTATCTCAGATATTTTCTTACAGTGACAGAAAACTATCGGACTTCACAGGCGGAAACAACCATAGCTCTGCTGCTGAAGTCTCTGCCAACATCTCTGTTAACTTCACTATCTACAGAATATTGACTGGAGCTATTTTCCCTGAATTTCCACAGATGCTGCACCTCCAACAAACATTCATGATCAAAGTGTTCAGCTACTAATGTGAAAAAGGCTAGTGTTGGAAAATGGCACAGGCTTTGTTACTTACTGAAATGAAAAAAGAACAAAGAACATTTGGAAAGGCACCAGAGCCATAAAAAAAACATATTAAGAAATCAGTTCCATCAGAAAATACTAAGAGGTTAGACTTCCGTCCTTTGAGAAAGCCGTGGAGTTTTTTCAATATCATTTTTACATTCAGGTTGGTGCTGGCTTATGGCAGTGTGCATTTCAGCATCTTTGACAATCATGCCCACTTTATTATTCATGACACAATAGGCAGGGTTGTAGACGCCATCCATCCAATTTGGAGGAAATGGTTCCATTTGGAATAGATTAGTATAAAGACTTTTATTGTCATCTCTAATTTTTTAATGTAAGCTATAGGAAATTTTATAATGAGAAAAAGCAATAATGTAACAGACATTTCTGGATCACTTCCTCAAAAAGCTAAAATGCAACTCCAAGTCTCTCAAAAATCTTTTAAAAAGATGCCTGTTTAATCTCTGCAGAAAATTACACAGATATGCATACTCATTTGTGCGTCTTCTGTGTATTTGTGCATTAATTAAATACTTTATTTTAAAAACCCTCTCCAGAGAAACCTATTTAAATGCTTTGCTTTCATCGATGCGTTTTTTTGAACCTAGTACTTTCCTGTATGAAATTAGGGTAGGGATTTCAAAGAAGATAAACTTTTCCTGGCTTTAACATCACACTTCCACTTACCAAGTTGCTGTTGCCAGCTTTTATTATTTTATACATTTGTACATTGAGTATTTTACATTATGCTATTAATAAATACATAATGTATAGCAAACATTATATTATTGGTTGTCAATTAATCCTGACATAATTTCTAAAGGGAACTGAAATGTAATTTTAACTTACAGCACCTTTCTTGGGAATGTAATTGTTAAAAGAGCATGGACTCAAAGTTAGGTAGGAAAGGATAGGAGGGTGGATAGGGCCGTTATGGACCTGGGGGGTGAGTGTTCTCAAAATACATTGCATGAAATTATCAAAGAATTTTCTGGGTGGTGGTGGTACATGCCTTTAATCCCAGCACTTGGGAGGTAGAGGCAGGTGGATCTCTGAGTTCAAGACTAGCCTGGTCTACAGAGTGAGTTCCAGGGCAGCCAGGGCTACACAGGGAAACCTTGTCTCGAAAAACTAAAATAAGAAAAAAAAATTCAAGGAATTGATTAAAGCATTGTTAAAAAAATACACAAACAGTTTGTATATGAGCACACACAGAAGACTGAGGATAACACAGAGTTAACTGAACAAACAGTGCAGCTTGAAAACCTGTACTAGAAAAAAGTACCATTATATAATAAAATTGTTAGACGTAAGAATGGGTTCAAATCTCATTTATGTAAGTTGCCATAGTGGTCTTTATAAAGTTAAAAGAGGCTTGTGGTCTGTGGCGTATTTTCTGACTTTAGAATAAGTTGGATGCTTCAGATAACAAGATGGCACTAAATCACAGCACCATGTCTCATATTTATTCTTCCAAAAGACAGACATACCATGATATTGCAAAAATCTCAGGATTTAGAATCACAATACCTTCATTTGATTCCAAGCACCATCTGATTCATGTTATGTGATATTGTATGAGTTAGTTAATATCACTTTCATTAATTATAAAATATTAGTGTCTACATAACATGATTATTAAAGTCAAAAAATGAAAAAATAAAAAAATATTTTATAAAATATGAAATTATATAAAAAAGTATAATCGAGTATTTTTGAAAAAGACCAGAATTAGAGGCTGCTCCAAAAAGGTAATGTCTCGAGTGGGGAGATGGTTCGGTGGGTAAAGGCAGTGGTGCAAACCAGGCGACCTGTGTCTAACCCCTGGAACTCATGCCAAAGCGGCAAGAGAACCAAACCCACGGCCGTTTCTGATTTCTGTGCAAACACTATGGTTAGCACACCTATGTCCACATAATAAAGTAAAACGCGTTTTTAGGTGGATGCTGGAGATTGGAACTCAGGTTTTCATGCTTGTGTGGAAAGCACTTTACCAACTAAGCCATCTACCCATCCCCTCCAAAGTAATTTCCATGTGATGTGGCACTACATATATCTTTTAAGTGTTCTGCTTGACAATACAAGGCTCACATATGAACTGGTTTTTTATTATGGATTTATTTCAAGCAACTTTGAGATTAGGTATGTCTTCAATTTCTGTTGGAAAGAGTCAATACCAAAATAAGAATTCCCATCTTCTGAGACTGCTAAAAGTTAATGTCTGTTCAGAGGGACTAACGGCAGGAGGATGGCACATCAAAACATAGTCAACTTCTCATAGTAAGCAGGGGAGTAGAAGTGTGTGTGTGTGTGTGTGTGTGTGTGTGTGTGTGTGTGTGTGTGTGTGTGTGTGTGTTTGAAATTCTTTGGCTGGGCAAGAATTACCTTCTTCAAGCACCCTCACCAGTATTGCTAGTAGTCTAATCTGGGGTCGTCCTTATGGATTCCTGGGAATTTCCCTAGGACCAGGCTTTTCCCTAACCCCATAATGTCTCCCCTATCAAGATAATCTCTTTCATTGCTCTCCTACTCCATCCCTTCTCCAGCTCATCCATCCCATTCCCTCATATTCTTATCCATCATCCCCTCCCCTCTTATGCCCCCCCATCCCCAGTTTATCCATCAGGATCTCTTCTGTTTCCCCTTCCCAAGGCGATCCATGCATCCCTCTTAGGGTCCTCCTTGTTTCCTAGCTACTCTGGAGCTGTGGGTTGTAGTCTGATTATGCTTTGATTTACATCTAGTATCCACTTATGAGTGAGTACATACCATGTTTGTCTTTCTGAGTCTGGGTTACCACACTCTGGATGATATTTTCTAGTTCCATCCATTTGCCTCCAAATTTCATGATGTCATTGTTTTTTTACAGCTGAGTAATACTCCATTGTGTATATGTACCACGTTTTCTTTATCCATTCTTCAATTGAGGTGGCCTACCCTGGTAATTGGATTGGTGAATATCCTAACTGTCATCATAGAGCCTTCCTCCAGTAACTGATAGAAGCACATGCAGAGATACACAACCAATCACCAGGCCAAGCTCTGGGAGTCCAGTTGAAGAGAGGGAAAAAGGATTATAGGAGCAAGGGGTGTGTGTGTGTGTCAAGATCATGATGGGGAAATCTACAGAGACAACTGAACCAAGCTCATAGGAACTCACGAAATTTAGGTCGACAGCTGTGGAACCTGCATGGGACCGGACTAGACTGTAGCTAGAGTTTTCCTGCCTTGCCCACAGTCAGGACAAATCTCTGTCACCTGCCAGTCCCACAGCCGCTCAGACCCAACCAAGTAAACACAGAGACTTATATTGCTTACAAACTGTATGGCCGTGGCAGGCTTCTTGCTAACTGTTCTTACAGCTTAAATTAATCCATTTCCATTAATCTATACCTTGCCATGTGGCTCGTGGCTTACCGGCATCTTCACATGCTGCTTGTCATGGTGGCGGCTGGCAGTGTCTCTGACTCAGCCTTCCACTTCCCCAAATTCTTCTCCTCCTTGTCCCGCCTATACTTCCTCCTGCCTGACTACTGGCCAATCAGTGTTTTATTTACTAACCAATCAGAGCAACACATTTGCCATACAGAACATCCCACAGCACTAGACCCTCTGCATATGGGAAACAGTTGTGTAGCTTGGTCTGTTTGAGAGGCCCTGCCAATGGGATCAAGATCTATCCCTGGTGCATGAGCTGGCTTTCTGGATTCCATTACCTATGGTTGTATACCTTGCTCACGCCTGAGAAAGTGGGGAGGGGCTTGGTCCTGCCTCAGTTGTATGTACCAGGATTAGCTGTCCCCACCATGGGAGAACTTACCCTGTTGGAGGGGGGGATGAGGGGTGGGTCAGGGTAGGGAAGCCGGGGGTCGGGTGAGCAGGAGGAGGGATGAGAGGGGAATCTGTGGTTGGCATGTAAAATGAATAAAAAAAAATGTAAAAAAGAATTATCTTCTTTTCTAATTACAAGCTTAGGGCTGATTTGACATTTTCAACCCCAAACATGCTTTCTTTTACGATAGCATTTTCAGGTAGAGAACCCAGGCCTGGATAATGTAACTGTGCGAACATTTAGAAAAGCTTGTCTTCTGCATCTGGCCCTCACTTGAAAGATTTTCATGTCCTCATTCAGCTTCATTTACCCCAGGTTCACTTCATGGTGACTATTAAAATTCCCGACTTGAAAACTGCTGTCAGCTACTGCTCTATTTCACCAATTGTTAAAATCTACTCTCTGATGGCTGGTATTAACGACATTTGCAAAGATGGAAGACACAGCACAGGGTACAGTGACAGAGACAAAGAATAGAACATGCATGACAAGAGAATATTATCTTTAGAACTTCCTAAAACATCTCAAGATGACCCAATGATCTGATGGAAGAAATTGGAAGGGCAAAGTTCTCTTTTTATATTTTTCCTTTGCGCTTATTAGAGGCATGTACAAGTTTGCTCCCACACACCTTTCACTTTGTAGTGTATTTATACCATTCTAAAGTGTATATGATTTTAAAGAAAACTGAACCAAAATGAAGGAGGGAAGAGAAAGGTGAACTGTTGCCCACTGATGGAAGTAAAACTCTGCAGTCAAGTAAAATACCATGAGTGATTATGTGGGAAGATTGTTTACTCATATGCACAGTACTGTCTATTATGTCCCCTGATTTACCTGTGGAGTTGGAAGTCATGGCATAATGAAGCTGGTAAGGAACTGCGTAAGCTCCCATCTAATGCTTCTGTAAAGGTGGGTTCTTTTTTGGATGTGTATGTGTGTATTCATGTGTGTATGCATGTATGCATTGTGAGAGTGCATGTGTGTGCAGGAGTGTATGCCTGTGTGCAGGGCAGAGACTGATGTTCGGGTCCCTTCTTGATCACTCTCTACCATGTATATTGATGCAGGATCTCTGTTAAGCAAATCTGGCCATATTTATCCTCCTCAACCCAGAGGGCACTTATGAAGTTGTCATTCTTATAAAAACCTCTTTGGACATTTTTTTCCTTGAGACAGGGTTTCTTTGTGTAACAACCTGGCTATCCTGGAACTCGCTCTGTAGACTAGACTGGCCTTGACCTTACAGAGATCCACCTGCCTCTGCTTCCTGAGTGGATTAAAGGCGTGAGCCACCACCGCCTGCCTCTGCATGGTTTTATTAAGATAGGTCATGTAGTGTTGAGTGTGCCATGCAGAGAAAAGGGTTTCTTCTGAGCCTACTCACCTCGATTGTCATCCTCGTTGTCTTCCCAGGGTTCTTCATTTGCCAGCAGTGGGTTCTGTGACTCATTTATAGACCTCATAGGGAAGGAGTGTCCATCACCAGGGCTGGTGGGAAAGAAAGGTATCGAGTTTACAACTGACACAAACTTCCTTTTTTATTCAAATTTAATCACACACAGGAGGGAGGGGTGAGAGAGAGACAGAGACAGACAGACAGACACAGAGAGAGAGAGAATGTGCATATATGTATGTATATGTATGGTGCATATGTGGAGGACAATATGGAAATAAGTTCTCTTCTTTCACCATATGGATCCTGGGGATTGAATTCAGGTTGTTAGGTTTGGTGGTAAGCACATTTATATCTACTGAACCATCTCACCAGCTCAGGCAAGGTCTTATTTTGTGGCCTAGGCTGATCCAGAACTTGTACTCTCCTGTCTCAGCATCCTCAAGGCTGGGATATAGGTGTGTGTCATCATGTCTATATACTATAAACTTTTGAGACAGTGATCATCTTCTTAGAAGTGAGATATAATCACAGCTTTGGGGTTGTGTTGTTTTAAGAATTCTACCACTGAGATATACACCACAAAACTTGGGGATTCTTAGTTCTTTTGTCTACAGCCATGATCAATATAAGCTCTTATCATCATCCAAATATTATCATCTACTTGCTGCATTACTCTCAATTTCCATGTCTTGTTTGTCTGTATCAATGCTGACTATTTTTGTTTGTAAGACATTCTTTAACTTGCTTTCCACAATGCCCAGTATAGTAGTAATATGCATATACAGTTTCATAAATATCATTTAACTATCATAGTTCCAATTATATCCCATTATCAAACTGTTTTGATTCTAAATTTTCAAGCGAGATGAGAAGACTCACAATCACTAGATATAGTGGGAAAAGCTGCTGCGAAGGGTGAGAGAATGCTCCTATACCCTGTTATTTATTTGACTTGTAACATAGAATGGGAAAGAGAAATGGCAAGGTATCTCTGCAGTGTAGATTCTAGGGACAATTAGGTACATGTGAGGCTACTTTGTGGATCTCTATGGTAATCTGGAGCATGTCCCTAATTAATTTCTGGCCATTCAGAGATAGGAGGCCATGGCATGAATCATGGTGGCCCTAGCCAGATACTATTACAGTTTCAACAATTGAGTCTATATAGCTGAGTGCATTCTGAGTTTAACTTTGAATGACTTTCAGATGATCTATTTGATACTATATGTACTTTTTCTCCTGTTTTTGAATGTTGCCAATAAAAAGTTTATATATTTTATTAATATTGCCCTTCAGAAAATGTTAGAACACTGATTATGTAAGTGAATGGGCTTTGATTTTTGGTTTTGTTTTTATACTAGAGTGATGTGGTAATGGAGTTTGAATATTTGTGTGTCTCAGTGTGTGATCAGAGTATATATAGCTAATTCCTGCTAACAGTTATTAATCAATGTTACCATTGACAAATTTTGTCTTGGTATTTATAGCTAGAAGAGTTGACTATACCACACCTTAAACAAATAACCCTATAAAACATTAACTGGCATAGAGGAAGTATTGATACAGCAAGGGAGGGAAGGAGAGAATTTAACCTTCATTATTACCTGACTCCAGCAAAGGTTTTTTTCCAACAAGAGAATATGAATATAGTGCTGTTTGAGCAGTGAACATAAAGGATATAAAAAGGTTGAGACATTCTCCACTCTAGAGCTCCTGTAGTTTGTGGTGGTTTCATCGGGGTCACAAAGTCACGCAGAGGATAGAAGTCTAGCTCTACACATTTTTTTCTGAGACAAGGTTTCTCTGTGTAGCCCTGGCTGTCCTGGAACTCCCTCTGTAGACAAAGGCTGATGTCAAATTCATGATTCTCTTTCCTTAAGCTTCCAAATTCTGAAATTACAAGTATGAATCTCCATGCCCAGACTGTGAAGAACATTTTGTGTGTAGTTCATTTTTAGGGTACATTCCAAGAAATATAACCACTAGGATAATGGATATGTTTATTCTTTTTGTTGTTGTTTTTTTTTGTGTGTAGCTTTGGAGCCTTTCCTAGAACTCACTCTGTAGCCCAGGCTGGCCTCGAACTCACAGAGATCCACCTGCCTCTGCCTCCCGAGTGCTGGGATTAAAGGCGTGTGCTATCACCGCCTGGCTGATATGTTTATTCTTATGTTTTTAATATGTATTGTCAAATTTACTAAAAATTGGTGCCAGTTTTCCTTTCCACAAACAAATCATGAAAGTGTTTATTTTTTCATGCCTCCACTTCATGATTTGTCTCTATACAAACAGAAGTGAGAAACTTGGGGAATATTGTACCTACTAGATGATACCAAATCTGCATTGACAGATGGCTATGGTGACACATGCCTTTAATCCAACAGTTAAGGGGAAGAATCAGGAGGATTGCAATAAGTTCATGGCCAGTTTGGTCTACATAGCGAGTCCAGACCAACCAGGGATACATAGTGAGACCTTGTCTCGACCTGCCTCTACTGAATGGACCAGGCTCTGCTGACTCCCCATGGGAGGCCTTACCTTCTTGTAGGAGGGAATGAGGGGTAGGTTGCGGTGGGGGGGGGGGGAAGGCTGGAGGGGTGGGAGGAGGGAAGAAGGGGATCTTTGATTGGTGTATAAAATGAATAAAAAAATGTCTTAATTAAAAAAAAGGAAAAAAAAAGAAATTGAGTCTAATTTGCTATTGAGAATGCTTAGCCTTCATCACAGAAGCTTCTTCTGAGATGGGAGGTAGTTAATGTAAAAACCCATAACTGGTGAAGAGGGTGAGAATAAGTGATGGCAGCATACTCTGCCCTAAATTAGACAGCTCTATGACTCCTCCAAAGCTTAGGGAACATCATGGAAGAAATGGTAGGAAGAAGGTCAGAGCTAGAGGGTAGAGAAATGGGCAACAGAAAGCTATCTTCTGGACATGACACAGCCATTACACCCACGAACTCACCGAAGATATGGCTGTCTACACAAGACTTGCACAATATTAAGCCCATTGCCACTTCATCATAGATAGGGGAGGAACTTACAAGGCCCTATCCCTGTCTGTAGGACTATCGGTAATTAACAGTTGTTGGGGGAAGGAGTATTGTTTTCCTCAGTGGTGTAACCACTGAAAAATTGTCCTTGCTCCAGTAAATAGCCTCTCACCCATGCACGTGCCAGCAACACCAATTTAAGTGAGTGAGAAACACACGAAAAGATAGGAAAGTAGAACACTTGTTGAGAAGAAGGGTTTCAACAGGAGAGAGGAGGGGATGAGAAAGGGGAATGGAGTGTGAAAGTTACTAAAATTCATTATAAATGTGTGAAACTCTCAAACAAAATCATTCAAAAATAAATTTGCTGCTTTAATGCACAGCTCGGCATTAGCTGCTTTCAGTGGTAATAATTACCTACCTGGACCCAATAGGTATTAACCAGAACTTCTTATTATCACCAAACACCTGCTGGATATTCTTGATGAAGCCAAGGTTAAACCCATTTTTCTCTGGTCCACTTGTAAATACTGGAGTGCAAAAGGCCTCTAAGACAGTCCAGGAGATTTGGAAAAGAAGAAGAGAAAGAAAGGAATACATTTCATCACTATAATGATTTTACATCTCTCCAAAAGCGTGGCCTGCATTTATGATATGTTTTTGCTGTTTTAGCATAGGTACACGTTCTTAATTATCGCTAAATTACCTAGTAAAACTCAGTTTAATTATTTAATAAAAAGTAAAATTGTTTTTGAAAATGAGGAATTTATACTCTTTTTTTTAAGGCAGGGTAAATACACAATGACACAATAATACAGCATTCACAAGGGGCATGTCTTTGGACTGCTGAATTGAAGGAGTGCAGAAATAGATTTAAATGTACTTTATTTGAATCAAAGTGGCAACAACAGCCAAATGGTCTCCATCTGTAGATCTGGGACCAAAGTAATGACACATAAGAGATGGTAATGACATTGATTTGGTTTTGAAACATTTCAGCAATGAAGATGTTCACAATGAAACCTCCAATGTAAAAAACCTAGTTTTACTCCAGACAAAATGTCAACGGGTGAACTGTAATCACCTCAAAGACTATGAGGAATTGGGCCGCATTAGTGCATATTATTTTTAGACACACATTTATCCCATTAAGCAAACACTTTCACTGTTGGGCTCTGGCTGCATCTCACCATTTCCCATTTGTCCTTTGTTTTCAGACCCTGTTATCATGAAGCTTTTAGTACTTTTCTACTTTTGTAGCTATCTCAACCAAATGTGCTAATTTACTACCCTAAGTACTAAGTGCTACACATATATTTGATTTAGAAAAATGGGTGCAAAGACTTCCCTAGCAAATGAATTCTTAAAGTGCAGTGGCTTTTACACTAAATTCCTCTCAAATCTAATCCATCCTAGTTAAACGTTTAACACTTGAACACTTTCTTCTTATTCCTTGTGTACTGACTTGTAGACCATATAAACATTCACCATAGATGAAGTAATTATTGCACTAGAATCCTTTTGTTCTATATATAATAACAAGCTTAAGAGTACTAATTGACAGCAAAAAAAGAAAAAACCAAGTCATTTAGTTTCCTGATTTTCTGCAGATTTAATATGCATATCTCATTTGTATGGTCCTTTTGTATCCTCATTTGACTGGAAATAATTTGATTCTTTATAAAAATAAATTTCCATTTTAAAATTTATTGGTTGATTTTGTGTGTGTTTATGTGCGCACACCTATGTGTGCATGTCATAGTGTGAGTGTAGAAGACAGAGGACAACTTGTGGGAATCAATTCTCTCTTCTACCATGTGGGTTTTGGAGCTTGAACTCAGGTTGTCAGGCTCCTGGCAAGCACCCTGTAGCTGGAGAATTTCTCTCCAGCTCCCGCCAAGTCCTGCCAGTCCCAGAGCCCACTTATAAAATAAACACACAGACTCTTACATTATTTAAACTGCTTGGCCATTAGTTCAGGCCTACCATTGTCTAGCTCTTACTCTTAAATTAACCCATTTCTATAAATCTATACCTTGCCACGTGGCTTGTGGCTTACCGGCATCTTCACATGCTGCTTGTCATGGTGGCAGCTAGCAGTGTCTCCCCCTCTCAGTCTTCTACTTCCCAGAATTCTCCTCTCTCCTTGTCCCGCCTATACTTCCTGCCTGACCACTGGCCAATCAGTGTTTAATTTATACAGAACGATATCCACAGCACACCCTTACATGCTGAGAGATCTTGATGGCCTGGATTTTTGCATTCATTTTTTGTTATTCATTTAGATTATTTCTAAGGAGTCTGTTTTGGGTTATGCATCATCAATTAGATTGTCTCTCATTATTTAGTGTCACTTCTTCCTTCTGAAATTCATTTATTCATGTGAATACTTTTTAGAAGTCAGACATGTGAGTTTGGGGATGTATTGCCCAATGTGCACTATAAGAACTATGGTCATTTTGGGTTCTCTATGGGATTCGATTCAGGAATGCTCTGTGTAGTCCCTAAGCTTTGTTCACTATTGTTGTCTAGTTTAGGAAAATGTATTTCCATCTGTCTCAGTTTGGAGGCAAAGGGGTGTCACTAAAACTAAAATACTTTACTATTAGTTTTTCTCTCCCTAGGGCACAGCCCATAGGGCACAGTAATATACATTAATACGTATTTTCCAATCTTAACATTCAGTCTTACCTAAGGTAGTTTTGTTTCTGCTGACAAGCCAACAATGGTAACCAAAGAGAATCACAAGGCTCACAAAAAACATGCAGGCCACAAAGAGGAGAAAGAGGACATGGAACTTAGAGCGAACACTGGGCAGTTCCCCCTAGAAAAGAAACAATAAACAAAACAAAACATTAAAGTGGGAATGCTTGGCTACTTTTGCTATAGAGGTTAGTAGTTTTTCACATGTGAAAATCCAGCTCCAATTTTAAAAACAGATTTTGTAAGCTTAAATTTTATTACATAGTTACTTGTGTGTGTGTGTGTGTGTGTGTGTGTGTGTGTGTGTGTGTGTGTGTGTATGCACATGCCAAAATGTGCAGGTATGGAGTCAGAAGACAACTTGTGGGAATCAGTCATCTCCCTCTACTATGCAGACTCCAGGTACTGAACTCAACTCATCAGACTTCTTGGCAAGCACTTTAGCCTGTCAAGCCACCTGCAGGTCCTGATTGTTACTTATTTATTTTTACAAAATTGTTGATCCAGATATCTTATTATAGGTATGTTCTTAGCTTACAAAGTTTAAAATGGATTCTTGTTTAAGTGCAATATATAATGCAACAATTAGAATAGAATAATATAAAATAGATATGCATGCTCAGGTCATAATTGGTGTGAAGCCCATATTCCATTTAGCTTGAGAATTATGAATCACTGTCTAGGGAATCATAAGGTTAATACTGTTCATTCTATTGTCTGAGGGTGGCTATAATAGAATTCTTTTACTTTTTGAATAAAACCTCGTACGAGAAAGACCTATTTTTAAATATTTGCTGGTGTGTGTGTGTGTGTGTGTGTGTGTGTGTGTGTGTGTGTGTGTGTGTGTGTGTGTGTGTGTGTATGTGTGTGTGTGTTGCCTTCATGTATGTCTGTGTACCACATGTTTGTCTGGGGCCCACAGAGGCCAGAAGAGGGCATAAGATCCCCTGGAACTGGGGTTGTAGATGGCTGTGAACTGCCATGTGGGAGCTGAGAACTGAATCTGGGTCCTTTGCTAGGGCAGTCAGTGCTCTTAACTACTGAGTCATTTCTCCAGCTCTTTATACCAGTATTCTTTATACATCATGTTTCTCTGGCCATGTGTGTGTTGAAAATGCAAGACTGATGAATATAAGAAGTTAAAACACAGAAATTTAAAATGTCTTACCTGCAGTCATGACCTGAATTAAAAGCTGTTGAAAATTTTTTTTTTAACAGCTGACGTAGAATGTGCTGTTATACTACATCCTGTGGAGTAGCCATTTGGACAGTAAAAATCAAGCAGGATTTTACAGGTAATTGTAAAAGCAGGAAGTTAAAGATTGTTGTAGTTAACTTGGACATATTTTTCATGTGGCACCAGCTTATATTTGATACGCAATTCTAGAGAATGAATATTCTAAAGTTCTATAGCATGCATAACGTGACATTTTGTCTTCAGAAAAGAACCTTGGAAAGCATTTTGAAGTTTAGAATGAACATCTGGAGGAATGATTATGGCTTATTTCCTCCATTCCCTTAATGCCCATTGTTTTGGCATGACGAATTGGCTTGAGATATTTCTAGATGCCCTCCAGTGATAAAGTTAAAGTGATTCTTAAGTGAAGTGGAACTCAACTTCTGCACGATCTTATTCTACTCCAGCTACAGAAGGTCAGTGCTAGGCAACACTTGCTAAGTTCAAACACTATAGATTTCTGTCTTTCCTCATAGGCTATTTTTATTCATTTCGACATAAGGAAATGCTAGAGCTCTTCCAGGCCGGATATGTTTGCAGTATAAAGATAAGGGGAAGCAAGCGCATCAGATGCTCTCAGCTGAGGGGTGGTCTGGGTGCACAGGGCAGAACAGTAAGGAAACAGCTGCCTTAAGGACTTCAACTCTTAGGAGCCTTTATCTGAAACTCTCCATCTTGAAATATTCCCTCCACGACATACCTACCTAAGCACCTAAATTGGATTGGTTTGGTTCATGGTTGTTTTGATTCATAGTTATGTTTTTCCTTCTATTTTTTGTTTTTGTTTTTGCTGTTCTTGGGTAAGATTTCAAATGGTGCTTTGTAGTGCTTCTCACCTTCACTGAGACTTTGATTTCATGATCTCTACTTTCTGAGCATGTGTTTAAAGTTCTTAGAACTTACATTGATTTTACTTTTTTACGTTAAAATGGGCAATAGGAAATGGCTGAGCAAGTGAGGTTGTTATGAAAGTCTGCTCACATCTTGTATAGCTCTGCTCCCAGCCTTTCCTCATCACTCTTTCAGAACTCGCCTGTCTGGTTTAGAATATCTGCTGTGTTGTACTTTGATAGGGTTCACAATATCAACTTTTCTTGTGCAAGCAGTCCTATGTTCAAAAATGCGTTTCCAGGAGATAACCAAGCTAAACCCCCTCAGAGCAATGATTATCCGAGACAGTTCAGATGAATAACTGTAAAATAATAATTACTATGTTTCTAAAATAATAATTTATCACCTTTGTAAAGAGGTCCATAGCCTAGCGTGGTAGGTGTGCATTATTAATTTTGCAAAAGGCAAAGATTAATCTCTCCATTGAGAGCAGAATTGAATTCAATACTGAAAGGCAAGAAATGATGCGATGGTCTTCTGAATCCTTTATTCTAAAAGAGTTAAAGCCTATCTATAGCAGAACCATCATAAGCATAGTACATGGAAGATCACAGAGGCTTACGGGCAGAATTATGTTCAAGTTCTCCTTTCGAAATTTACAAGCCAGGTGATCTTTGGCATGTCACTTAACTGCTGTAAACCTTAGTTTTGTCATCTTTGAATGTGACAAATAGCTTTTGCTTTGGCTACTTCACAGGGTTGCAGTAAGGATAAGATGAAATCATAGATATAAAAATACTTCAAGAACCATAAAGTATCATACAATAGACGTTGCTGTTCCTGGGAGCGCAGCTTGTCTCTTTGATATGGCTTTAAAAATATATGGCAGTGTTTACTTTTTTATTTTAAAAAGAGGCTCAATTTAAACTCAGAAAGCCATCAATCCCTAAGCCATACTAATGCGGTCCTAAGGCCAGAGCAACTGCAAAGAACCATTTCCCCAATTGTCAATGCCCTTTTCAGTGTAAGGACAAGCTGTGACAGGCCTCATGCCCTCTCAAGTGACAGGCATAAGCTAGTTTAGTGAGGAGGAGAAACAATGAAGGGATAGGAAAAGAAGAAGGCCATGCTCGTCGTGGATTTGCTTGTGCTTCTGGCACATTTCTTGAGATGAATTTATATTCAGTTATCATCTTTTAATAGTGAAGTAAAGCATACAGCAGCGGCCTTCAATTTCGGTATTTGATTATGGGCTGACTAGGGGAGCTAAGGCAAAATGTGTGAAATACAATGTTGTTTACTTTGTGATAAAGGTAAAGACTCACAATTAAATGGTAGCCCACTGTGTTAAGGATCAAGAAAGGTATGTAAGAAAGATCAAGGCTCACACTTCCCTGCTGATTGGCTGCAGCAGATTTTCTTCATATTTATAGAAGTAGCTCAGCATGCAGATGGAATGCCAAATAGGTCATGGAAACCTGAGGAATAGGGAATAGATCTTGTGCTGTGGAAAGGGGTCAAAGAAGAGATATCAAGATGTGTAGCTTGGTGAAATGTTTCCTATTTGAAGAAAATGCATGAGAACACCTCATCATTCTGCTTGTAGCTTGTTTGAATTAGAGATTTTGATATCCATTATGTAGCTCCTGATTCTTACAGCTATTAAATATCTGAACTGATTAATCAAGTTGAATAGAAAGTGTAATTTTCTATACTACTAGGAATAAAGCACTGATTCATAATTTAAATATTTTTAGCTACTTAGCTTCTCGGTGCCTTGTCTTTTTCTTTTCTCTCGTTCCTTATAATTTGTATTCTGACCATGTGATTTTGTTCTTTTCCTGCTGGTTTACTGCTCCAGCTTAGATGGGATATCCCTGTTATATAAGGCTCTTGCAAATTTTCTAAAGTAATAACCAGTAGCTCTGCTCACATTTGTGTTTTCCTATTCACATTAGCTTAGAGAACTCTCACTGTGGATACCTTCACAACTGTACAATAGTAGAGGAAAGGGATTTCTTTGAAAGTCTAACCAGCTGAAGTTGACAAAGGACATAGTTCATGATATTTTACCTATACACATATTCAAATGGAAAATCTAACTTTATCTTTTAAAATAGATGGGATATGACTGATATCTCCAAGTAGGAGACAGATGAAAGTAAGTTGCTTTTTGAGATTTTGTGATAATTATTAGAATCAATATCTGTTTCATTGGATCTTAGCCAGCATTAGCCCTGCTTCTCTCAATTCTCAACCCACTGTTTGTCAGACATTTTCAAAAGAGAGGGTGGGTGTGGTGGCAGATGCCTTTAGTCAGTTCCAAAACTCAAGACAGAGACAGAGGCCAGCCTGGTTTACAGAGAGAGTTCCAGAACAGCCAGGGTTACACAGAGAAACCCTGTCTCAGAAAACAAAAGCCCCCCTCCCCATGAAGTGCAAAAGAGACTCCTTGTTTGATTTCGGGCTTAAGTGCAAGTCAGTTTCTCTTCTTCCCAACAGAAATTTTGCAGCTCCCATTTAAACATGAAATTACTAAGTATTTTCTAATTCCTGTTAACACTCTCTCTCTCTCTCTCTCTCTCTCTCTCTCTCTCTCTCTCTCTCTCTCTCTCTCTCTCTCTCGTTTTAAGAAACTATTGATTTGTAATTAGTTTTTAAAACTCAACCACAGACATAAATTTTAAAGAGTGGGTCAGCAGAGAGGTTACTCTCCCTGAGCATTAGCAAGATAGTCACAGACGACACAAAACTTGTTTAACTGGAATCTTTACTCAACGGTTTCTTAAACTTCAGAATATTCAACATGGAAAACTAGTTTTTACTGCCTTGCCTTCTGATAACTGTGGTGGTATTGTGTTCCCCAAAATATTGTGTATCTTAATAAACTTATCTGGGGTCAGAGAACAGAAAAGCCACAAGATACTTAGGTTAGAAAATGTTAGCACACGCCTTTAATCCTAGCATTCCAGAGACAGAAATCCCTCTGGATCTCTGTGAGTTCAAGGCCGCATTGGAAACAGCCAGGCATGATGACTCATGCCTTTAATCCCAGAAAGCAGCCTTTAATCCCAGGGAGTGGTGGTAGAAAGCAGAAAGGTTTATAAGGCGTAAGGACCAGAAACCAGAAGCATTTGGCTGGTTAAGCATTTGGGTGGTTAAGCATTTTGGCTGGTTAAGCTTTCAGGCTTTGGAGCAACACAGTTCAGCTAAGATTCATTCTGGATGAGTACTCAGAGGCTTCCAGTCTGAGGAAACAGGACCAGCTGAGGATCTGGCGAGGTGAGATAGCTGTGGCTTGTTCTGTCTCTCTGTTCTTCCAGTATTCACCCCAATAACTGGCCTCGGGTTTGATTTTATTAATAAGACTTTCTAAGATTCATGCTACAGATAACTTCATTAGTAGGTATTTCAAAATGCAAATGGATATAGTGTGAGGAGTGCTTCATTTAGAGAGACTATGCATTTACTTTGGGGGGAACCAAACAGGATTTTATAAACTTACTCTCCAGTATTTGATGAAATAGCTGAAGACTGTTGTCGCAATGTACAGGCAATAGAGAACGGAATAAGCTAAGAACTGAAGGAAAAATTTGTAGTTGGAAAATCCAATGCAGTTATTAACCCTAAAAAAGAAGAGAAAACCAATTTGAAATCAGGACCTATTGACTGAGAACACACTTAAGTGGACTAACGAAAGGAGGCACGACTCCTGCTGCTTCATTACATGTTGTGTAGACACCCGACAGAGACAGAGGTTCCTTAATAGAAACAGACTGTAAAAACAAGTTCACACCTCACTTGTTTCTCTTTTTATTTACCAGCACAGAGTCACCTGAACTACCTAACAGCTTTAGAATGGCTCCTGAAACACCCAAGCAAACCTAGATTTTCATTGGTAAAAACATGTTAGTAGCTACACATTGACGCGCTCTCTTTGTAATTGGGTGATTCCACATTGGTTTTTTTAGGTCAGACACACAACTTTTATAGAAGAATCGCTGAACTTAACTATCTCTAACATTTCAAAATCAAGTCAGCTAGAAACAGAAACAAATTGCATGATGTTGAAGAAGAGAAATACTTGTGCTGTATTTCATTACTGTGCTCAATTGCTAAAGTTAATGGACAGGAGACTATTAGCTTTGTGACCTCAGGGACTCACTACCATACCTTTACTGATATTTTCAACTTCGTTTTAAAACATTATTCCTCCCCCCACCCCCGGGGCTAAGTACAAAGTACATTGAATTATGGCAGCAAAAATGGGCATGTTTCAACTCTGCTTAGGAAAGTGGGTATATTAAACAACTCTGACCCTTTTAGAGGATAGAAATGAATCAAAAGGACATACCATGGGCAATGATGGTCCATTTTTAAAACACACCTGCAAAGAGGACAAAATACAGTGTGGTAAGTGTGGCTATGGAAATGAAGAAACACTTCAAAATTGAATTCAAGGTGTTAGCAGTATTTTTACATAGTTCCAGCAAAACTATCTACAGACTTCCACTATGGTAACTCCAAAATTACTGCCTCCTAAATTACTCCCAGGATGATCAAGTCACAGCCACATTCTGGGATTATGCTCGCAGCAAGTGACAGCTCTAGAAATACAAGCTTGAAAGAGATAGGGAACTCCAGAGGATCGATACAGGGAAAAAATTCAAGATGCCATCTTTAGTTTTGTTTACTTAGTTCAATAACAATACAAGGGAAATATATGCCCGTATTTGAATCAAAGGTAAGAGAAATATGGGTGGAATAGGCACTTAACACAAAAATGGGTTTTTACAAACCTGGAACTATTTGAGAGACAAAATAAAATACAATGTTGGTTAATAACACAAAATAGAAAATAAGTATCTCTTCCTCTGCATTGATTCAAATGACTGAATAAACAAATAAGTGTGGCAGAAGGGACACATCTCCTAATGCAGATGTATTCCAAATAATTTATGCATCTATTTCCCTTCAGGGAGAGGAATTATAACTTCCTATTACTTCAGTATGGAGTTATGTATAGTGACTTCCATCCAAAGAGTAATTCAGAAATGAGAAGAGGACAGAATAATTTTACACTGGAAACACCTGACAAACATCAGTTGAGAGAGACGTTCAATATTAACACCGTAGTCAAAAGTCAGGTTTATATGTACCCTTGATACCATGCAATGAGAATAGTACTTTAGCTCCATGGTCTGCTCCGCATTCCCTTATTATAATGATCATGAGGAAAGAGTGAACAAATTTTAACTAAAGAACAATGTATAAATCATCTGATTCTTAATCCTCCTAACTGTAAAGGTTATCAAAGCCAGGTAAAGTCTGAGAAATTGTCATGGATTAGAGGACCTACAGAGACATGATCACTTAATGGAATGTGCTATGCTGGATGGAATCTTGGAACAGAAAAAGAGTATTAGGGGGAAAGTGAGGATATCTAAAAAGTATATTCCACTTAAAAGTTATATACAAATCATCCAACAGATATACTCATATATATATATATATATATATATATATATATAATGACATCTAGACAAAGATATTTATATAGCATTGGTTTGAATAGCAAAAGCTCTAAATTACATGGAGGTTCACTAATGGAGTATTTCACTTTCTATAATTAAGCTATATTACAATAGAATACAAAGAAAAACAATGTCCTGATATTGGTTTATTAATTTTACAAATGCATCGTACTAATGGAACATATTAATAATAGGGGAAAGTGGGTGTTGGACATATGAGAACTCTCTTCACAATAAACCTATAAATCTGAAATCATTTAAAATAAAATGTTTCTTTTGAAAATGCAATATTAGTTTTCTATTTTTAGACTAGAATGATTATCACCCCTGTGAAAGTGTTTGGCATGTGTTCATTATTCCTCAAAAGAAATGCTCTTATCTAGGCATGGTTCCATGTTAGGATCAGTCATTTTGTTGTCTAGGCAACCATCAGTGGCCAGCATCAGCCCAGAGAAAGTATAGTTGTCACTTACATAGCACAGACAGAACAGTGATGGCAGCGGTCTGGCTTGATTAGATGGCACCGGTCACAGAACCGTACAGCTATAGGAAACAGAAGGTAGTTAGTGAGAGTGCAGGGTCAACATAAGACCCTACTGTTTACTAGTTTGTGGATAGATGTTGTTACGGACTGCAGAATGTCTTATGTATCTCAAGCTACCAAGCAAAAAGTAAAAAGATAGCAAATTGTGGCAGGCAATTTTTTTGTGTGTGTTGGACCAGTCTTAAGAGCAACTTTAAGTAATGAAAGGAGGAAGAAAGTTTCATAGTTAGATAACTGACCACAAGGTTTGTATTACAAACTAGCTACTATCAACTGTTTCAGTGACTCGGGAACTCATTTAGTCTGTTTATTTCAACTTTCCTCCCTGAAAATAAGAATCTCCTATTTCCAGAGGTTAGACTGCATAAGATAGATATAATTCCTACATGATAAAGAATGTGGTTGTCAGGATAACAATTTGGAGGACAGAAGTGACATTTTAGCTAGAACAATTTGTTGAATTTCTCATCTTACAGATAAAGAAATAGAAGCCCGTGCCATATCAAGTGCCATGATCCAGGCCATGACACAGCAAATGAATGGCAGGGCTCTAACCTGTACAGTTGTTTTTCTGACTTCTTAGTTTTGGGTTCTAGTCATATATATAAGAATCCTCTTCCACCTTCCTTCTTTCTTCCCCAATTAAAGGCATTTATTATTATTCTCAGTTTTCTCCACATTTACTGATACAGTATTGCTATGTATAATTGTATAATAGTATTATTATTGTCTAAAACATAAAGGTACAGATAATTTGAGAAATATAATAATTCTATCTAAAGTGTGCATTAAATACAAATGTATTGTGTTAAATACAAATTATTTAACACAATAGGCTGCAAATTCAGCAGAGTTCTGTGTTCATTTCTGCTAATGAGTGTTTGTGTGTACATGTGAATTGTGGGGGGAGGGAGGAAGGGAAGGAGAGGAAGAAAAACAGAGTATCATTTCTCAATATATGCCTGCAATAGTTCTATAATTGATCATTGTTGCTTCCATATAGTACTTAATATACAGAGTTGCTAGATGATTTATTAAAAAGTAAATCAAATCATATTATTATCTACTTGACACTCAGTGAATTTCCAAGATGTTAAGAATAAAATCCAAATTCTGTATCATAGCTTGAGGCCTCTGCCTAACTTTTCAAACATCCTTTGTACCACCGTCTATTCTCTATGCTCCAGTGACACCGGCTACCTCTCTGCCCTTGTAAAATTGCCTATCTCATGGCCTTTACAGTTCTTTATGTCTTTAGTGATTATCTCTGTGCTCTTTGGATGGCTTCATAGCTAGTTTTGTCCACTTAATTGGTGTGCTGGTTAGTTTCTGTCAGCTTGATGCAAACTGGAATCAACTGGGAAGAGGGAACCTGAACTGAGAAATGACTTCCATCAGATTGGCCTGTGGGCATGTCTGTGGAGTATTTTCTTGATTGACGATAGATGTGTGAGGGCCCAGCTATCCGTAGATAGTGCTATCCTTGGGTACTGGTCCTGGGTTATAAAGAAAGCTAGCTGAGCAAGCCATGGAGAGCAATCCAGTAAGCAGCATTTCTCCAAGGTCTCTGCTTGGGTTCCTGCCTTGAGTCAAGTTGCTTCTGTCCAGTGTTTTATCTTAGCAACAGAGAAGACAACTGGGTATCCATATGTTTGTGTTCCTATGTTGAGTCACTGCCTTGACTCCCTAAGTGATGGAATGTTACCTAAAAGTGTAAGATGAAATAAACCCTTTCCTCTCCGAGTAGCTTTTGGTCAATGTTTTATCACAGCAACAGAGAAATGAACCAAGACAACTGGGTACCCACATATTTGGGTAAGATTTATATCACTGTGTCTATGAGGATATTTCCAGAGGAAAGTGGCCTTTGAATTGGTAGAGTCAGAAAAGCAGAACATCTGCAGTGTGGGTTGGCTTCATTCAATCCGAAGAGGACTTTATTAGGAAAAAAGGGGGGCAGAGAAAGGGAGATTCTGCTCTCTTCCTGACTGCATTAGCTGGGACATTAGTTTCCTGCTCCTCTTTGACTAGATCTTAAGCAATTTGGACTCCTTTTTCCTCAGGTCTTCAGACATGAACCGAAACTTGCATCATCAGCCCTCTGGTTTTCAAAGGTTTGGATTTAGCCTAAAATGTACACACTTGGTTTTCCTCATGCTTAGGCCTTTTACCTCAAACTGGAGTTATACCATCACCTTTTCTGGGACTGCAGCTTTCATATGTGGATAGTGGGAGTTTTCAGCTTTTGTAGTTGCCTGAAGTAAATTCTCATAATAAATTCTATCTATCTGTCTATCTATCTATCTATCTATCTATCTATCTATCTATCTATCTATCTATCATCTAGTCATCTTTCTATCTTATCTAATCTACTGGTTATCTTTCTTCAGAGTACCATAAGTAATATAGCTTTTGGTACTGAGACTGATTCTAGAGGGAAAAAAATTGAAATGATTTTTTGAATTTGTCTCCAGTTTGACTTTCTGCAAGTGGGTTGCCTGTGTTATTCAAACTAAATTTTTAAAATATGATTTAATTAAATTAAACTAATTACTACATTTCAGTATTAAAAAGGGTTCTGGTAATACATGACATGCTCTGGCAGTGCAGATGTATAAAGTATCTCCGATAAATGCTGTCAGTCACCAAAAGAAGCAAGGAGACAGGTGACTGTCTATATATTCTTGGACATTTTAAGAAAACTGACAAATATGAGGTTGGCTTGTTGTTCCTAACAGCACTGGAAAAGTAATGAAGAAAGGAATGAGCGATGGCTTTCCAGTTTCCCGTGCACGTACTATCTAAATGACCTGAAAGTGTCCATGCTTCTCCTGAAGGAGATGCTTAGCTCATAGCCACAGAACAGGGATTAGTGAAAATCCCATACAGAATTTCATCTCGAGACCACTTAAATTACAAGGCAAGTTGAACTCCTGCTCTTGTAGGATGTTAACTGCTAAACTGGGGGCACTGACTGTGAGACAGTAGGATTCTGTGAGAAGACCTGTTGAAGCCAGGGATATCAAGCTCCTAAATTCTGTTGAATCTTCTTTGCCAGAGGAAGATGCTTCCCTATTACCAGTAGAAAGCAGCCTCTTCATTATCAACGACATTAGCTTTTCCATCCCTGAACGAAGGGATGCACCAGGAAACTGTGACTACTATACAATACAATGCTGATTCTCTCCAGGACTCACTCTTCTTTGACTCTAGATCTACAATTAGACTAAAGAATCAGCATGCACATAAAGGTGAGGTGCACAGTGTGACCCATGAGGATGTACAATACATTTGAAAAGAACTACTTGAATTTTGTAACATAAATACATAAATCCAGAGGAAATGTATGGGAACAGATATTAAAGATATAGGGCAATGTTGGAAGGAATAGAAAGTTAGATAAGGATGAAATTTAATAAAGTATAAATAGAGATTCTGCATTAAGGTTGAAGATTAGGAAGGTCAAGTACTACACATTCTTGTTTCCATGTGGAAATTAAAAATGTTCATAGATGAAGAATGTAGAATAGTAGTCACTAGAAGTGAGGAAGAGTTGTAGGGAGCAGGATAGGAGTGTATAATTACTTTTCTATTGCTTAGATAAAACACTATGATCAATGCAACTTATTGAAGAGTTTTTTTGGGCTTATGGTTCCAGAAGGTTAGAGTCCATGATGGTGGAACAAAGGCATGTGTTTTGAACCACTAGACTGAAGCAGAGAAAACAAACTTGAAATTGTGTGAGTCTTTACACTCTCAAAGTCTGCCTTCAGTGACATACTTCCTCCAGCAAGGACACATCTCTTCAGCCTTCCCAGAGAGCACCACCAACTGGGGATCAAGTATTCAAATTCACAAGACTATAGGGATCTCTTATTCAAACCATCACAAAGGGGTTGGATAATGGGCATCAAAACACAGTCACAATAGGAGGAGTAAATTCTAATGCTCTACAGCATAAGAGGGTTGCAGTGATTTATTGTGTATTTTACAAAGAATGTAAAGAAAGGAACTGAAAGTTTCTCAATGTACAAAAAAATGATAAATGCTTAAGAAGATGAAAATTCTAATTATTCTGATTTACTATTGCACACTGTATATTTGTTTCAAATACCATATTGTGCCCCATAAATATGAACAATTAGTCTCTCTCGATAATAAAAAAAATAAGACATTAGAAATTAAACAAAATATATCTCTGAGATAATTTACCATGTATGCATTAGTTCAAATTCTCTGTTTTTAAATCATATTTTCTATACTACTACTTAAAATTATATACTTTTCTATGTGGTTTTGATAAGAATTTCCACGCCCAACCAATGTCTCTACCCACCCAGAGTCTAGCCAGCTGAGTTCATCAGATCCATCCCTTCACATACTCCCCAACCACCAAATGGAGCCTGGGTCCCACACCCAATGCCCTGGCCTAGTCTAGTCAATCTGGCATGCGCTACCCCCAACCTCTAGGCTCTGGCCAGGACCTGTGTCATCTATCACCAACCTATAGACCCCTCATGTGCCCATCTAGCCTTTCCTCCCAGCCAGGCCCTGCAAAACTTGTACAGGGTCTAGCCAGGTGAATTTGTCTGATCGTCTCCATATCCCCAGATCTATTCTGGGCCCCACATCCAGTGTCTAGGCCTATTTGGGACAGCCCTGGTTTCACTGCCCACAAACCATAAGCCCCAAGAACTACACCCAAACTCTCTTCCTAGCCAAGTGCTGCAATCTTCTGCCAGAGACTAGCCAGGTGACTCCACTTGATCATTCCCTCCAAATCCCCTTCTCACACCCATGGAATGGATGAGGGAGAAGAATCTCCAGTCAATGGCATAGAAGGATCTTCAATAAGGTCCTAGAAGAAAACCCCCAAACTAAGGAAAAACATACCCATACAGATACAAGAAGTACACAGAACACACAATTGACAAGACCGGAAAGACTATCCCCACAGCATATCATAGTTAAAATACTAAGTATACAGAACAAAGAAAGAATATTGAAAACTACAAGAGAAAAGACACAAGCCACATGTCAAGGAAGCCCATGAGAACAATAGCTGATTTCTCCATGGAAACTCTGAAAGCTAGAAGTGCTTGGAGCAATGCATTCCAAGTTCTAAAGGACCTTGACTGTCAACCTAGACTAATGTACCCAGAAAAATTATCTGTTATAGTTGAAGGAAAAAAAAAAACTTCACATGATACAAAGAGCCACACAATTTTTTATAACCAGCAGACCAACCCTAAATAAAATACAGGAAGCAAGCCGGGCAGTGGTGGCGCACGCCTTTAATCCCAGCACTCAGGATGCGAGCCAGGCGGATCTCTGTGAGTTCGAGGCCAGCCTGGTCTCCAAAACGAGTTCCAGGAAAGGCGCAAAGCTACACAGAGAAACCCTGTCTTGGAAAAAAAAAACAAAAAAAAATACAGGAAGCAGTTCTTCAGCTGAAGAATAAACATAGCCAAGAGACTGTAGAAAGAAAACAAACAAAGCTGTAATTACGGAAACATGAAGTACCACTGAGAACACAAATAACAACAAAGAAACAAAAACACAATGGTTGCAATCAACACACATCTTTCACTAAAAACTTTAAATATCAATGGCCTCAATTCTCCAATCAAAATCATATGCTGGCTGAATGGATCAAGAAACAAAATCTATCTTTCTGTTGTTTTTAAGAAACTCATCGTTAGCTTTAAAGATAGGCACCAATGGAGAAGGAAAGGATGAAGAAAGTACTTCAACCAAATGGGAACAGGAAGCAAGCAAGCATTGCATCCTAATAGCTGACAAAATAGACTTTCAACTAAAACTCATCAGAAGTTAGAAAAAAGGGCATCTCAGTTTAATCAAGGGAACAATTAAACAAGAAGATATTACTACCTTAAGTATGTACCCAACAAATTCTGGTACACCTAATTTCATAAAAAGCATATTACTGAAATTAAAGACACAGACTAACATCAGTTCACTAATAGTAGGTGATTTCAATGCCCTATTTTTTTCAATGGACATGTCATCTGGACAAAACATAAACAGAGAAACATCAGAATTAGTTGACCTCATATATTAAATGGACTTAACAGATATCCACACAAACACCAGAGGATATACATTCTATTCAGCAGCCCATGGAAACCTAAAACAGACCACATCACAAAACACAAAACAAATCTTAACAAATTCATAAAGATTGAATAAACTTCATGTATCTTATCTGACCATAATACAAGAAAACTTAAAATTGACAGCAAACAAACTTCTAGTAAATATACAAACTTATGGAGATTAAACAACTCAATATTGAATGAGTGGGTCAATGGAGAAATAAAAAAAATTTCTTGGGACTAAATGAAAATGAAAACACAACACAAAAACCTCTGAGACACTTTAAAAGTAACCCTAAACGGAAAATTTATAGCTTTAAGTGCCTATATTAAAAAATCTTTATAAAAATAAACGTAATCCCCAATTTAAAAAATCAGAAAGAGCACAAATAAATGACTTACTGATACAACTCACACATTTGGAAAAACAAGAACAAACCAAACCCAAACCCAGTCTATGGAGAGATAATAAAAATCAGAGCAGAAATTAATAAAATAAAAGCAAAAAATTACAAAAAGAATCAATGAATCTAAGAGCTGGTTCTTTGAGAACATAGACAAGATTGACAGACCCTTGGTCCAACTAATCAAAAGGAAGAAGGCCGGGCGGTGGTGGATCTTTGTGAGTTCGAGGCCAGCCTGGGCTACCGAGTGAGTTCCAGGAAAGGCACAAAGCTACATAGAGAGACCCTGTCTCGAAAAACCAAAAAAAAAAAAAAAAAAAAAAAGGAAGAAAGCTATGACCCAAATTAGAAACAAACAGGGAAACAGTATAAAAGACACAAATAAATTCAGAATATTGTAAAGGAATACTTTAAAAAACCTGTATTCCATTAAGTTAGGAAATCTTAAAGAAATGGATGAATTTCTTGATTCATCCAAATTACCAAAATTAAATCAAGAAGAGATCAACAACCTAAACAGATCTATAATAAACAAGGAGACTGAAACAGTAATAGCAAGCCTTCTGACTTAAAAAACTCTAGACCTAGATGGACTCACAGCAGAATTCTACCAGACTTTCAAAGATCTTTAACCAGTATTTTTAAAAATATTTTAAAAAGAGAAACAGAAGGAAACTCCTTTTAAGAAGCTGTAGCTAGAAGTTTTCCTGGTCTCACCTGGCACCAAGTTCCCACAGCCATTTATAAAATTCCTGTGTCCCCCTCTTGCAGCCTTGAGTCAGGGGGAAGGGCTTGGACTTACCTCTACTGAATGTGAAGGCCTTGCCTTCTTGTGGGTGGGAGTGGGGGGTAGGTTGGGAAGGGGAGGCTGGGGGGAGGACGGGAAGAGGGAAGAGGGGGATCTTTGATTGGTGTGTAAAATGAATGAAAATATTTATTTATTTATTTATTTTTAATGCTGAATGCTGTTTATTGAAGGAGGGAGGAGGTCTTAAATACAGGCTTACAGCACAATGGGAGAACCCCAGAGGGCAGAAGTTCGCTACCGATGTTTTACAATCTTGCATCTAAGCTGTTAATGCCCATTATGCAGGATACACAGACAAGGAACTTCCCTTAAGCAGTTAAATAAAATAAAATTCCTGTGTCCCGCCTGGTCCTGAAACCACTCAGACCCAAGTAAACACACAGAGGCTTCTATCAATTACAAATTGCATGGCCATGGCCTATGCTCAAGTTTCTTGCTAGCTAGCTCATATATCTTAAATTAACCCATTTCTATTCATCTATAAGTTGCCATGTGGCCATGACTTACCGGTCTGCTGGCATGTTGTTTCTTCGGTGGCAGCTGGCATCTGCTTTGCCTCTCCCTTTCTCTTCTTATCTAGCTGTTTGGATTTTCCACCTGCCTCTAAGCTGCCTTGCCACAGGCCAAACGGCTTTATTTATCAACCAATAAGAGCAACATATTTTCACAGTATACAGAAAGACATTCCCCCATTAGGGAGCCAGTATTTATATATTACAAAAACTAAGTAAAGGCACAACAAAAAAAAAACTACAGGTCAAATTCCCTGATGAATGCAGATTCAAAAATCATAAATAAAATATTTGCAAACAGAACACAGACATACATCAGAGAGATCACCCACCCTGACTGAGTTGATTTTATCCCCCAGATGAAGGTATGGTATAATATATGCTAGTCAATAAATGTGATAAACCACATAAGCGGACTTAAAAATAAAAATCACATTATCATTTCACTAGATGCAGAAAAAAGTCTTTGACAAACTCTAACATTTCTTCATAATAAAAGTCCTAGAGAGGGTAGGACTAGAGGGAATATACAAGAGTGTAATAAAAGCTATATGAGAAAGCCATAGCCAACATAATTCTAATAAGCAAGGAGATCAATACAGAAGGAGCGAGAGGCAGGAGGGTAAAATGATATTAAGGATGTCTGAAAAAGTCATAAAGAATTATATTATTATCTATTTACCTAACATTACATATAATACATAGAAATATATATGTATACATATACACATATACATATATATGTATAGGGTTTAGATGAAAAAAATCTCCCACCTGGGCATATAATGCACCCATAGAGCCATAGATTATCTAATAAAAACTTCAATGCTAAGCATAAGAAGCCCTCTTTTGAGTTGTTGGTCAGTGTTGTCCAAGAGACTCCCAAAACATACAGGCTATTGATCTTGGCCTTGGTTGCCTCCCAGGGGTTTAAGGTAAGTCCCTATTGCTGAAGAAGCCATATACTTTGGATATAGGACTCAGAAGATTCAAGCTGGTTCTGACCTGAAAGTCTCTTCCTCCTGCCTGCAAACCAGCTTTCATGGTACCAGAAGGTACCATGCAAGTTTCCAAGGGAGGGAAGTAATCAAGAGTCCTAGTCTGCTATGATATCTACGAACTACAATAATGACCATCATGGCATAAAAATCCTAAGGGTGCAGTAGTGGCAAGCATACCTTGGCAGTAACCAGTAGCTCCCTAATTAAACGTAAGACCTGCTCAACAAGAAGGAAATCATGATACTGGGAACCTACCCACCAACTCAGGGCTAGCGACGTCATGGATCATGAAGGAGAACCTACATACTTCCATTTTACTAAATCAGCGTAGTCCTGAACTACATCCTAAATAATTATTCTTATATCCATAGATTTGTATAGTTCTCAACCCTCATCAACAAAACATCTCTGTGCAGTAGACAGAGAGCATTACAGAAAAGCACAACTGACCAAAATGCAGAGCTGTGGAGTCCAGTCCCAATGGATACATCTCTAATACAATTCCTTCTCCTAAAGCTCAGGGAACTTTACAGAAGAGGTGGCAGAAGGACTCTAATAGAGAGGAAAAGGAAGTCTTCTGTGAGACTGTGTGTCTCTTAGAAATGTCAGAGCAGCTATGTCCATGAAATCTCATCAACAGAACTGCCTAAACAAAACCCGAACAAGGACAGCACGCTAACATGGAAGGAGGAAATTGCATGGGGCCTCAACCCCAGACAAAGAACTCTAGGCAACTAAGGAATGCTGAGAGTGGGAGAAACCATCTTCCCCAGGGAAGAAAACACCAATTGGCTATTCAATACCAAGTAGTCAGTCCTGAAATCATATACATACAAGTATCATTATGTAGAATGAGCTTTTTGTATTTATATATTTAGGAATACACACACACACACACACACACACACACACACACACACACATTTAAAGAAATAGAAGTCATGAACTTGAGAGAAAGCGAGGGGTTGTATGAGAAGAGTTGGAGGGAGGAATCGAAAAAGGGGAAATGATGGAATGATGTAATTTAATAAAAAAGAATTTCTACTTCATAAAAGATCTGGCCTGTCTAATTCTGTATTCCTATTACTTGGACCAGTGTCTCACACATATTATTCACTTAAAAAATGAGCATTATGGAAGTTTTTTATTAGCTACTTTTCTTGTCTATGTGATAAAATACCTGGATAAAACAACTTGAGGGAAGATAGATTTATTATAGATTATGGCTTAAAAGGATCTAGTCCATCAAAGAAGGGAAGGCATGGAGTATGAGTGCCACATGGCTGTGATGGTGGGTGGGCCAGGGGACAGAGAAAGAGGAATTCCACAGCGGCTTTCTCCTTTTCTCTTTTTATTCAGTCGGGGACACCAGCTCATAGGATTGTGTCATTCACATTCAGAACAGGTCTGTAAGAGCCCCCAGAATCATGCCCAAGGTGCACCTCATTAATGTGCCTTGCTCTGCCCCCTCCTCTTTTTTTCAAGATAAGAGTCTCATTATGTACCCCTGGCTGGCTTAGAACTTGTTCTGTAGACCATGCTAGCCTCAAATTCAGAGAGATTCACCTGCTTCTGCTTCCAAGTGCTGGGATTAAAGATGTGCACCACCACACTCTACTCTATGCTTTTCTTAATTCAATTAAGTTGACAATCAAAATTAAATATCACTATTTCCAAAAACCCACTGAAATAGGGTTAGGAGTACAATGAACCACATGTACCCAGATTCAACAAGTTCAATAATGTGCCATTTTTCTTCATTATGTTTCTTCCACTGGCTCTGTTACTTCATCATTTAAAGCAAATATTGAAAGAACCACAGACATTTTAGTATGTATGAATACTTTGAAAAGATAATAAGTACTATAACATTGCCTCTCTCACAAAATTGACAATAAGTCTTTAATGTTATCTAATCAAAATTTCCTCGTCTGTCATATTGCCTCTTAACAGATATCTGCTGAATAAACAAGTGGTGAAGAAATGAACCCGTGTCTGACAGCACCCTTTCCAAAGCATGATGCAGCAGAATTACCTCGGTTTTCAAACTTTCAAAGGTGGAGAACCATCTCTGCAAGGACTGTTCCATTCATCCAAATGAAATGCAAGAGTAAAACTCCACAAAGGGTATGTAACCACAGAAATGGTGATACATCTTCATTCATTTATTACCACGATGACATTTACAGCAAACTAATTCATACTAGCTAAGTATTGGAAACAACCCAAATGTGTATCAACCACTAAGGAGATAAACAAGCTGTTATATTCATACAATGTAATACTACTAAGCAATACAAAGAATGAAATACACAATAATATGAATGAATATCACAAATATTATGCTGACTAAAAGGGTGCATACTTGATTCCACTTATACAAAATTCTAGAGCAGGCAAAACTATCAGAATAATCATTGTATATATGTATGAAGATTGACTGGGTAGGGGTATCGCAGAACCTTCTTGAAGTGATGGTAATTTTTTTTAGCAGCTTTGATTATAGGTGTGTATATTTTTCAAAACATGTTGAACTGTACACTTAAGATTTTTGCATGTTTCATATGCAAATTTTACTCACAAAAGAATACATATTTAGGTGGCTATGTATTGATGTTTTTATTTGCATCAGAAATTTGTTTTAAATGCATCAGAAAAAAATAAGATGATCCAATGAAAAACAGACAGAGGGTTGGATATAAGGACAGGAATGTGATAAAGCAGTATAATAAAATGTTAGTGGTAGAACCCACCAGGTTATGACAGTTACTTACAATTCTCCCAACTTTGATAGGTGGTTGAATTTTTTTTCTAATGAAATGTGAGTTTGAGAAGACGGGAGGAAAAGGACCAGTGTAGCCTGACCACACAGATGACTCATTGCTCCTTACATTCCTGCTAGCTTCCTCTCTGATTGAGATGATGAACTCACCTCCACTCCCAGTTCTTGTGTACACTGGTAGCTTCTTGGCCATATCCACAAGCATCTGCTTCTGGACCTCAGGTCTCTCTTCATTTTCATAGCGCTCCTTGTCTGTATAGGACAAGTGGAACTGGAAGCACAATAGGCAAGCCTTTACTTTCTCAGGTCCCCAGAAAGGATTCAAAGCAACCATAACTACCTAAATGAAAATATTTATTATCTGCCCCTGAACTCCAAATACCACTTATTCATTTCTTTGGCTATGTATCTTATGAAATAGGTGGTGTTCTTTTTTAAATAATAAAAAACCCCATAATGCTTAGACAGATTAAGTATCTTGTTTACAGTTGTCCTCAATCAACTTAAAAATAGCAAAGCTGGTCCCAAATGCATTTCATGTTATTCCAAGACGTATACCCTTTCCACTCCATTATACCACGTATCATGTTATACACAGTTGTGTAGCTGTGTGGTGGTGGTGCACGCCTTTAATCCCAGCACTCGGGAGGCAGAGGCAGGCAGATCTCTGTGAGTTCAAGGCCAGCCTGGGCTACAGAGTAAGATCCAGGACAGGCTCCAAAGCTACACAGAAAAACCCTGTCTCAAAACAAACAAACAAACAAACAAACAAACAAACAAACAAACAAACACAGTTGTGTAATACATTGTTGCCAGGATCTCATCGATGAGTAGCCAGGTTTATTGAGTGCCAATTTCTTTTTCATAATGCTGATGACACTTTCAGAAAAGCTGGATGAAATGGCTTGTGATATTGCCTGCATAATTATAATTTTGCAAATTAGTAGAAATCTGGACATCCTCACTAGTTGATACACAATTTTTGCCAATTTAATCCTCCATTTTGCTAATCTTGCCTAAGATAGCACAATTATTTTTTCAAAGTAATATAGATTTGAAAACTTTTCTTTAGTCTACACAAAAGGGCAGACAGAGGTGAAAAAAAGGAAAGGATCTATGTGGGAATTTCTGGTTTAAACCTTATCATGGACATAAAATAGAAAATCACTTAGGAAAATTAAGGCATTTTCTTGATCTAAATTTTTCCCCTGTAAAATAAAGGAAATAAGACTTAGTTCAGAAGATTGGTGCAGAGTTGCTGGGTAATAACAAGTAACTCAAAGTATCAGTTCGAACTGCAATTATTAATTATTTAAGTCTACTTGATACTGCTAGTCACTTGAATTTTAACTTACCATGTTGTGCCTTATTGTGCTTTCACTCAGTACTTTCACAAGTACTAGTGATCATGAACATCTTTTCATGACTTCATTGGGCTGTTTGGGGTACTCTTGCAATACCTATTTGAGAATTTTGTCCACTAAAATAATTAGGTTTTCAGTCAGTTTCCTCTGAGGATGAGGTCTCTGGTAGGTTGGCCATGCTCCAGTGAAGGCCAAACATCCAAGAGTGTGAGAGTAACACAAACTATACTTGATGGGTTTAAAGAAAAAGGAGGGCATGAGTGAGTGGGTGGGTAGGTCAGGGACGATGGATCTGAGAGGAATGTGGGAAGTGGTAAATAGGATAAAAATTGTATGAAATTCTCAAACAACTTACAAAAATGAGAAAAAATAGGTTATTGTCTTTGTATGCTGGATTGTGGCAAACTTTTATATATTATAGATTCTACTCTTTTGTATTTTTTTAATGATATATACCTTTCTTTCAGTCCTTTTTATGGTACATTTTGAGAGACAGAAGATCTTGGTAGGAGTGTGGATTTATACATGCAGTTTGAAAAACTTATGTACTATCTAAAGTTAAATGTATGTCTGCACTATGACCTAGCAATTTCACTGCTAGTTACACAGCCAAGACAAAAAAATGTGTGGGGGTGAAACATGTACTTAAATATGCCAAAAAGACATATACAAGAGTACTCAGACTAGGTGCGCGCGCACACACGCACACGCACACACACACACACACACACACACACACACACACACACACACACTAAATAAATGTTTAAAAAAAGCAAATTAAAAATAAAACTATACCTATGGTGCATTTTATATCACCATGCCATTCTAATCAGAGTGAGAATTAAATGTCCTCCTGAGGATATGTGGAAAGGCATAGGGGCATTTGAGGCTGTCACAATAAATATGGTACATTTATAAGCATTTAATTCTTAACCCTGAGTTTTGCTATGTACTAGGTAGATACATCCTAATAAGAATGTCTTAAACATATAAATTGTTTACAATCAACCTGGTTGTTTTGTTTTTGTAAATACAATTATACTAACATGAAAAAATAAAATTTTTAGATTTTCATTTAAATTTTGATAATTCAAAGTAGTGCCTTGTGGCAGTGCTTTAATCTTTGAGGTATCCTTGTGATTGACTTTCTCATGGGACCCTGTGCTACTTGAAGGGCACAAGAAGAGTTGTTTCTATTTAGATGTGACAAACATATTGTGGTCACTCAGCAAATAGTTTAGAACACGGCGTCTGGAACAGATAGTATATTTCTGGCACTAACTAAGCCTTATTAAGGATTATGAAGCAGTGAGCTAATAAATGCATTTTGGACGAGAAAACTGATGACAGATTGGAATGTTGTGAGTATTAGAGAAATTAATATTGTGGCTATTAAGTAGACCCATAGAACTCTCCTTCCTTTTTCACAAATTGAAAATGATAAAGATGTAGTCATAAGCATTAGACATTTGCAGTACTTGATTAAAACCTAACATTATTTCATCAAGTTTAGGTCTACAAAATTCTTAACCACTTAGCCTTTCTACTGACCTAAAAGCTTTCATACACAACATGAAGGGGATACTTAGTTTTTATTAAGCTAAAATTAATATAACATGGTATTTTATTTCTAAGGTACATTTAATAGTGAACAAATTTAGTGATATTTAGCTCCCTCATACTGTGATGTAAACAAAACTACCTAGTTCCAAAACATTTCATTACCCCAAGAGGAAATCTTTTACTTATTAAGCTGTCATTCTTGATTCCTTTATCACTAGGCAGACTACAACCAGTATCTGCTGTATGGATCTCTATGAATTTGCCTTCAAAACAGTATGGCCTTTGGTGTTTTGTGTCTTTCATTTACCATATTGCAAGGTTCATCTATGTTGTGTCATATGTCAGTACTGCATTCCCATCTATGGCCAATGGTATTCTGTGTGTATATACAATATATATACAGACATACAGATATACAATGCAGACATACAATACTTCCCCCATCTATTTTTCCACTGATGAATATTTGGGTTGTTTCAATCTTTTGCCTATAGTGCATACTGCTGCAACAAAGATTTATAAATACATATTTATTTGAATGCTTGCTTTTTAACTATTTTGAGTATATACCCATGAATGGAACTTTTGGGTCACACAATAACTCCATATTTAACCTTATGAGGAAAAGCATAGCTGTTTTACATAGTATATCTACTGTTGTGGAATATTAGTTTAAGATGTGTTACATTCATTTATTCTGTGGAATATTTGTTTAATGATGCAAAGATGTGTTGCATTCTTTTATATTACTTTTGTTTAACTCTGTAAAGCTGTGTTTCTTTACCTACCTTAAAACACCTGACTTGTCTAATAAAGAGCTGAATGGCCAGTAGCTAGGCAGGAGAGGGATAGGTGGGGCTGCCAGGCAGAGAGAATAAATAGGAGGAGAAATCTTGGAAGAGAAGGATTGAGGAGCAAGGAAAGAAGGAGAGAGGAGGATGCCAGGGGCCAGACACAGAGATACACAGCCAGCCATGGAGTAAGAAGGAAAGAAAGATATATAGTATAAAGAAAGGTAAAAAGCCCAGAGGCAAAATGTAGTTAAAGAGAAATGAGATAATTTAAATTAGAAAAGCTGGCTAGAAACAAGCCAAGCTAAAGCTGGGCATTCCTAAGTAAGAATAAGTCTCTGTGTATTTATTTGGGAGCTGGGTAGTAGGCCCCCAAAGAGAAAAAAAAAACCCAACTACAATCTACAATTTTATATTCCTAGTCAAATTTGGAAGAATTGTGAATTGTTTGCATTCTCACAAATATATGCTATTTTTCATTCATTCATTTGTTTATTCACTTAATGGTTGCCTTCTTGGTGGTTTTGCTGTCTAGATTTGTATCTCCTTAGATTAGTAGTGGTGCTCATGAACTTTTCATGCCTCTAACAGAAAACTGTATGTATTCTTTGGAGAAGAAATATCTATTTAAGACCTTTCTGTATTTTACAATTGGGTTATCTTTAGTTGCTGAATTATGAGAATTCTTTATGTATTATGAGCACTGGACACAACAGATGTATGAAAATACTTTCTTTTATGCTTTGGGTGGTCTTCTTACTGTTTATTTCCCTTGTAAATTTTGTTTTCTTTTCTTTCTTTCTTTTTGAAGTTTGGCTTTCTACTTTTCTCAAACGCATCAAAATAGATTATTTGAGACATTTATTCCTTTAAATGTGTTTGCAACTATAAATTTTTCTAAGAGCACTGCTTATTACACCCTATAATTTTTATTATGCCATGTCTCATTTTCATTCCTATCAAAGTCTTTTTAATTTTTCCTGTGATTTCTTACTTAATCCATTGGTTCAGAGTATGCTTAATGGCCAAGGTACAGAGAATAAGAAACTGCAGAATTCTCAGCCCTAAATGGGATACCTATATTACACCCTCTTCTCCCAAGGCTCAGGGATCACTGAAGAAGAGAAGGCAGAGAGATTGTAAGAGCCAGTGCTAGTAGATGTACACATTAAAGCAGTATTTTTCACACACAAGAGGTCACTGCACATAGGAACTCACAGCTCTTGTAGCATACGCAAGACTATGCAGTCTCAAGCCAGACAAAATCCCAGCTTGGAGAGGGGAGTTGGGCAAAAAGGAGATATTGGCAATTGATAGCTTCTGAGAGAGGGAAAAATCAGCTTTCTTTAAGGATGTGGCCCCTGGTAGGTCATCCACCTTCTAGTGGATGCCCAAACACTAAAGAGTATTACATGGGTAGCACAAATGGACCCCATGTTTTTTTTCTAAGTATGAGAAAGTATGAGGACACAAAGTTGGGTGGGTAGTGAAGGGGATTCGATTTGGAAGGAGTTGGGGTGGGAGTAAATACAATCAAAATGCAGTATATAGAGTATTCCAAGAATTAATAAATGAGAGTACTTAATTTCCCCACATTTGTGAATTTCTAGCTTTATCCCACTGGACTTAGAGAAAATACTTTGTATGGTTCAATGTTTGAAATGTATTAACTTCTTTGATGGCCTAATAATGGATTGTCTATACTGGAAAGTATTCTATATGCAATTTGGAAGAATGTATATTCTGCTATTTGGGGGTAGATTGCTTTATATATGTCCTTTCAGATCCTTCAACCTTCTGTATACTTACTCTATGCACTACTGAAAATGTAGAACTGATGTCTTTTTAATTATTATTGCAGAACAGAATTTTCCTAGGTTTTGCTTCTATTTTTCAGGTTCATTTTAAAAATAACTTTAACATATTGATGAACTGACCCTTTTTTGTGGTGCTCAAGATCGAATTCAACAACCCGCTTGTCAAATGCTCTACCACAGACCCATATTTAGTACATTGACCCTTTTATCAATATATATTGTATTTCTTCTTCTTTTATGTTTGACTTAACTCTCTTAAAAATATTTGTGCTATGATGGATCACAGAGCCTCACACATGCACTGTATCTGAGCCACAACCCCAGTCCTTCTCTCTTTCCTTCTTCCCCACCTTTCTTCCCTATGAAGTCAAATGACAATCATTTATTGCCAACCTATTTATGTCTTTTTTACTAATGTTAACTCTATTATAGACAGATTAAACATATATATGATTTTCATGTAGTTTGTTAACCTCAGGCTTTTATAATATAATAACAATATTTCTTGAAATGGTCTCATTATGTAACTCTAGTTGTGGAACCCTCTCTGTAGAGCACGCTGGACTCAAGGTCACAGAGAGCTGCCTACCTCTGCCTTTAGAGTGCTGGGATTAAAGGTGTGTGCCACTGCACCTTGTCCCATAATATTTCAAGTGTTATTTATTTTATTATTGTTTGAGATAAAGTCTCACTCTCTAGCCCAGGCTGGCCTCAAATTTGTGACAACCCTCCTGACTCAGCCTCTAGAATTCTGGGATTACATTAGGAGCAAGTGTGTCCAGAAATCTCAGCCTTTTAAGGGGATAAATTGATGCATTTATATTTTAAGCATTCAGTCAGTAGAAAAGATACTTGCCATTTTGCTCATTATTTTCTTTCTGTATTACTATCTTTCTCTGTGCTTTAAACTTTTTTTGTAATATTTTGTCCATGAAGGAGACAATTTAGAATAGTATTTTTTTCCTGTGTTAATAGTTTTGGTAAGATCTCTCCCATTGTTTCTTTCTACTTCCAAATCTAATTTGTTTTAAAGCGGTTATAGACAATAAATGCCTGAGATGATCACTTTTCTGACTCTTTCAAATAGTGCAAGAAACACTTCAAGAGAACACAGCTAAAAATTGTTGGATGAACTATTGAATTTTTCTTAGATTTGCCTTCTAGTTTCACAGAATTGAACTAGATGAGGTCTCAGAATCAATGCGGCTCCTTGTTTTAATCAGATCTCCACTGCAGACACTGGTTTCCTAGTCTTAAGGATCCCCAAGGCTGGTGAATTCACAAACTCCTTCAACAGCCAATTCTACCCTCCATTCCCTGGAGTGAAGCCTTTCCAGTTTATTCTTAGCTGGGCTAGGTAGTGTGCCACTACAGTCCCGGCTATTCAGGAGAGGTGAGGGAGGATCACTGGAGGTTAGGAGTTCAAGGCCAGCTTGGGCAACACAGTGAGAGCTTGTTTGAAAAAAAAAAAAAAAAACAAAAAACAAAGTCAAAACAGCCTGAGTTTCTTTTGAATGGGAAGGTTATTTGTTTCTCCTTTTGTCCTCTTCTTATTTTGTTGGTATCTTTAGATTCTTTTGTTCTTAATTTTGTGAAGCAACAAATATTCTTACCTTCTGGTTTGGCTGCTGTGGGAGTGTAAAGATAGACTTCCAGTAGGTCCATGCAAAGAACACAAAAATGGCATGATAGAGTATGAGGTAGATAACTGAAATTAAAAAAAAATTAAACTTTTAATCCATTTCTCAGAGTTCAAAAGAACAAAACTAAGTGACAAGTGTCTATCTTTTTCTCCCGTCACTATGTACTCTCTAGTATTACTATGAAATGTTGATTGCCACTATCTTCCCATGCAGAACACCAAATTTTGAACCAGAGACTTTCTGGAAATCATATCCTTTTAAAGCTGTCATGGGATTCTTCGAGTAAAGAGAGGAACTGCCCTTTATGACAATATATGAGAAACTATTTTAGCCAGTTGTCATTATCCCTGTCACCATGGGTGTTAAATGCTAGGATACAATTTGCACTTCATTAGAGTTTACAAAATGCTTTTTCAGAAGAATTAATTAAGCCTCTGTGTGTGTGTGTGTATGTGTGTGTGTGTGTGTGTGTGTGCGCACTATAACACACATGTGGCATTCAGAGGATAACTTGTGAGAGTCAGTCCTCTCCTCCTACCACATGGGTTCCAGGGCTAGAATGCAAGTCATCAGGCTTGGCTGCAAAGCACCTTTACCTACTGAGCCATCTGGCCAGCCCAAAACATATTTTTATATATGTCACCCCATTTTATTTTCTCAGTAACTTTGTTGAGAAAGATAATGGCATAAGGCAGGTAATTATCTGTCAAAGATAAATAGTTCATTAATCAAGGTCACACAGTCTGTAATGTAGTCCAGCATTAAATATAGGACTTCTGACTCTAAATCCAAAGTTCTTTTCAGTGGCTCCATTGACTACACAGTTTGGAAGCATAAGCTGTACCTCTGAGACAGATGTACACATGACTCTCCACTGCCTGTCTTCTCATAGTTTTGCCTTTTCTACAGCTCAGGGTTGGTATTCTCCACAGAGCTGGTTACAAGGTGGAATGTCACTTTAGTGCTTCATTGCAAGTCCTTGAACGTCATGGTCTTATTTCAATCCATTACAAAGACTCAAGAGAATGATGTAATTCAAGACCAAGTTAACAAGGTTCAGCCTCACATACATCTACGCTTTCAGTCCCAGCCCCTTAATACAAGACCGTTTAGGTGTGAGATTATAAAATCTCATTTTAAAATTCAAGAAACACAGAGTAAAAGACAAATGTGTACTCCACACGTACATCACACTTCTTAACTGTTCATGTCAAGGATGTGAAACATTCTAGATTTTCTCACATTTAAATGTTTATATAAATACATGCACACAACAAACATAACATCTCTATAACTTCTAAAATTTTAACTGTCTTTCTTGTGAAAAGTTAAATATTCATGTGGTTCAAAATTTGAGGTAAACATATAGTGAAATCTTTGTCTTTTTCAGTTACATTCTCTGTAAACAACCAATGTTATAAGCCATGACTTCAGATTTTATGTTTCTAAAATAACCCAGTATACTTTGCCACATACAGAGAAGTAGTCTGTACAGTGTTTTGTAACATATTTCTTTATTGCTTACTTTATTTGGAGATTATTTCACTTTATAAAACTTGAAAAGAGTGAACTTTCTCATTTTCTTAATAAGTTTCAGTGGAGTGATCAGCCCTAAATGTGACATCTATATCATATACCCCTTCCTGTCAAGGCTAAGGGACTGTCATGGAGGGGGAGGGGCATGCAAAAACATTTTAAGAGCAAGAGGTTGGGGGGGGTACCCTACCCCCTAGCTGAGGGGCTACTGACAGTTGGTGGCTGCTGAGAGAGCAGAAGTCAGTTTTCTTCAGTAACATGGTCCCTGGTAGACCTGTTCATGTTCCAATTGGTGGCCCTACACCCATGAGCACACAGGTAAAGAGTATATGAACAGGGAAGAAAAAATTGGAGGGGAGGGAGTAGGAGGCAGATTTTATCAAAACACATTGTATACATTATAAAATTCTCAAACAATAAAAAGTTGAATGGGATTCTGTTGTGAAGATATAATGTATTGAATCAGACTGTGTTTATTATAAATTTGAATTTTGTTTTCTCTTGCTAATACAAATAGTGATTCCATTAATATTTGATACACATGTTATCAGCACATGTATAAAGAACATCTGTAGAATCAATTGGGTGGTGGTGGCACACACCTTTAATCCAAGTACATGGGAGGCAGACGCAGGTGGATCTCTGAGTTTGAGGCTAGCCTGGTCTATAGAGTGAGTTGCAGGGCAGCCAGGGAGACAGAGAAACCCTGTCTCAAAAAACAAAAACAAAACAAAAAAATCTGTAGAATCAATTTCCTCAATTGGAACTGTCAGGTCAAAAGGTATGCCTTTTTCTGATTGTTTCTTTTATTTCTGATATTATAATTAATGTCCCCTTTCACCTTTCTCCCGCCAAACCATATGCCCTTCCTTGCTCTCTTTCAAATTCATGGCCCCCTTTTCATTAATTGTTGTTAATTCCTGACTATAACTGTTCAGTGTGTAGAATGTCACTTGTATGCATGCTCTCAGGGCTGACCATTTGGTACTGGGTGACCAACTGATGTGCTCTTCCATGGAGAAGACCATTCTCCTGATCTCAGGATCCCTTAGCTGCCTGCAGTTCTTCGTGTAGGCTTGAGGCCTCCTGGACTTTCCCCTGTCCACTTTGGCATGTCAGTTGTTGTCCTTGTTCAGCTCATTTTTAAAGAGTCATGTCAGTGAGGCATTATGGGTATAGCTTCTGTGATATTACCAGGAGACACAATCTCATATTAAACTCCCTGGTCCTCTGGCTCTTATAATCTTTCTGCCCCTTCATCTGCAATGTTCCCCGAGCCTTAGGTACAGGAGCTGTTTTGTACATCTTCAAACTGGGCTCCACAGATATTGTCAAATTTCCATTAATAAAACTTACAATTTTATTTACATTCTTTTTTGTTTGTTTGTTTGTTTTTGTTTTTTTCAAGACAGGGTTTCTCTGTAGCTTTGCGCCTTTCCTGGATCTCGCTCTGTAGACCAGGCTGGCCTTGAACTCACAAAGATCTGTTTGGCTCTGCCTACCTAGTGCTGAGATTAAAGATGTGTGCCACCACCACCCGGCTTATTTACATTTTTATCATTAATAAATGAGAGTGCTTCTCTCTCACAGTACAGCTTTTGTAAAGAATTCTCATAATATTTTTATCTTTCTCAAGACTTTAAAATATTCTCTTAATATGTTATTCTTTGTCATTATGATTTTGTTCCTATCTTAGGGAGAAGGGATGCATTCATTCAAGTTAATTCAGAATGGAATGGGAGTATGGACTCTGGTTTTAAAGGCATCAGAATAAGATAATTTTATGTTTACATTGTCACCATGCATTTCAATGGTAATGCGATTCAATTAGTTTGGTTACATGAATGGATGCAAGTATCCTAAGGTATTTATCGTATCTTTTATTCCAAATGATTGAGATGGAAAATGTGGTACTTTAACTTGGCCCAAGTTCTATTACACATTAATACTTGGCTGAGCTATGGAATTGGAAACAGCTGCATCTCATTCCTCTATCCAATGATTTATATGGTGTGGATTTGTTTTGATAGATATAAAATGAGAGATCATGAGGCTAAATATCAAAGTCACAGTTATTCAGTAGATTGATAAAGTAGGCCATATTCTATAGATTTGGTAACAGTTTCACAGTTTGGAGGAGACTAGAGCAACCGTCCAGCTCAGCCTTCTCAATCTGATATAACTGAGGTCCAGAGAAGGTAAGTGATTACCCATGGAGGGTGCGGAAGCAATGGAATCAGAATCAGGGTGTACTCGTTTCCAGTCCTGAGCCCCTTTCCTTAGGGCAGCAAACAGCAAATTGCAGTGTGCAGGGTCGTTGAGATGGCTCAGTGGGTAAAGGCATCTATCAAGGCTAAGGTCTTGAACTGGATCCCTAGGACCCAGGTGGTAGAAGAGAACCAACTCCTACAGGCTATCTCCTAATATCCACATTCTCAGTGTGGCACATGTGTGTGAACACACACACACACACACACACACACACACACACACACACACACACTCACTACATTAAAAAATCGAACAAAAATGCACTGTATAGCCTTTCCTAAAGACTGAATCAGTATCTGACTTTTAGAGCCCAAGGATTTAGCAACCCACCCTTAGGTCATTCTGAAGAACAGAAGAACAGTGCCTTTAGGCCATCTGGTTGTCCAGCCTACCATTTCAAGGAGGAAGATTGCTCCAACATTCCTGGCAGACAAGAACTTTATCTCTGCCAGTGCTTTGAAGTGACTCTTCTTGAAATGCAGAGAGAACTCATGAGTTTCATGTTTGTGCATTCCTCTGTATAGATAATGCCCCTAAGCTTTGCTCTCAAATATGTGGCCATCTAGTTCTTCCTGCATTAAAAACATGCAGCATATTCCTCCCCTGTGCCCCTTTCTCCTTGGATATTCCTTGAGACAAGTTCTCACATTGTAGTTCAAGCTGGCCTGAAACTCACTATGTAGCCAAGAGTGGTCTTGGCAATTTTCCCGTCTCACAAGTGTTGGAATTACAGACACAAGTCACCACACCTGGTAGGCATACTTTTGTATAATTAATTTTTGTGTCTAGAATAACCATCCTTGTAAACCACAGGGACACTGAATCTTTTTAAAATATGATGCTCCAGTGAGGTTTCAAATCACTAGAGAAATCAAATAGCTTATGAACTGTAACCCTGAGCTGTCACTACTCACTGACATTGAAATGAAATGGAAAAACATCTTTTTTTTTTTAATCTTCAGAAAACAGGCACAGTGGAGCCCTTCGCTTATCTGGCAGTGATTAGTTGGGGAGCATCAGAAGCTACTGGAGTTAGAGTTGCAACATGAAAACCCCAAATCTTTCAAGTGCCTTTTTTTCTTTCCTTTCACCAGATGCAGAGGTTTGCAAGATGACCAGAACATGGCCAAATGCCAAAGAAAAACATTCCTCTAAGCAGGCAGTTGTTCTGCATTTCATCACTGGGTTGTAATGTGGGAAGCCCATTATGGAATAGCTTCTGAAATGAGAATGACTACTTAAGTACTTTCCCTAAAATAATGCCTCAAAAACACCTTGATAAAAATCATGGAAGCTAAAATGACATGCTGGAAGGAGCTTTAAAAAGTTGTTATTAGCAACATCTTTGGGCGGTAGGCCGCCTTTGCTGTTTTGCTCTTAGGAGGTAGTGGGAAATATGTGTGTGTGTGGGGGGGGGGTGGAGACTTTCACATACATTCCTGTAGGCTTAGAAATGGATGTCATAGACTGTTGTGAGTGCAGCAAGAGGAGCAGCAAAGTGAGAAGGTAAAGCAGCTTCCCTACACGTTCTCAGACACACAAATGCCAAGGCTGTTACTGTGGCAACTATCTAACATACCGTTCCTTTTTTCTTCTTTAAAAGCTATTGTTAGAGGCTCTTCAGTTTAAAAAGAGATTATTTTCTGTAACATCTTTCATACCAGTTGATGACTAAAAGCATTTGTGTTGGTAGTGAGGGAAAATTGGGAGAGCGGAGTATCTTGCAATTATGCACTGTAATTCAAATAGGAACAGCAGTTGTAGATCTAGCCATTGAGAGTCCTTATTAAAATCTCCATTTTGGCTCGGGAGAGAAGTCCTCAGATTCTGATGAGGGGGAAATTTGCCAGCTAGGCAGTTCCAGCTCCTTTGAGCGGAGCACTTAACGATGAGGTGCGTGCTGCTCCTGACACTGCCTCACTTTACTTGAACTGCTGTGGGAACTCCAGCAGAGCCGGAGCTTGTGTGGCAAGAGCTGAAGGAGCAGTGAGAAGGAGGAAAGAGGCCCATAGTTTTTTGTCCAAGGTTCTGAGAACATCTGATGAAAAGTGAAGAATTACTCACATGTTATTTCCATGATTTATCTAACCCTAGCATTTGAATTTTTATCAGTTGGTTCCAGGGTTTAGCTAATTAACCCCTAGGAGTTTCTCTGATAGCGGTATACCATTCTGGTGACATGTGGCATTATATTTTGAAAAGCATAGTTTCTTTTTTATTAATATCAACTTCAAAAGTTAGGCTTTCATCCAAAGTATACTAATTACCCACTAGGCATCTACTGCTCATCAATTTACATAAACCTTTTATAAAGCCGGTTATGTTACCAACTCTTTTTTAAGTTTCTAAAAAGATTTAATTTATGTTTATAAATTAACTCATTTTATGTGTATGTTTGCCACATGTGTGCTGTGCCTGAGGAGGCCAGAAGGAAACATCTCATCTCCAGGAACTGCACTTACAGTTGGTGGTTGTGAGCCACCAAGTGGGTGGTGGGTATCAAACCTGGGTCCTTCACACAAACAGCAAGCGATCTTAAACACTGAACAATCTCTCCGGCCCCCACCTATGTTACCAGTTCTTGAGAATTACATTTAAATTTCCCAGCCATTATGCAAAAATGGAGCTTTGTTTTAGTTGGCATGAACTAGATCACTCTTTCTCTTTGCACCGTACATATATATTAGGTAAGTATTTAACCACTGAACTATGCCAATATCCTGAATCTTAGCATTTTCAAGTTCCAAAGAGCTTTCTAGTCCCTATACATTAGGAGCTGGTACATACTGCCAAAAGAATAAAATACATACGTTTATGGATGGGAATTACAGTATTAATCTTTGTCAACATGTTTGAATTTGAAATCACCTAGGAGACACATTGTTGGGTGTGTCTGTGAGGTTGTTTCCAGAGAGCTTTAAAGAAAGAAAATCTATCCTGTATGTGGGAGGTACCATATTGTGGACTGGGGTCTCAGACTGAATAAAAAATGAAAAATAAGTCAATTGAGGCCCAGTATTTATGTCTGTTTCTTGATTGTCAATGCAATGTAACTAGCTGCCTCATACTTCCACCAATATGCTTCCCCCAAATGATGGATTGTAACCACTCGAATTATGGGCTGAAATAAATCCTTCCTTCTTTAATTTGCCTTTGTGAGATAATTGTGTCAGATCAAAACTAACTGATCTATACCCCTTTTCAGTTTTTTTTCTGTGTTAAAGAGGTCTGGCACTGAGGTGTCAGGTAAATCATAATGGATTTGGAATCAAACGATTCGTTTGTACTCTGGCTTTGCCATTTAATGTGGTGATATTTTATTTGTGCTCTAACAAATAAAGCTTGCCTTGGGATCAGAGGATAAAGCCAGCCACTATATTAAACATAGAAGTCAGGCAATGGTATCACATGCCTTTAATCCTAGCATTCGGGAGGCAGAGATTCATCTGGATCTCTATGAGTTCAAGGCCACATTGGGAACAGAGCCAGGTGTGGTGGCACATGCCTCTAATTCCAGCACTAGTAGAGGTCTGGAGGGCTGTACAGACAGACAGGAAGTGATAGAGCTGGGCAGAGAGAGGAAGTAAGATGGCAGAGCACAGAAAGGTATATAAGGCATGAATATACAGGAAGTAGCTCTCTTGGGCTGAGGATTTCCTAGTGGTAAGAACTTGTGGCTGGATGGTTCTATTCCTCTGATCTCTCGGCTTTCACCCCAATATCTGGCTCTGGGCTTTTTATTAATAAGACCTTTTAAGATTCATATTACAATTTAATAACAGTGTATCCTTGGGGTGGGGATGATGCTCTATAGCAGAGCCCTTGCCTGGCTTGTTCGAGGTCCTGAGTTTCTCTCCCAGAAGCAAAACAAAAATCAAACAAAAGGGCACTGGGGAGACGGCTCAGTGGGTAAATGTGCTTGACAATGAATTCCAATGCAGTTGCCCAAGCACAAGTGCTTATATCCCAGCATGCCTACAGTATGGGAGATTAAGACAGGATATCCAGCAGTTCATGGGCCAGCTAGTCTGTTTCTTTTTAAAGATTTATTTTATTTTACATGTATGTGTGTGCTCAAGTATATGTATGTAGGTGTACCACATGCATGCAGATGCCCCCAGAGGCCAGAAGAGATCATCTAGAACTGGAGTTACTGTGAGCGACAAAATGTGGGTTCTGGGAACCAAACCTGAGCCCTCTGTAATAGCAGCAAGTGCTCTTTATCACTGAGGAATCTCTCCATCCCACTACCTAAAGCATGGTTAATGCAGCATAAGAGACCCTGTCTCAACAAGGTGGAAAGATGAGGACCAACAGTTGAGATTTGTCCTCTGATGTCAACATGTGTGCTGTGGTACTCATGTGCCCACAGCCACATACATATATACCCATAAGACACATATACCACAAAACAAAGCATTCCCTCCAAATTATGTATCCTTGAGAAGCTAATTAGCCATAATATGTACATACAAATACACATGTATGCAATATGTACAAAATATGTTTAAATGTATCAATGAACAGCATTTATAACACACACAAAAATGCTTGTCTCACAAAGTTTTTATGAGTACTAATTTTTTAAAATGCATGGATACATCTGACATATCTGAATAACTTATTAAACAGTTTATTCTTTTTTCTTAACTCTTGGTGGTTTATATTCTAAGAAATGGTAATAAAAAGTACACAAGACTTTAGGGGCAGAGACACCATGGGTTTGTTAAAAATGAAGAAAATGGTTTGTTTCTAGTCCTCTACTTGATGTCTAGCCAATATCTCATTGATTCATTCATGTTGGGTATACAGAAGTAAACGGGGCTAATCTTTTGGGTAACAGTATTTGGCTTCCCTCATAGCTCAAAAGAGATAACTGGGATATCATTAGTCTGTATGTACAAATTGAGTTAAAGGACCCTGTTGATTCCACACTGTTAGGAATGTTCACAGCAGACTTTAAAGGGAAGCAGATTACCTGTTGTCTACACGCTGGCTGGGGATTTATGAATCGATTCTCTCTGGCTGGGGAAGTGACAGGAGCACTACCAATCAGAGGCTGGCTCCCTTCGAATATATTACATTTGGTTGATTCAACCTATAAATCTATCTCAGTAACATGATGCTGACTTGATTTTAATATCATAAAATTTCAAAGTTTTAAGGCATCTGGGATGTTATTTGGCATAACAATCTAGAAGATACGCACACCTGCTTTACAACACCCTTAATAACCAGTTGTCTAGCTTTTGTTTGAATATTTGAAGTAATAGGGAATCAATCAACTCCTAGGGGGTCAGTGCACCTTATTGCTGGAATATTGTCAGACTTATTTTTATACAGAAAAATGTTTCCTGGCAACACCCTCCTATTGATCTTAATTTTGCTGCATGGAAAGGAAAACAGATTTGTTTAAAAACTGAGGCCTGTACCCAGACATTTAAAGGTGTTTCACAACTCAATGAAATGGGCAAAAGACTTAACCAGATACTTTCCCAAAGAAGAGTTAGATGGCAATGAGACGTGAAAGATGCTTGGCATCTGCAGTCACTACAGAGCTACAAGTTAAAGTCACAAGGAGACATTGCTTCATACACAGTAGAATGATAAAAATAAACAAAGCTACAATGAGTAACAGTGACAGCAAGGATCTAGAGCAACCAGCATTATCATATACACTGGTGGGGAAGCAAAGAGGGCAGAAACATGCATGTAAACACTTTGACAGCTCTTTATCCAGTTAAACATGATACATGAGCCCCAAATCCTACTCCTTAGTATTTACCAAGAGAAATAAAGACATATTTCCACAAAGGCATATATATTTCTTTCACTTTAAAAAATGGTTGTGGAAATTTTAGCACATGGCAGCCAAGCACTCTACCACTGAGCTATGTCCTCAGCCCTATACATGGATATTTTGCTCAGTTTCATCCAAAGTAGCTCAGAACTGGAAAGAATCCAAATGCACCTAAACTAGTGAATGAAAGACCAAATTGTAGTACAACTGCAATGTGCACCACTAACTGACAATTAAAAGCAAGAAACTATTCATGTGTGCAGTGACATGGAGGAATCCTAAAACTGTATACTACTACGAAGCCACATATAAAAGGTTGTACACTGTATGATTCAATTTATATGACATTATGAAACAATAAAACTATAAGGGACAAAAAATAAAATCAGTGGTACAGAGGTATGGATGAGAGAACTGTTTGCTAATGGGGCAGATGGAATAATTTGAGATAATGTTAATATTTTATATTTTTAATTGTCATGGTGTTTACATCATTATGCATATTTGTCAAAGGTCATTAACCTGAATACTTCAAATAGCTTTCTCCCAGTTTTCATAAATCGTGTCTCAATAAGTCTGACAAAACCAGAAAGCAAAGAGATCCAAAAATGAGGCTTTTTCTTGAATTTTTTAATCATAGATTTTCTGATATTTAGCAAAATAAAGAACAACTCTAATTTCTCAGACTAATGATTTTATTTTTCTCAATAGCTATATTCAAATATATTGAGCACTCTAGACTGAAGAATTGCAAGCAGTGTTGATGGGTACACAAGCCAGGGTGGGAACCATTGGGTTTACTGTGGCAGCATTTCTCTTTCTCTCTCTCTCTCTCTCTCTCTCTCTCTCTCTCTCTCTCTCTCTCTCTCTCTCTCATTATTTTGATGAAATGGTTTCTTTTTTTCTTCTCTTCTTTTTTTCCCTTGAGACAGAATCTCTATATATAGCCCTGATTGACCTGAAACTCACTATGCAAAACAGGCTGGCTTTGAACTCACAGAAATCTGACTCTGTCTCCTGAGTACTGGGATTAAAGGTATGCACCATCATGCCCAGCCACATTCATGATCTTGAATCAATATACACCTTCATCAGAAAGCAATCTCAAGTAAGTGGAGATAATTACAGGGGCATGTTCAGAAGGCATGAGCATATAATAGTTTCAGACTAGGGAGAGAAGAGCCAAAGCATAAGGAAATCATGGCTTTAGAAATTAGGTACATTTAGATGTCTCTAATCAAGAGACATGTCCAAATGTCAAGGGCCAAAATTACCTTGAAATATATGCAAGGGCCAGCAGGATGGCTCAGTGGGTAAAGACACTTGCTACCAAGCCTGATGACCTGAGTTTGATCCCTGCCTGCTCTCTCTACATGGTGAAAAAAAGAGAATTAACTCCTGCACATTGTCTTCTGACCTCCACATGTGAGCTGTGGAACATGTGCATCACCTCCCAACACACACACACACACACACACACACACACACACACACACACACACACACACACACACACACATATGTACACACACACAAAAAATTAAAATATATAACTTGTAAAAATTTAAAAATGTATTAGGTCTACAATAGACAATGCTGAACCTTGTTCCATCCTTAATCCTGCTATTATTACTAAGGTCTTAGGCTTTCTACTTCAAACATTTCTATATTGTTTGTACTTTCAGAGGTTCTAGTGTTTGTTATGATAGAGAACAACAATAAAGTTTAATTTTTAAGTTCTCTGTGGGGGTATTTATCAAATGAATCACAGATCCTATATTAAGTATTACTCTAAAGATCATTGAAAACACTTGCATGGGAAGCCAGTCATGCCTTCTGCCTGGGCACTCTGGGAAGAGCAAAGACAACACCCTGGCCCCATGCCCAGCTGGGTGCTGTGGGAAGTGAATAAGTAGGTGATGGAGTGATGGAAGAGAAAGAAGTGAGCAAATAGGTGGTGGAGAAATGGAAGGTGAGTGGTTTGTGTGCTATGAAGTGAGGCAGAACTGGAGAACAGTGGTTGCTGTTCTTGCTCCTTGGAAAAAGGTGAATTGCACTGCCCATCAATAGAGCCAGTAACAAACACAAGTGCTAGTGGGCTTATGCCTTCTTTCTTTGAGAAAACCGACCACTATATGACTCACTGTGACTCCCAGAGCCGCATCCTAGCCCAGAAGGAAGAGCAGTGCCTGCAGAACAGAGACCCACAACTGACTGGACATGTCCTGCTGTGTTTACTTTTCATCAGTAGCCTATCTGCTAATCTCTCCAGTTGCTTGTGATGATGGTTCAACCTTGAGACTAGATAACTCTATGTTGAACTACAGTTTTAATGTGCTGTGTCTAACTTTGCCCAGAGATTTATTTTCTTTGGAAGCTCTAGGTTGGACAAACACTTGAAGACTCCCAGGGGCCCGCCTGCCAACATAGGGTGGGCAGGAAGAAAACACCCAGAGATTCTGCTTGCAGCATGAGCTACTATGATGTACAAGTATGGGGTGGAGAGATGGGAGAGAAAGAGAAATGGAACAGCTTGAGCACTATGAAGAGAGATGGATCTGGAGACACAAGGTGGAAAGGAACAGCCTGATGTGAGTAGCCTGTGGAGCCACCTGAGGCCATGGTGAAGTCCCAGCCCATGCTGCCTCTGAGGGCCATGTCTGGGTCTGTGGACAAACAGCAGCAAGAGTCTGTGTCAATGTCCATGGCCCATGTCATCACTAAAGGTCATGAGGATGTCTCTGATCTGGACTGCCTCCTGGGACCATGTTGATATCCAAGGGCTGCATAGAGTTGGTCCCAACCCTCACTGGCTGCAGCACTCCGGAGAGCTGCCCCTGCACCTTGGCTGGGCAGCACAGTAGAGCTGACCCTGTTGAGGGGACAGGTAAGCCAGCCCCAAGGCTGTGAGAGCTAGCCCCACCTCTCATGAAGTGGCGTGGAAAAGGGAGAAATGACCTCCCTCACCCCTTTGCCCACTGTGGCAGGCATGACAGCTGGCCCTAGAGTTGTGAGAGTTGGAGAGCTGGTCCTGCCCCTCACCAGCTGCAGCAGACCCTGAATCTCGACTGGGCAGCACAGTAGTGGTAGCCTGGTGGTGTGGGTGCAGGTGAACCAGCCCTGAGGGCATGAGAGCAGGAGACCTGGCCCTGTCTCTTGCTCCTTGCTGCACAGGATGAACTAGCCATGGCAGTGCTGGAGAGCTCACTCTACTGGTGAGGACAGGAGAGAGCTGGTGAGCTGACCAACTCAGCTACCACCCAGGACCAGAACCAGGGCTATGAGTTGGCCCCCCTAAACATCCACTCCATCTATGAACTGCTAGAGCATATGAAAGGGCTGGTCCTGTAGATCCAAAGCTACAGGATTTCCATGACACAAGGCAACAACAGGATATCCAAGAGGAGCCCCAGTGAGGATCCAGTATTGATGGTGCAGTAGAAACCAGAGGCATCGAAGCAGACCAAAGACTCTTTGCAATGCACTTGCAAGTTGTATGGACACTACAGCTTCCATGACAAGATTTTTTTCTTTCAAATTTTACTTTATTTGGGGAGTGGTTGCAAGGACAGAGGGCAGATATGAAGGGATGGGGGAGATGAATGGGATCGGGGTGCATGATGTGAAATCCACAAAGAATCAATAAAAAGTTTTTAAAAATACTTGCATGTATTACTAGGGAGAAGAAACTGGTAAGTAAAAAACTAAGTCATAGAATAATAGGCGCAGTGTTACCCAATTTAAAAAAGTCAAGACTATACACATATATACATTTATACTTCTATTTCTAAGTGTAAGGAAAAAATCTATACGAGTACAAATCAAACTAAAAACCAGCCAGTGCTCTTAAACCACTGAGTCACTTCTACAGCCTCTTTTTGTCTTCTTAAGAAGACAACAGCAATTCTTATTGGAGTGAAATAATCTCATTTTGGCTTTATTTTCATTTTCATTTTCCCTAATAGTCACGTTGAGCTTTATAAAATGTATCCACTGACCATTTGGCTGTCTTCTTTGGGAAAATGTCTATTTAGATCTATTTCCCATTTTCAAATTGATTTTATTTGGGGCTATTCTTCTTTAAAAGTATTTCTTATATATTACAGCTATCAAGCATTGAGCAGATACATAGTCTGCCTTTTTAAAAAATCATGCATCATTAAGAACACTGGCTTCGCAGTGGTGGTGCACGCCTTTAATCCCAGCACTGGGGAGGCAGAAGTAGGTGAATCTTAATGAGTTCAAGGCCAGCCTGGTCTACAGAGGGAGTTCCAGGACAGCCAGAGCTGTCACACAGAGAAGTCCTGTTTCAAAAAAAAAAAAATCACTGACTGGGGACATAGTTCAGTGGCAGACTTCTTTCCTATCATGTCCTGGGTTTAATCCTCAATGCCATAAAGAAATGCAGTTTGCTGGGTGTGGTGGTTTATAACTGAAGATCTTAACACTTGAGAGGCCGAGACAGGAGGATTGTACATTCCAGGGCAACAGGGGCTACATACCAAGACTGTCTTGAATAAGTAGTTAAAACATTAAACAATAAAGAAAAGATGAATAGCACAGAGATAATTGCTCAAAATCATACTGAAGATTTCCTATACAATCTGAAAAAGACCATAAAAGCTCTTACTGTAGCAGAGGGTCTTTTCTCTTAGCTCTCTCTTACAATCCTGGCATATTTTTAATATATCAGCTGTAAATTAAGGTTAGCATAAGTGTGGAAGCTGACACAAAGCAGGTATTTCCATACTCTGGATTTTCAAGACATATGATTAAGTTCTTGTATCAGTTTTTTCTTTTTAGGCCACAATAAAGTACTTACTATAGACTAAGTGCCTTAAACAATAGAAATTTGTTTTCTCACAATCCTGGAGACTAGCCAAGATAAGGAATCAAGGGTGTTGCTTTTGTCTCAGGCCTCTTCCTTGGCATGTACACAGCCATCTTCTTCCTGTCTTTAATACGGTCTTCCTTCTATACCCATCTGTATCCAAACTCCCTTCTGTCTTGAGGACACCAATCATACTGAATTGGAGCCCACTCCAGTGATTTCATTTGAACTTAATTACTCCAAATAAAGTTACATTCTGGAGTACAGGGAGCTAGACACCACCTATCAATTTTGGGGGGGCTCAAGTTCATAATAGCTTTAATATTTATAAAGTACATCAATTTCTGAGAAGGTAAGTAATTACAATCATTTAACTTTAAGGAAGAACCCAGAGAATTTAGAATGTAAACCATCAAAAATCTAATGAATCTGCAGAGGATGAGCTGAACTTTTGTTTACAATGATTAATGGCCTTTTGGGAAGATGAGCAACTGTGAGCACTGTATTACTCTTAATTATATTTGGACTGAATGATGGATCATGTCTGATGCCCATGTCATTCTTAAGTTTATTTTTAGCCTCACCTCATTCCTGGTTCTTATTAAATTTCCAGTTGTTAGCTTATCCCTGATCCTTATACTGGCTAGTTTTGTGTGTCAACTTGACACAAGCTGGAGTTATCAGAGAGGAAGGAGCCTCAGTTGAGGAAATGCCTCCACAGGATCTATCTTAGGACTTTTTCTCAATTAGTGATTGATGGAGAGGTGGCGGGCAGGCAATGGTGGATGGAGTCATCCCTGGGCTCTTGGTCCTGGGTTCTATAAGAAAGCAGGCTGAGCAAGCCACGAGGAGCAAGCCAGTAAGCAGCACCCCTCCATGGGCTCTGCATCAACTTCTGCCTCCAGGGTCCTGCCTTGTTTGAGTTCCTGTCCTGACTTCCTTCAGTGATGAACAACAGTGCTGTGGAAATGCAAGCCAAATAAACTCTTTTCTCCCCAACTTGCTTTTTGGTCATGGTGTTTATTTGAAGCAATAGGAACCCTAACTGAGACAATCCTCATTGCAAGGTCAACAAAGAGAAAATTTCTGCAATCAAGATCTTTAACATAGTATCATGCTGAGGAAGATCATCTTCATAATATACTTACAAGAGCAAAATAAACATATTATTATCATATTTTAGTATAAAAGAAGATAGGGTGTCATGCCTTTAAATTTTTTTTGCAGTCCTGAATCACCAAAGTTAGATACAGTACATTGTAATATGCACTTCAGACGACCCGGACTTTAGCCTCTATTCTTTTTTTATAAGAATCAGCCGGGCGGTGGTGGCGCACGCCTTTAATCCCAGCACTCGGAAGGCAGAGCCAGGCGGACCTCTGTGAGTTCGAGGCCAGCCTGGGCTACCAAGTGAGTCCCAGGAAAGGCGCAAAGCTACACAGAGAAACTCTGTCTCGAAAAACCAAAAAAAAAAAAAAAAAAAAAAAAAAGAATCAATATGACCAAGTAAAATTATTTGATTTCTTTGGATCTCAACTATCCTTCAATATGAATACATGAACTTTGACCATCTATTCACAAGTGTAATCAGGACAAATTATAGATCTGGAATATGTCATACTTCTTAGAAGAACCTTTCAGTTTCTTTCTAATGTTAGTACCAGCAATTATTATCATCAGATGGTAATAGTACCTACTACTACTTATATTTATCGTGTACCGAGCACTATGCTAAAATATTTGCTCAAAATATCCACAGAAGGTAAGTGTTATCTCCATTTTACGAAGGAGGAAAGTGAAACTTAGCTTAATTTCCCCAAGTCATACATATGGTAAGTGGCAAAGTCAACTAATCCCAGATAGGTCTTACTTAGCTGTTACTGTTACAACTCTCCCAATTTCTAAAGCACTGTTAAGAGAATTTTGAAGTTTGAAATTTACCAGGCACTCTATTACTTTCCTGGGACTTTAGGAAACTAAACCTGGGTGCTTTACAAAACAGAAATGTATTCCCTCACAGTTCTGGAGTATACTCTCGCTCAAAACTCCAGCCCCAAATCCTTCCCTGCTTTTCCCTAGCTTCCTTTGGTTGCAGGTAATCTGCAGTACTCATTCGAGGCACCAGGACCACCCTTCCTCCTACCCGAGGCTCTTTTCTCTATCTACATATCCAAATTTCCTTTAGAACACAAGTTACTGACGCTATCTACATATCCAAATTTCCTTTAGAACACAAGTTACTGACGCTCAGTCTAATCTTGTATGACTTCACCTTGACATAATCACATACATGCCCCCAAATCCTGTTACAAAGAGGGACACATCCCAATGTTTCAGGTGGCCATGAAATTTGGTGGAAGGCTATTTGACCCAGTATAGGAGCCATAAAGTAGACAAAAACAGAAACCTTTTCCAGTATGTTTGACTATAGTTTTCTTAAATTTTGGAGACAATGAAAAGTCATGTGATTTGGAGATTTCATTTCCTTCTGACAGTCATGTTACTTATTTTAGTCTGCTTTAAAGATTCAATGTTGTTGGACACAAATCACAAATTCACAGTTATTAGGAACCTCAGATAGTCATTAGCTTACTGTCTGTAGCAAGTCTGCTTTGTTGGGTGTTAACATCTCTATTGTTACTTTTTTATGTCAGGATTCCTAACAAAGCAAACTAGCTACAAATATTTATTAGCTTACAGAAGAGCCTTGCGATGTCAAAGGGCTGTTATTTTTTATAGAAATTAAAGTTCAAAGAAGGTGAGTTACCTGATGAAGGTCACAGAGCTAGCAAACGACACAGCTAGATCTCCAACCTATACCTTCTGTCTCCTAAATTCCACTACATCCCATTACAGACTGTAGAAGCAAAATCTAATATCATTGCTTACTGTGCGGATAAATTCAAGAATTGTCATGAGAAAAGAGCTTAGGACTCCTAGAATCAGAAGAGACAATAAAATTATACATTTTTGTATTAGCAGGATACCCAACACAATAAGTTATTATTATTATTTGGAATAATAAGAACATTGTTATTATGCCTCTAATGGTAGAATATCACTTAAGTCCCCATCCAGCTGATCTTGAAAGTTTGTAACAGGAAATATTTATAATTATTTAGTATTTATACAGGATGATTTCTGACTTTAAGAACCATACATAAGAATAAATGGCAACTTAAGACTTGCTCTATTGCTGTCACAATAACAGTACATGTTTATTGAGCTTTTAGGATGTGCTCTATTCACCTTTGTTCTAACTGCTTTATGTGCAATTAAACTGTCTTCATAACATCTTCACAAATTAGGTAGTATTATTGTTTCTATTATGTATGCAAATAATAGGATGAGGGTAAAATATTTTATTAGAAAAAAAAAGAGCTGAGCTGTAAATTCAATCTGGCTCTAGAGCCCACACTTTGAAGTACTATTGGCCATTGTCTCCCATTCCTACTGCTCTGTTATCCATGTTAAATGAGCAATAGCAAAGCAGAACAGTAACACAGCAGATTCTGAATGCTGGGAAGGTCAATGAATTCGAAAATGAACTCCCATAAAATGAGAATTAAAAGTGACACTATAAAGCACACTCTATATACTCTGGATCTTACTGATAAAATAATGTAAAGCTAATTGTTAATGGAGACTCATGATTAGCTTACATATTTTAAATTCGAAGTACCTCAGTGTTTTCAAAAAATTGTAGGTCAAGCTAAGATGGTAATGATCTGTTGAGAGGAACACAAGAACATATAGGAACTGTGATGGTCAAGTCCTGTGGGACCCTTACTCTATATCTAAAAGAGGGTGTGGGTTGGGAAGAAGACCAGGTAGCTAGGACAATAATGGCAGAACAAGAGAGCTTAGGTGTCACTATGGAAGATAATGTGATTACCTACGTCCATGTCACCATGAATCTTGATAATTTCTAATTGCTATCTTATAGTTAAAAGGGCCACTGAAAATATGATTTGACCTACTTCTGAGTAAATTTCCTTTTAAAAAAATCTCCCTAAATGTTCTAATGAACCAAGCATACTTTTTGTAAAGTTGCTCAGCTTATAGACTTTTTATAATTTACTTTTTGAAAAAGAAAAGGATACATGATACATTCCTAACCAACACAGTTCATAATATACACTTACCTTTTTCTGCTGGGCTCAAAACAGTCACTGTGGAGAGAAAAAAACGAGAGAGAGAGAGAGAGAGAGAGAGAGAGAGAGAGAGAGAGAGAGAGAGATCAGTGATATTTTAAAATGTGTTGTCTAGTTAATTTTTCACAGCATTGTATTTTGAACAAGTCAACAATGGTATTTTAGAAAACCAGAATTGTAAGATGAAGGATGGAAAAGAGGATTAAATTCCATCCTCTGCTAGTTTCCTTCTCTTAAATCTTTAGTAATTAAGAATTCATAGGCCATTGAGATGGTTCAGTGGTTAAAGGTGCTTGCTGCCAAGCCTGAAAACCTGAGTTTGCTCCCCAGGCCCCCTATCGGGGAAGGAGAGAACCGACTCCCACGCATGCCATGGCATTCATGAGCACAAATCCTTCACACAATAATGTAATATTCTTTTAAACATCATTCATTTAACAAATATAGAAATAACCTTTAAAAGACCCAACAAGTCAAATAATATGAGATAAATCTAACATGCTGTTATAAACTTAAAAGCTGATAAATTAGGAAGTTATTACAGATGTCCCTCAAGTGATGATGAAGTTATATCCCAATTAAGCCACTGTTGAAAAGATCTTTAAACTGAAAGTGCTGTACTGGGGACCTAGGTCAACTGGTAAAATGTATGCCCCAGCACCACATAAAACTGGGAATGGTGCTGCATGCTCCAATCTCAGAACCTAGGAGGTGGGATCAGGAGGGGTTGATATTAAAGATCATCCACAGCTACATAGTGAGTTTAAGGGCAGTGTGAAAAGGAAAAAAGGGAAAGAAAATTATTCTAAGACATCTAACTTACTGAATCTCGTAGCTTAGCCTGCCTGACTTACTGTGCTGGATAGTTTTATGTCAACTTGATATAAGCTAGAGTCATTTGGGAAGAAGGACTCTCAATTGAGAAAATACCTACATAGGCTAGGGCAGTAGACAAGCCTGTAGGTCATTTTCTTAATTAGTGATTGACAGGGAAGGACCCAGGTCATTGTGGGTGGTGCCATCCCTGGGCTGATGATCCTGCCACTGGGCTGGTGGTCCTGGGTGCTATAAGAAAGCAGGCTGAGCAAATTATGAGGAGCACGCCAGTAAGCAGCACCCCTCCATGGCCTCTGCATCAGCTCCTGCCTCCAGGTTCATGTTCTAACTTTCGTCAGTGAGGCACGACAAGCTATAAGATAAAATGAATCCTTTCATCCATAAGTTGATTTTGGTCATGGTACTTTGTCACAGCAATGGAAACTGTAAGTAAGACACCTATTTTATCTATCCTTAGAATACTTAGGTTAACCTATCATTGAGCAAAAGTCACCTAATAAAAAGCCTGTTTACAATAAAATGTCAACCAGCTTATGATTCATTGAATACTGTACTAAAAGCAGCAGAGTTGAGACTAGTTCTAGTCTCCAGAGATTTTCCCACATACTGCATCTAGCTCATCCCTTGCAGGTTTACCATGAGTTATGTATCACTCCTGTTTAAAACATCATCACACAAATGGGACCTATCTGTCTGTATCATCACCATCTGTGTGTGCTTGATGCTAAGAAAAGCAGAACTCCAGTTTTAAGGGTTTTTTTTCTTTTTTCTTTTTCAAGACACTATTTCTCTGTGTAGTTTTGGTGCCTGTCCTGGATCTCGCTCTGTACACCAGGCTGGTCTCGAACTCACAGAGATCCGCCTGGCTCTGCCTCCCGAGTGCTGGGATTAAAGGCATGTGCCACTGCCACCCAGCGAACTCCAGTTTTAAATCTACTTATTTATCTATCTATCTATCTATCTATCTATCTATCTATCTATCTATTTATGGTCAGAACAGTTAAGAGTGGGAGAAATGGAGTCAAAACAGTGAGTGAAAATATATTTTAGGTGCTATTTCTTCAGTCCTTTCATTAGTCATACTTTTTCCTGTGGTGATATATTGTGTACCTGAATAAAGCTTGCCTGAGGATCAGAGGACAGAGCCAGCCACTAGATTAATCATAGAGGCCAGACAGTGGTGGCATACACCTTTAGTCCTATCACTTGGGAGGCAGAGATCTGTCTGGATCTTTGTGAGTTCGAGGCCACATGGGAACAGGGCCAGGCAGTGGTGGCACACACCTTTAATCCCAGTACTGGGAAGCACACACGCCTTTAATCCCAGGAAGTGACAGCAGGGTGGAGAAAGGTATAAGGGGTGAGGAAACAGGAACTAAAGCAGTCAGCTGAGACCCTTTCGAGTGAGGACTCACAGGCTTTCAGTCAGAGGATTTGTGGAAACAGGATCAGTTGAGGAGTTGGTGAGGTGAGGTTGGCTGTGGCTTACTCTGCTTCTTTGATCTTTCAGCTTTCACCCCAATATCTGGCTCTGGGTTTTTTTTTTTATTAAAAGACAATCTAAAATTTGAACAACATTTTCCTTCCCTTTACACACATATGTGTGTGTGTGTTTAAATTCTTCTTTGAATGATCATTTGAATGGAGTTTTTTTTTAAATGATAAATTTGGTCTGTGTTAAAAAGCTGATAACGGGCTGGAGAGATGGCTCAGAGGTTAAGAGCACTGACTGCTCTTCCAGAGGTCCTGAGTTCAATTCCCAGCAACCACATGGAGGCTCACAACCATCTGTAATGAGATCTGGCGCCCTCTTCTGTATACATAATAAATAAATAAATCTTTTAAAAAAAGCTGATAACTTGATTTCTTCTCTTGTCTAATAATAGATATAAAATTCTATTCAGCTGAAAAGAAAAATGAAATCATGAAATTTGCAGGGAAATGGATGGAACTGGAAAATATACTGAGTGAGGTAACCCAGAAGCAGAGAGACAAATACTGCATGCTCTCTTTTAATTCTTGTTCCTAGTTCTGAATCTTCAGAGTTGCATATATAACTTGAGTAACAAAAAGCCAAGAAAGAGAAAAAAAAATGACCATCGAGGAAGGGAGGAGAAGTACTAGGAGGGAGGGATAGTACAGCACAGGTGCTAAGGAAGGGTGAATGGAGAAAACTGGGAAGGGGCTTAATTTGAGTGCAGTAAGGAAGGGTAATACAGAGGGAGAGAGAGAAAGGAGAGATAAAGAACACTAAGGATGTTTGAAAAAGCCATAGGGAAACACATTATTTTATAAGCTTACTTAAAAATACATTATATGCTGGGCGGTGGTGGCACATGCCTTTAATCCCAGCACTCAGGAGGCAGAGGCAGGTGGATTTCTGTGAGTTTGAGGCCAGCTTGGTCTACAGAGCAAGTTCCAGGACAGCCAGGGATATACAGAGAAACCATGTCTTGAAAGACATATATATATATATATATATATATATATATATATATATATATATTCTTTTTGAGATAGAGTTATCCTACATAGGAGTGATAATGCTCTCCCAGGAGCCACAGAGTATCTAACAAAAACTGAAGTGCCAAGAGAGCGTTCAAAACAATACAGGTTATTGCCATTTCTCTTAATTACCTCACACAGCTAGGAAGTACGGCCCTATTGCTGAAGATGCACTTTGGCTAGCTCTCAACATATCAGAAGGTGCTATGCAAACTGCCTAGGGAGAAAAATTATTAACAGTCTTACTCAGCTATCAAACCTGAGAACTAAAACAACGACTGAACTTATAAGATATCCCAATGGTGCAAAAGTGGCACTCATGTTTGAGGATTAACAAACAGTTGTCTAATTGGACTTAAGGCCCATTCAGTAGGAGGTAGCTCATTCCTGTTACTATGAGCCCAGCCAAGAACCTGTGGCTACAGAAGTCATAACCCTAGAAGGGAATCTACTAGTACCACTTTTCTACATCAATAAAGCTTCAATATTTAGCATCCTACTCACAGATGAGTGTATCTCACACCACTCACCAATGAAGCATTTTTTTTTCAGCAGAGAGGGGTTATGACAGAGACCCACAACTGAAAAAAGGCAGAGAACTGACTGTTGGATGCTCACCCCTGGCTGGAATATCTACAATACAACCCCACACCTAAGGTTCAGGGATCATTGTAGAAGAGAGGGCACGAAGACTGTAAGACCCTGAGGATCAGAAAAACTGCTGAGAGTGAGCATCTTCCTGACGTGACTGGGGAGCTGCAGCCATACACTCTCAACATGGTTTCAGCTGACATGGAAATGTGAACAGAGGAAAATTTCACAAGGCCGCACACCAAGATGAAGAGCTGCAAGCAGTCAATAGCTGCTAAAGGAGAGCGAATTTGTTTTCTTCAGGGATGACCCCCTGACAGATTTCCCAGTCCTAGGCAGTCAGTCCTAACATATATACATGTACGTGAGGGCAACACTAATTGGATTCATTATTTGTAGTTGGTTCTTTTTTTCTTTGATATTTGGGGGCCTGTCATCCAGCTCCCAAATAAATACAGGGGGACTTATTTTTACTTATAAATGCCTGGACTTAGCTTGGTTTATTTCTAGCCAGCTTTTCTTAAATTATCCCATCTACCATTTGCCTCTGGGCTTTTATCTTTTTCTATTCTATATACCTTGCTTTACTTCTTACTCTGTTGCTGTGGGATGTTCTGTATGGCAAATGTGTTGCTCTGATTGGTCAATAAATAAATCACTGATTGGCCAGTGGCTAGGCAGGAAGTGTAGGCGGGACAAGGAGGAAAATAAAGCTGGGAAGTGGAAGGCTGAGTGAGAGAGACACTGCCAGCCGCCACGATGAGAAACAGCATGTGAAGATGCCGGTAAGCCACGAGCCATGTGGCAAGGTATAGATTAATGGAAATGGATTAATTTAAGCTGTAAGAACAGTTAGCAAGAAGCCTGCCACGGCCATACAGTTTGTAAGCAATATAAGTCTCTGTGTTTACTTGGTTGGGTCTGAGCGGCTGTGGGACTGGCAGGTGAGAGAGATTTGTCCCGACTGTGGGCCAGGCAGAAAAACTCTACCTACACTCTGTGGCTGGCTGCGTGGCTGGCCCCTGGCGTCCCCCTCTCCTCCCTTTCTCGCTCTTTTCTTTTCTCTCTCTCCTTCTATTTATTCTCTCTGCCTGCCAGTCCCGCCTATTTCTCTCTTGCTTAGCTATTAGCCATTCAGCTCTTTATTAGACCATCAGATGTTTTATACAGGCAAAGTAACACAGCTTCACAGAGTTAAACAAATACAACATAAAAGAATGCAACACATCTTTGCATCATTAAATATTCCACAGTATAAATTAATGGAATACATCTTCAACTAATATTCCACAATTGTTTTGTTTTGTTTTTTGTGTGCCTAACAGCAATAATTATAGAAGAGGTCATGAATTATAGGGGGTGTGGGAAGGGTACACAGGAGGAGCTGGAGGGTCAGAGGGAGAGGTAAAAAAGATGTAAATATAGTGTACTCACATACAAAATTCGCAAAAAAGTTAAAATTAAAATAAATCCAATTCATAAAATTGGCATATATTCTGACAATACAAATGAAATGTAAATAAGAAGTGTTGGTGGGTCAACCTGGGACTTCGTGATTTTTGTACATGCCAACTGGGCTAATGACATCTCTTTCAAATGAAGTAGGGTAAGACGGCTCAGTGGTCAAGAGAGCTTGCGCTTTGGTTTAGTTCTAAGTACTCATGTCACACTGCCTGCAGCTGCCTCTAACACCAGTTCCGGGGGATTTAACATCTTCTAGCCTCCATGGGCATGTGCACAAATATCTGCATGAGTGCACACACAACACACACATAGACAAACACATCCTAAAAAAGTAAAAAATTTAAAAAATGAAGTGAGTAAAAGCTGAGTTGCTTGGAGACTAACATGAATGAAGAGTACCTGATTAACTGTTCTTTGGTACATCAGGCTGAATGTTCTTGCTTTCATTTACTTACTTCTTTTTAAGTGAAACTCATAAACAAAGTTGTACACATTAGTGAGGCACCATGCAATGTTTGGTGCATGTGTATGTTATGTTTTGTTTAAGTCCAGGTAAACAGATTCGTGAATTCTTTATGCATAATTGCTGTTAAGTTAATTGGAGGCCCTAATTCTCATTTGTTTGGCCATTTGCTACAAGACTGTGGATGAGGGAAGATCACTTGTTGGTACTGGAATGAGACAATGTATATACAGAAGAATTCCAGATAGAGCACAGCCAGCTTAAAGTAACTGCAAGACTCTTACCATGTAATGAGATTAGACTATACAATCCAGGTGCAGAAGGAAATGGACGGCCAGAACAAAACAAACTCAATAGCATTTTTGTCTGATTCTTCTTTTGCTTGTATGTTTTCCAATTTTGTGTTTTAACGGGCTTTGGTGTGAATATGTGTGTCTTTCTTTCTTTCTTTTTTGTTCATTTTGGTTTATTTGTAGTTTTTTCCCATTTGTTTGCCTATTTGTTTTCTAAAGAGAGAAAGAAAGGGTGTGAAGGGGGAGGGGTAAAAATGTAGGGAATTTGGGAGAAATTGGGGGAAGGGAAACTGATCCAAACACATTGTCAGAAAAAAATTTTCAATAAAAAAGAAACTAGCTTCAGAAAATGGAGTATAAAAATGAATAAAAATATTTTGTTAATAATTTTATATGGATAATATGTTGAGATGGAAATATTTTCATATATTGGATTAAATAAATCATTAAAATAAATTTCACTTGTACTTTTTAGCTTTCTTCCTTCAAAAATTTAAATCTCACGACTATTCCTATGTTTGTTTCTATTTGGCAGTCACGACATAGTTCCTCCCATGTTTCCTCTACATTTGTTGACTAGCCCATTAAGCCCCATGCACTCCACTTCTGTCTTCATGTCTAGTTACATTCAGTAAACATGGAAGAGAAATGACAATAAAAAGCTATTCAATGGTAACTCCAGTTCTTTACTTCCCTAGTAGTGAATTAAAATTTGAAGAAACAGCAGGTATCACTACATCATTTATCACCATGCATGGTAAGTTCGTCATAGAATTAGCTAACTGTACATTTACCCAAGAGATTCCTGATAAGAGATTAATTTTGCAAAAAAGTTTCAGATGACTCTTGCAACATCTTCATTTCAATTGTGACTGGAATATTTTAGTCTCTTTCTTTAATAATGCAAAAGATGGTGTTAAAAAATAAAGAAAAATTCAGAACTGTGAAAATAAATGTCATGATCTTTTAAAATATGGTATTTTCTTGTCAAAAGTTTGTAACTCTCAACTGGAAATTTTGCAGGAAAGGATTTTTCCCTTATATTGATTGTCTCTTTAAAGAACTTCAGGTGTAAAAATACTTTTAAAATCAAGTTCGTTTTCAAACTCATGTCTGAGTGCCTTCTCTTCTGCCACGTATTCAAGTATTTGTAATACAGAGCTCACTCCTTCCCTAGGCTGGTGGCCAATGTTCGCCTTTCTGCTGCTGCTGTTCCTTCTCACTCTCCTCTTCCTCTTCTTCATCATCATCATCATCATTATCATCATCATTATTTTTCCTGTGTTGAACTAAGCTATGCTAATGTGCAGCTTTTAGCCCCTATTTGACTTCTGTCTTCTGCACATGGATCATGTCTGATCATGTCAGTACTGACAAGGATCTTCTCTCACCCATTGACTTTGCTCTTTTCAATGCTAGGTCAAGAGAAGGTCGACAAAACAGACAGTGGAATGAGGATACTTAAGTGCTACCATGTGGACCACGGAACTGAGAAGGGCAGGCAGACATTCAAAATGTGATGCCTGTTCTTAAAAGGCCTGCAAAAACTCCAAGCTTTTCCTTCCAGATGGACTTCAGAAATTGAAAAACAGGAAGAGAGGGCTTAGGTATAGTTGTAAACAGCTGAGTTAATGATGGCTAAAGGAAATTCCAACACAAAGCCTATCTGCAAAGACTGAGATGTAACACTTTTCCAAATATATATATTACTCCAGGCATCCACAAAATCTCTGCTTAACTACTATGTAGGGGGTACAAGGTCCACATGTGCACACAGATAAGCACCAGGGAAAACAGGAAAGTTAAACATGCAGGCTTATCTCTTCAAAGGAAGTAGATGTTTGCCTGTGTTCCACACGGAATGCTGGGGAAGGATGTAGTTTATGACCTGGTAATCTTTTGCTATCTGTAGGGCCAGGTTTCACCAAAGTCCTCCAGACTATTATGTTTGTTTATCCCAGACTCTTCCTCCCTAGATCTTGAGCATTGCTTCTCAGTCCTTAAACCCATCCTTCTGAGAGATGTCACTTGTACTTTACAACAGCCTAGGTAATTTCTGTGTTATCTTAGAGTCAAGCCACTCCTGACCCCCCTGGACTATTATGTTTACCTCAGTCATTCTCCATAGACTCTTATCTTGAGCATTGTTTCTGAGTTAACAGAACCCATCTTTATGGAAGAAATCATATGCAATTTGTAAAGAGTTTCAATGTAAACATGTCTTAAGCTTTGTTGTACACACAGGATTCAGTTATCATCAGGAAACTTTTTTCCCCCAAAATGGTGCTGTGCTTGAATATGGCTAAAATAAACTGCCTAGTGTCAGACTCTAGAAGTTTGATCCAACACCAGTTAACTAAGTCACGCTGAACCAGATTTCCTTCTTGTCTCTCATGGGTCATTTCTGTGCTGGCTGTAAACTTTTGGAGAACCCCTACACCACTAGCTGAATACTATTTAAGGAACAGAGAATTGATAGACCATGCATGACAAAGAATATAGTCTTTAAATTGGTTAGTGTGATGGTTTGAATGGACCCAGTAGTTCCAGGCATTTGAATGCCTGGCCCTCAGTTGGTGATGTTGTTGGGGAGGCTTAGGAGACATGATCCTGTTGGAGGAGAATGACCCTGGGGTTGGGCTTTGAGAGTTAAACGACTTATGCCATTGCCAGTTGATTCTCTCTACTTCCTGCTTGGGGATCAAGCAGTGAACTCTTGGTATTCTGCTGCTTGCTGCCATGTTGCCCACCATCCACCATGAGTAACTCTTATACCCATGGCACCATAAGCCCAAATAAACCTTTCCTTCTAAGTTGCCTTGGTCATGGCGTTCTTCACAGTAATAGAAATGGAACTAATACAGTTAGTAAAGTAATTAAGAAGGAAGCAACTCAACAGGCAATAACAGATTCTAGAGAAACAGGAGAATCTGATTTCCAAAGGTGCCATCAAGAGATAAATGAAAATCAAATAGCTATTAAAAAAAAGAGAAACAAATATTCATAGGAAATGGATGAACTGGAGATGATTATGCTCAGTGAAACTAGCCAGGTAAGAAAGACAAATGTTGCATGTTTTCTTTTACATGCAGAATCTAGATTTGAACTCCTGTATACATATATATGTAGGAGCTGGGCATAGTGGCACACTTCTTTTATCTAAGCATGTAGGAGGCTGAAGTAGGTGGATCTCTGAGAGTTTGAGGCCAGCCTGGTCTACAGAGTGAGATCCAGGACAGGCACAGCTACACAATAAGATCCTGTCTCAGGGAAACAACAACAACAACAACAACAACGTATACATATGCGGGACATAAAGTAGAAGGAGGACAATGAGAGAAGACGGTGAAGTGTAAAGGGGACAGCGAGGGAACTAACAATGGGTTGTAATAAGGTATATGTGACATGAAAGCAAGAGGAGTAAGAGATTGAGAGTACAGGGAGGGTGGCCAAGGGGCAAAGACAGTGTACTGACATACTTGTGAAAATGTCACAACGAAACCAAATTGTTTGAGTACTAACTAGAAATTTGAATAAAATAATATATAAAGAATATAAACATCTAGAATAAGAAGAGATTAAAACAATAGAGTCTTCTAACAAAGAAAAGTACAGGATAAGACACATTTACCACCAAATTCTGCCATATCTTTAAAGATGAACTATCAACTATTAACAATGATGCTCAAACTACTCCATAAAATAGAAAAGGGAGAAACACTACCAATCTCAATTTCATTATGTTACTATCACCTTAGTAACAAAACTAGATCACCCCCTCTCACGCCCACACTGAATTTACCTAATGAACATAAATACAAAAAAGTCTTAATAGAATAAAAGGATGATGCAACATATACAAACCGATAACAGTAATACAGAGCATAAATACACTCAGGGACATAAATAACATGATCACATCAATAGATGATGAAAAGGCCCTTCACAAATTCAGTGTGCTTTCATGATAGTCCCCAGAAAAACTATGAATAGAAGGAATATTCCTCAGTATAATAGAGGCTATATATAACAAACCCATAGCCAGTGTAATACTAAATGGGGTAAAATCTGAAAGTGTTTCTTTTAAAATGAGAAGAGAGTGCCCATTTTCTCCACTCTTAGTTAATATTGTGCTTGAATTCTTAGACAGAATAAGGCAAGAGAAAGAATAAAAGAGATACAAATAGGAAAGAAGGCAAATTATCTCAGCTTGAAACCATATGAAACTATACTCAAGACGCCACTAGAAAACTCATACATATGTTATTTTCAGCAAAGTAACAGGACCTAAAGTCAATATATACAGACTTTGATGTGCGTGCGTGTGTGTGTGTGTGTGTGTGTGTGTGTGTGTGTGTGTGTGTGTGTGTGTATTCATGCATGTGTGTAAAGGGCAGTGGTCAACCTCAGGTGTTGTTACTACCCACCTTGTTTTTTGGTTTTGGTTTTGAGGCAGGGTCTTCTCACTACCCTTGAGCTCACTAAGTGGGCTAGAATAGTTGGCCAGTGAGCCCCCAAAGACCTGCCTGTCTCTGTGTCCACAGCAGTATGACTACAGATGTGCGTCACTCTGCTCAGATTTCTTTATGTGGATTATGGCGATTGAACTCAGGTTTCAGGCTTATGCAACAAGCATTTTACCAACAGAGATACCTCTCCAAGTCCATCAGCAGCTTTTCTGTAATGAAATTAACCTGGTAAGAGGGCAATCAGAAAAATGACTCCATTCACAACAGCTTCAAAAATTTAAAGTACCCAGGAATAAACTAACCATATGAAAAGACTGCTACAGCCAGGAATGGTGGTGTATGCCTTTAATCCCACACTCGTGAGGCAGAGTCAGGTGCAGATCTCTGAGTTCAAGACCAGACTCAAAAACTCCAAATCATGCAATCAAAAATGGGACAGAAAACTTAATACATAGTTCTCAAAACAAGAAATACAAAAAATGATCAATAAATATTTTCAAAAGTGTTCAAATATCTTAGCCTCCACAGAAACGTAAATTTAAACCACTTTGTAAATCCATCTGACTCCTGGCAGAATGGTCATTAGCAAGGAAGGAAATACCAACAAATACAAGGATTCTGGGGAAAAAAACTGCATACATCACTGGTTGGAATGTAAACCAGTGCAGCCATCATGGAAAGCAGTACAGAAATTCTTCAAAAGACTAGAAATCGAAAAGGAGGCTATCTCTGAGATGGAATGTCTATCCTTGTTCCCTCAGGTCCAGGCTTGAACAAAATCTGTCTTCTCTGCTAATCTTTTTCTTGTGGTTTTCAGAAAAGCAACGGGAAGCAGAGCCTACAGGTTTTGACAACAGCTTTGGTAGGCTTCAGCCAGAACAAGAACCTCAGAAGTTCAGGTCACACAGGCCTTCTTGGTATCCAGGAAAGCCCACTTTAGAGAATGGGACCGAAGAAGCTATCCATGAAGAGCCAACACCATGGACAAGATCCCGAGGAAAACCTGGCACCTGTCAGAACAAGTAGCTATCCCTTTCTCAAGCCACACACTAGCCTCCTGTACTACATCTCAGGAGTGCTCTTGCTGCTTTGTCTGTCTGCTTGTTTGCTTGTTCGTGCCTCTGTTGGCAAGAGTGATTATTTTGCCTGAGTTGACATTGGTCTCTTTAGATTTGGGTGTAATCATTTTTCTCCACCTTTGAGACATTACTACCATATGGACTCACCTGGGTCACTAAGCACCAGTTTGTGTGAGATAAGCCATCTCCATTGTCTAGGCATGAATAGCCATTTCTTAACTTTGGGGTTATTGCTGTCATGGGGTAAAATTCCCAGGAAACTGTGTTTTCATTTCCATTTCCATTTGAATCAATGTTTAGGAGATCTCTATAATAATTTGTGTAAGCATGGGGAATACTAAGTCGAGCTGTCTAGTCCTTTTACAAACCAAAGTGAAATCTGAATTAATATATCCATGGTTGTATGTCATTTCAGATGTTAGTTTTTTAGTCTGTGCTTTTGAACCTATCTTACTGCACACGAAAATTGCTATTTTTAGCACATCTCACTTAAACAATGAAAGGACATTGTTTTCAGAGAAACTGGTGGAACTTCAAATCATCATATTAAGTGAATTAAGCCAGAATCAGAAAGCTACACATTTCACTTATACGCTGTATCTACACTTAACAGTATTTCTATTTGTGCTTATATATGATATAGAAATCAAAGGGAGTATGTAGGGAAAACAAAGGTGGTAGTGGGAGAAAAGCGATACCCCATGTTTTCTCTCATATGTGGAATCTCGTTACATATGCTTATAGATTATATGTGTATATATGCCTACAGAAGGCATGAAAACAGACTACTTGGAGGAGAGGAAGGAGACCAACAGGAGAGGGAAGGGGAAGGGGAATAAGGAAAGACAATCGTAAGCTGATATGAACAAAGCACAAAGATATGTATGTCTGAAATGTCACACTGAAACTCATGACTTTGTATACTAGCTGAAAATTAATGATTAAAAAGCCTCAAAAAATGGAACTAACATATGACTCAACATTACCATTCTTGGGTATATACCTAAAAGACTCTGTGTTAGCATACCGTATAGATACTTGTGCATTCATGTTTACTGCAGCATTTTTCATAATAGCCCAAATATGGAATTAGCCTACAGGCTTATGAACAGATGAAAAGATAAAATGTGATAAATGCACACACACATACACACACAAAATGGAGTTTTGTTCAGCCATAAAAATTAATGAAATTTTGTAATTTGCAAGAAAATTGTTGGAACTGGAGATCATCGTGTTAGGCAAAATAAGCCAGATTCAGAAAGAAAATTAGCATGTTTTCTCTCCTTTGACAACTCTAGAATTAAAACAAAGATATCTACATAAGAGTAGGAAATCTACATGGAAGGAGAAGGGAGGTACATGGGGAGAGAAGAAGGGATCAGAAGACAAGGAAAAGGGAGTGAGGGGGGGCAAATATCACACACACACACACACACACACACACACACACACACACACACACACACACATATATGACACAAAAGCAGAAGAGGGACTTTTTGGAGAGAGGAAGGGGACAAGCAAGAGAGAGGACAAGAGAGGATAATGTAGGTGACTATGCACAAGGTACAATTATAGACACACATGAAGGTACTAGAATGAAACTCATTTTGTATGCTAAGACATTTTTAGGAAAGAAAATGAAGACACTTTTTTAAATGAGAAAAATTGAATATTTTTCTTTTTTAATATTTCCTTTATTTTTCAAGATTATAATTATATCATTTCCCTCTTCCCTTTCCTTCCTACAAATACACCCATCCCTTGCTCTCTTTCAAATTCATGGCTTCTTTTTCCATTAATTGAAGTTACATGCATGTGTTTGTGTGTATTCCTAAATACATAAATACGACCTGCTCAGTCTGTATAGATATTTTTCAAAGATGTAAAATCGGTCATATGACTAAAATATGCTCAACATGTTTACTTATTTAGAAAATGGAAATCAAGCCACAAAAAGATACTGTGTTACACACTATACCAAGGTAGTCATTTTTTTAATGGAAAAAGATATTTGGTGAGAATGCAGATAAAATGAAACCCTTTCTCTTTCATTGTTAGTAGAAATGTGAAATGGTTTAGTTACATTGAAAAACAGTTTAGAGGTTCCTCAAAAAGTTACCATACAATTCAGTTATTCCCATCTTTCTCTCTGGTACATGTATTTTAAAACTGGAATACATACACACACACACACACACACACACACACACACACACACACACACACACACACACACATATACAAAATCATTTCCATACAATTGTTCATAGTAGCCTTGTTCAGAACAGAAAAAAAGGTGAAAACATCCCAAATGTCCTTGAACAGATGTATAGACAAACTCTGGCAAAGACATAGAATAGAATATTAATAATCTATTAAAGGAATGCTTTACTGTCAGATGCTGCAATGTAGGTGGATTTTGGAAACATAATGCTATTTGAAAGAAGCCAGATACAAAAGGACACAGACACACAGATACACGCACGCACGCACACACACACACACACACACACACACACACACACACACACACACACACAGATACACAGAGACAGAGACAGGAAGACAGAGAGAGATTGTAGAATATAGATGAGTGGTTGACAGGGACTGGAGGTGAAGGGAACAGGGAATTATGTCTCTTTAGCTCCTCCCAGATACATCCCCATCATTCCTAACTGAATATCCTTTTATTAAATAACCCACTGACTCTAATTTTGGCTACCCCCACACTCATGGGTATTGTGGTGAGGCCACCCACGGGGTCGGTGGACTACCAGGTACCACACCCTTAGAGAAAACTGAGTTATTTTTTAATGTCTACATGGTTTTCTTTTGGGGGTAACAATAATAATGTGGGACTTACATTGAAATAATGGCTTCACAACATTGAAAATGTACTAAATGACTGAATATTTTCAAATGATTGTCTTTTGTCATATAACATTTACCTTAATGAAATGGATACTATTATTTTCTTTCTTATTAAATATGTAAGCTTATGGGGGAAATTGACTGTAAATCCTTCATGACTATCTAGTTGAAATTCAAAGGGGGAAAGGGATGGTTTTAAGATCAAGTTTTATTTTCAAGCTTGAAACTTTTCAAGGCTTTTAAAATGTTTGACAAAAGGCAAATAAACACATTAATGGTCACTACAAAAAATGTAAGCTTCTTTTCTTGAAGGAAGTAGAATACTTTGTATTCTTATTAATGTAGTAAGTTGACATGTAACACACTCTTATAATGCGCTGTGAACTATAGTTCATGCTTTTCAGGCATCACATTATTTAAACTTTACAACAGCAATGCTTGGTGTATAGTAAGTTCTGAGCAAGCATTTGTGGTATGAATAAACAACCATACTAGTAAATTGCATAGGAAAACGATTGAGGCTGAAAGAGATTACATGACCTGTCCTAGAATTAATAAAAAAAAAATTATAGTCCAACTGAGATACCTACAACACCTGCACCCAAGGCTCAGAAATCATTACAGAAGAGAGGGTGGAAAGACTGGGACAGCCAGAGAATAGAAAGTTTGCTGTGAGATTATGTGTCCTAGAAAAGGCAGAGAGGCTACAACCACACATTCTTATCAACAACACCAGAACAAGGGTGACAACAATAGACACGCTAATATGAAAGGGGGAAAGCTCATGGGGCCTTGACCCTAGACAGAGAACTGCTGGCAGCTGAGGAATGCTGAGAGCGGGAGAGATGGTCTTCCTCAGGGAAGAGCTCATCAACTGGTTGTCCAATACCAAAGGGTCAGCCCTGAAAACATATACATACAACTGTGTGATACAGACTGAGCAGGTTGTAGAGTGTGTGTGTGTGTGTGTGTGTGTGTGTGTGTGTGTGTGTGTGTGTGTGTGTGTGTGTTTGAGACAGTGCAAGAAGGTACATGGGGAGGGTTGAAAGGAAGAAAGGGAAGGAGGAAATGATTTAATTATTTTGTATTTAAAAGTATTATAAGATGCCGGGCGGTGGTGGCGCATGCCTTTAATCCCAGCACTCGGGAGGCAGAGCCAGGTGGATCTCTGTGAGTTCGAGGCCAGCCTGGGCTACCAAGTGAGTTCCAGGAAAGGCGCAAAGCTACACAGAGAAACCCTGTCTCGAAAAACCAAAAAAAAAAAAAAAGTATTATAAGATAAAAGTACAAAATTATCACCTTTAGTTTCAGTTTATAGCCTAATATTTAGGAGAGATGGGTTTTTTTAGAAGGAAGTTAGTATCAAAACCCTAATCTACTGGTTTTTTTTATATTGGTAAAGGGATGGCTTTTTTGATCAGGCAGGCTTGACTTCCAGTTCTCAACTATATACCAAATATAACTTTAGGAAATTTTGATTCAACATGTCTGAAATCCAGGTCATACATTTGTTAAAAGATTGTAAAATGAAGGACCAGCAAGAGGACTTAATGTCACCAAGGGCATTTGCCACCAAGTCTGAGGGCCTGAGTTCAATCCCCAGAATTCATACGTTGGAAGGAAATAACCAAGCTCTGCACTTCCCCTGATTTCCACAGCATACTGTGGCACATCCCTCCAAACACCACACACACACACACACACACACACACACACACACACACACACACACACACACACATTTAATTTAAAACTTTAGAAAACATTTAATATTGTAAAGTGAAGATGACATCATAGAATAATGGTGGAGCCAGACACAGGAGTCAAGGCCACTTAATTTACTGATTTTTATTTTTTTGAGATGGGTTCTATATATTATAGAGGCTTGTTTTGAACTCCTAGGCTCATGCGATCCTCCTATCTCAGATTGAGAATCTTTGCTGGGCTTAGCCTAGCTTAAATAATGCTAACTGATACCAAACCAAAACCACTGTCTGAGCCAAATAAAACACATTTTCAGGTTATACTGGGCCTAGTGGTTACAAGCTTTGACCTCTGTGCTAGTTCAGAGGAAGCAGCAGGGTAGCTAGCATAGACTGAGGGGCCATACTGCCTGTGTTACCATCCAAGTTTAAAAATTTACTAGCTCTATAATCTCAGATAAAGTACGTAATCAGTGCATTCCTCAGTTTACTTGTCTTCAAACTGGGCATAATGATAGTATGTACCTCATAAAGGTTAAGAGTACTCTGTATGTGTATGTCTGTGCTCAATCAGAAATTAAGCCTGGCATATGGCAAGTTCTGTGCAAGTGTGTTTACTATAGCAAAAGAAGCCCTAAGCTTTCTTGCAGCTTTTAGTATGACATGACTAAGAACTTATAGCAAGCTAATTATATGCACTGATTTTTTTTGTGGGGTGGGGTAAAAGACAGGGTCTTATGTAGCCCAGCCTGGCTTCAAACTTTCCATGTAGCTGAGGATGTTCTTGGACTCCTGATCCTCCTGCCTCTATTTCACAAATACTGAGACTACAAGTGTGTGCCACCACACCTGACTATTTACACTGATTCTTGGTTTTACCTCAGTTTGTTGACTCAGTTTACATATCTGCATAGTGGGGATAATAATGGTACCTACCCTATATAGCTGTGAGGATTAAATGAGGTGATGTATAGACTGTTAATATAGCTACAATAATGAGGACATTTTTTTTTCCTGGCACAAAGTAAGTACTATGTAAGAGTTAACTCTCATCATTCTGATTTTTAACATGATTTCTTGGTGAACTCACGTAAGTCAGTACTAAAGGATTTTAAAGTAGGTTTAATAGTGTTTACAGTGTGGCTTTGTTCCTAGGAACAGTGTACATACAATAACAATGGAGCTGAACTTTTGATCCCTTAGTTAATCATTCAAAAAAGCGAACACAGTCTGAGAACAGGACAACTTCCCAGTCACTGTAGAGTCTACTTAGTACACCTTAATATCAGGTTGAGATGAAGAAATGGAAAACAGCCTAACTATCTATCCATGAAAGCAACACACGAAACTTATTTTTAAAAGTCTTTTCTGTATTTCCATAACATTGTTAAGAAGGCCAGAAAAAGGCCAAACCTTGATGTATAGAGTTGATTAGAAGGAAGTTTTATATCAGAAAAACAGGGTCACTTCTTGCCTCCCTACTTCACCCAAATCTGTGTATGGGGTAGAGTGTAGTTTTACCAAATATGTAGGAGAAGGAGGTTGTAAGTGTAGTTGGGTCCTGGGGCTAAAAAGCAGCACAATAACTGTAATATTCAAGGTGAGAAGTTAAGATATGAGGAAAGAGATGAGTCATGGGAAGGCAAATTTGAGGAGATGTCTGGTGGAACAAGTAGGACTACTACTGGGGGGCAATGAGAACCCCACATTGAATGAATAGGGGGACTGCAGGTCACAAGTGTACGGGTGTGCTGGCGATGGGATTCTGGTACTGAAAAGATAATAGGTATTAATGAGATCTCATTTGAAAAGATATGGGGACTTTTCAATGGCTTGTGAGAAATTTCTGTTGAGAGGAGACAGGATATATTGTGAAAACTAATTAGAGTTTATGAGAATGTTAGAAGGCCATATTTAATAGATAGAGGACTGGGGACCATGAGAATCTAAGTGCAGGGGCCAGGTAAATACAAGGAAGGGTCTTGGATTTTGTGTTGTGAAATAATGTAGAATTCTGAGATTGAAAGCACAAGACATATGGTGGGAACCATATTCTAAATAAGGGACTACAGTGATTCTTGGTGTGGCAGGCCAGGATAGAAGAAAAAACTAGCATCGTCTAAAGAAGTGGTCTAAGAAGATGAAACAGGAAATGATATTCCCATTGGAAAGGGCAGAAAGTGTTACAAACATCAGCAAGAAAGAGCTGAATTTCCCAGGCCTGAGAAGGCAGGGGGGCAGGTGCACTCCTAGAGGAAACAATGACAAACACCAGAGACAGAATGTGGTGGGAGTGGAAAAACACTGGGCGGGGGAGCGTTTCTCAGAAAAGATAACAGGGGAAAATCGGGGTTAGAAAAGGAGTGGCAGCCGGTGGTGGTGGTGGTGGCGGACACCTTTATCCCAGCACTGGAGAGGCAGAGCAGGCAGATCTCTGTGAGTTCAAGGCCAGCCTTGTCTACAGAGCGAGATCCAGGACAGCCAGGACTGTTGCACAGAGAAACCCTGTCTCGAACAACCAAAAAAAAAAAAAAGAGAGAGAGAGAAAGAAAAAGAAAAGGAGCGGCTCTTCAGTGGGATGTGGGAGCGAGTGTAGGAACTCTTTGAAGTGTAAAGAGAACATTCTAGTATGAGATTATAGTGGATGAGACATGATCATAATATGACAAAGCAGGTCACTAGTGCGACGTGTCAGAAAATAATGTGGGCCCTTTAATGGGAAGGAGTTGAATGCTTCCCAAAGTGGAAAGGGAAGAGGCTGGAGGGCACCCCAATGTGGTACAATTAGGAGCTCTAATATGAGAAGAGAGTGTTTTGTGGAACCCCCACACCACTAGAACTCTGAAAACGAGGAAAGCCCACAGGGAAAGAAAGAGGAAAGTTTATTATCACGGTGTTAAATGTGAGATAGAACAGAGCATCCTGCAGAGTCATAAGGTGAACATCGGAAGCATCTCTCTCTTTCTCTCCTCTTTCTGTCTCTGTGTGTGTGTGTGTGTGTGTGTGTGTGTGTGTGTGTGTGTGTGTGTGTGTGTGTGTGTGTGCGCACTCTGGGATCTCAGGGAAAGGATGGAGGGATTTCACTATGTGAAAAGTGAAATAAAACCGAATGTCCTGATGTGAGAGGATCATAAGTGGGTGGAGATGTGAAACATGTCAGCCTGTGTGTGAGGATTGCAGAGAGAAAGTATGGACCCCAGTGTGGAGAAAAGGTGAGCTAATATGAGAGTACAGGAAATATTTTTGGATTCCTAGTAGGGAATCCCCAGTAAGGAAGGAATCCTAGTAGAAGGGGAAAATGGTGGGACTCTTAGTTGGATGCATTGGTGGAGCGGGCACTTTAAGGACACAGGGTATGGTGCTTCCTCAACTGGTTGGGTGGGCTCAGAAGGAGAAAGTGCAGCCTAAGTGGCTACCCTGTATGGGAAAGCGGGGGGAGGGGGGTGTCTTAGTGGGCAGAGCCAGGAAATTATCGTGGGTAGGGCAAAGAAATAAGAAAACCCAGAGGAGGGGCAAGGGCGACGTGGTGGGACCCTCGTGGGAAGGCGCGTGGGAGAGACTGTGAGCAGCCCAAGGTTGGAGACTGGGAGTTTTTCCGGGAGCGAAAGGAAAACCGCAGAGTGAGGGCTGAGCGCACTGGGGACATCAGTGAGAAGGATAGGGCAGATGATTTATGCTGGAGCATAATTTCCCCACTTTATGTGCCCAGACCCACTTACCCAGGCAGAGTTCAAAGACGTAGGCATAGTAGGACCAGAGAACGACGAGGACAATAACGAGCACTGGCACCCAGGACAGTACCCGGCGGCAGCACCGCAGCCCCCCAGACAGAGCCATCTTCCAGCCCCGCCGCATCTTCGGCTCGAAGATCGACCGAGCAGGCCTGCTGGTGCCCGCCGGGAACTGCTTGGGCGGCGGCTGGGAGGCGGGAAGGCGCGCTGTGCGGCGCTCCACTGCCTAGCCTGGCGGGAACCGTCCCCGAGCCGCTGCCACCTGTGGGGCTGCGCTGCCCAGCGCGCCCCGCCTGGCACTGTAGGCGTGAGTCACGGCTGGAGGAACCGGCCGTGGTGGGGCACAAGGTGGTCGCCAGGCAGTCCAGGCCGGCGGACTCGGAGGGACTACAGTCCCTCCCCTTTCCACCTTTTCACCCCACCCCCAACCCCTTGCTCTTCTCAGCTTGCAGGGCTGGACCTCTGCAAAACTGTAAAGCCTAAGAAATGTGGATCCGCCCATCTGCCCTGACTGCACTGCGTCCACCTTCTCAATTCCGTTTTCCCCTCTCTTCCTTCCCCTAGCTCTCCTTTTCTCTGCCGTCTCAACCCCCAGACACACAAGTACACAGAACGGTGTGAAAGATGCGCACAGCACAGTAGCATCTCATGAATTAAAGGTCATCCATCCCCATCCTCCCACTGCTGCCTAAACAGTATGCTTAACACGTAGTGCCGCAGTCGCTGCTGGGGTAAGTCCCTTGACAGGGCACCCCTTCCTCCCTGCAGAATTAGCTTAGTATATTTTCACAATAAACACAATGGTGCAGAAATCAAGCGAGGGCCACAATGATTCTGTGCTCAGAGAAAGCTATAAAGGTAGTGCTGTTTAAGCTTTATTAATAAAGGCATTTTTCAGGCAGAAGAGGATAGACGACCTTTCAAACCAGAAACGTGTTTGAAAAGGCATGGCGTAATGACAATTCCAACGTGTTCCAAGAACATCTGGTGTACCTTGAAGAGAGTTTATGTGAAAAGGATAGAGTGGGAATGAGACTGAAAATACAGGCTGAAGCCAGGATATGAAAAGGCTCCTCTGTGCCCTGTCAGAAACTGGAAACACCATTATGTAAAGGAGAGGGTGAACAGTCAGCAAAGGTTTAGGGGCAACAGAGTGATGTCACAGTGGTATTTTTGTAAAGCAAGGCGGGATTTCTGAAAGGAAGATGGCCTGGGGCAGGCAGACCAACAAGGAGGCAATTTCATTCAACAAATATTTTTGGAGTAGCTGCTTTCTCTTAGGTCAACTTTAGTATAAATAAAAAAAATGGCAAAATGAGACTGCCACCAAGCTCACCAAGGCAACAGGTTGTTGGTTTTGATACAAGTACAATAAAGGAAGTATAGTAGGTAGGCATTTATGTATTTCACACTCGTTGTTTAAATGATTTCCAAAGGTCTAGTACATGAAGAGATAGTTTTGCTGAGACCCAGTTTGACTTACATTCTGTGTGACTGCTGTGTGGGAGCAAGAGGTTTTATAAGATTGTTTTGTGCTTTAAATGTATGGTTATACATGCAATAATGTTCCTAAAGTGACAACAGCTTTATTGTTTCTTTTCAGATTAAGATAAAGGTTGATGTTACCAAAGTAATAATGTAATGAAATGCAGAGTATATTTTAGTTACAATGTTTAATAGCCCAGTAAGTTCTATAGTCCTGAAGTTCTGACATGAATACCTAAGATTTCCATTAATCATTGATTTGAGGATCTTAGAACATATATTTTGAGATCATTGCATCTATTTTGTTTAAATCAAGTATCTTTGTGGAGGAAATGATTAAATGTGGAAGAAATTCTGAGCTGGGCTGAATACTGACTTACTATGAAGGTAACAGTTTTAAAGTGGGAATTTTGGGGGGAAGGAATTCTAGGTAAAGGGAACTATGTAATGGTGAAGATGTGTAAAACTTTATGGCATATTTGAGGAGACTGCAAGTCTTGTTGGAAGGTATCTCAGTAGGCTAACATCTTGATTAATATTTTGACAGCAAGAGTTTGTTTTTTGGGTTTTTTTTTATTTTTTACTCTTTGGGGGACCCACCATCCAGCTCCCAAATAAGTCACATACTGAGGCTTATTCTTAATTGTAAATGCCCTGCCTTAGCTTGGCTTATTTCTAGCCAGCTTTCCTTAACTTCAATTATCCCATCTACCTTTTGCCTCTGGGCATTTTCCTTTTCTTCTATATATCATACTTTCATTCTTACTCTGTGGCTGGCTGTGTAGCTGGGTGGCTGGCCCCTGCATCCTTCTTTCCTTGTTCTCTTGCTCTTTCTTCTTTTTCTCCTAGATTTCTCCTTATATATTCTCTCTGCCTGTCAGCCCCACCTATCTTTTCTCCTGCCTCGCTATTGGCTGTTCAGCTCTTTATTAGACCATCAAGTATTTTAGACAGGCAAGTAACACAACTTCACAGAGTTAAACAAATGCAACATAAAATAATGCAACACATCTTCACATCATTACAAATGTTCCACAGCATAAACAAATGTAACACATCTTAAACTAATGTTCTACAAGAAGTTTGGGCATTAGGGATTGGAGAGCAGGCTCTGTGCTTACATGGTTATGAGTGCTTGTAGCTCTTCCAGAATTTGGTTCCTGGTACCCACATCAGGTGCCTCCTACCTCCCTGTAACTGTATCTCCTGGAACTTTGATGTTCTCTTCTGATCTCTGTGAGCACCTGCACACCTGTAGCGTGTGTGCATGCGTACACACACACACACACACACACACACACACACACACACACATGCACACACGCACACACACACTTTAAAAAAAAACTTTGGGTCCAAAGCAGGGAATGAGGAGAGGAAGAAGAGGTACATGGAACTGTTAGGGGGGAATAAGCAATAGAATTTGTTAATCCCTTGTAACAAGTGAGGAGTGAGGTGAGTCAATGCTAAACTACCAGATTTATTACTTCCTTGACTAGAACAATGTTGCCTGGCGTCACCACAGAGGCCATGATGAGAGGAGGAGGTTGAGTAGAGAAATTGAAAACTTTCCTTTTTGGTCACGGTGAGCTTTATCTAGATTCTCATTTTCTGGGGTAGCCTGGGCACTATAATCAAATAGCTTGGGGGTGAGGACCTATGATAGAGTTCACATGCAGATTAGCATGTATGACTAAGAGCCAGAGAGACAGACCAAGTTCCAGAATATATTGCAAGGTTTAGCAAAGTATGTTCATGGACCACATATAGACCACTAACTGGTTCTGCTGTTTGCTTTCCTTCCTTTTCAGACTGAGCTGTAAAGCATAGTGGTGCCTGAGAAGGCCTGGAGATCAAGGTGCCAGCCAGTTTAGTGTCACATGAAGACCCGTTTCTAGTTCATAGAGAACTCTTCACTGTCCTCACATGAAGTATCTGGGAAGTTCCTGGGGTGGGAGTGTCTCTTACTTTAACACTAATCTCACTCACAAGGACATAATCATTTTCCAGTGGCTTCCTCCTGTTTTATTTTTAATTTATTGATGAGCATGGTGGTACGTGGCTGTAATCCTAACACTTAGCAGGTGAAGACAGGAGACATGGGAATTCAAGGCCATTCTCAGCTGTATAGCTGATCTAGATCAGGCTCAGGCTGGGTTACTGGAGACCCTTCCTCAAACTTTTTTTTAAAAGTTGCATTTATTTAGTATGTGTGCATGTGTACATGCCATACAGCTGTGTGTGGAGGTCAGAGAGCAATATACAGAAGTCATTCTCTTTTTCCATCAGGTCATCATATGGGTATCCTGGAAATCAAACTCAGGTTGGCAGGTTTGGCTGCATGTGTTTTTACCTGCTGGGCCATCTCCCAGGTCCTACTCTATTTATTCATGTATACTAATTGGACATACTGTTATATTTCATAGAGACAGTTTCTTCCAAGTACATAATGTACTTTGACTATATTAACTTCTCCTGATTTCCTCACTTTAATTTATACAGCAACGAAGAATTCTAGGATCTACTAATGAGGAAAAGCATGTGGCGTTATCTTTATACATGTGGTTTAGTTTCTCTTATCTCCAGTTTCGTCAGTTTTTTTAGCAAACGGAATTATTTCACTCTTCATGACCGAATAAAATTCCATTTGTATATATAGACCACATTTTCTTTGTTCATTAATCTGTGGGTTGATACCGACATAGATTCCATATGTGTTCATATCTGTATGTGGCCGCACACATGCATGTGGGTGGACTTTGAAGGACAAGCTCAGGTGTCCTTCCTCAGGCAGCTTCCATTTTCTATTTAAGACTGGATCTCCTGTTGGCCTGGAACTTCATCAAGTAGGCTAGGCTAGCTGGAAAGTGAGCTACAAGGCTGTCTTCACCTCCCATCTTGCCATCTTCTGGGTTATCTCCATACCTGGGTTTTCTGTGCTCTGAGGATCTTGTGAAAGCCTAGACTTAATTTTACAGGCTCAGGAATGTGCCATGACAACTCGAATGGATACAGAGCAGTATTCTCCTGCAGACATCCTGTCTGGTTTATGGCCCTTGGAGATATCTAGATAATCCTGCTGAGCAGTCCAGATAATCCTGTTCAGCGGGTTGTGGTTCCCCACCAAAAGTCTAACCCAGTGGTTTCAAAAAATCACCTTTCCCCTTCTACCAATCCCAAGTTGCCAGTTCCCAGCTTGTGGTTTTTCCCTATAAAAATCCTCTACACATTTCCTTCCATCTGCCGTGCGGCAGCCCATGTTGAACCTGAATAAAAGGACCCTTATGTGCTTGCATCGGAAACCGGCTCCTTGGTGGTCTCTGGGGGTTGGTCTCTGGGGGTTTTGCGAAACGGGTACAACAATCTGAACTCACAGAGTTGTGAGTCAAATGCTTCCCTGGATAAGCCATCTTCCCAACCTTGATTCCATAACGTAACCGTAGTGAACAGTATTGTAATACACAAGGATGGTCAAGTGTTTCCTTAGAGTCCTTTGGTTGTCTACCCAGGACGGGTATAGCTGGCTCATATGGGAGAGAATTCTATTTTCAGTTGTTGAGGGATATCAATATAGACTTCCATAGGGGCTGGACCAATTTACATTCCTGCCAACAATCTGTGTTTCCTTTTATCCATATTCTCACCAGAACATTTTTTTTATGGTAGGCATTTTGAGTTGAGTAGGGTAGAATCTTAGTGTAGTTTTAATTTGCACTTTCCTACTAGCTAAGGATGGTTGAACTTTTTGAATTTTCTTATTTTTGACAATTTCTTGTTTGTATCATGTATTATGATCATTCCTACCCTCATTTGTTTCTCTTATCCCCTCAACATCTACTAACCCATTTCTACTTTCCAACTAGCCTCTGTCCATGGTTGCAATACCATTTCTTCCAGAAGACACTGTTTCATGACATTCCTCAGTCTTTGGCTTGTACAGTCTTTTCAACCCCTCTGCTTCAGTGCTTTCTGGGAGGGGATGGTATAGCTATCTTGATGCTTACTGTCAGCATTTGGACAAATTATGAGCATCCGCTTTAACTATTGCACACGATTTAAAAAAGGGCTTTTCTGACCAAGGCTGTGAGAAACACTAGTGTATAGGCATAAACATAAATATTTGGAAATTAGTTTGACTGCATGTCCATTTAACAAAATATTCAGTAGTAGATGCCTCCCTACAGCGTCTCGAACTGTCATGGCACAGGTGTGTGGGTTCACGCGGATCCGTGTAAAGAAGATTCAGAGGCATCTTAAGAATGAGTTTGAATTTAAAAAAAAAAAAAAGGAATGAGTTTAGCCTTTCTCAGCTGCAGGGGGGTCCAGCCTCTAAAGACTGAAGCCCTTTCCCTTCACCCAGGGATTTTTATTTTTCTCTCGATTTACAGTTTAGCCAGTTGATTTCCATATGCTCAAAACAACCTGAAAGGAGCTCCCCAAAATACAATACCAAGTGCAAATTCCTCAATTTATCAGGTACTCCAGTTTTTCAGGTTTCCTGAACAAAGTTTTGCATAGGCCTTTGATCCTTGGGAGACTCTCAGACAAGATTCACATAGGGCGATAAGAGAAACAAAGGGTATCATTTAAACAAAGGATGGTTTAGGGCTAGGCTCTGGAGTAGCTCAGCAGGAATGCAGCCACTCTACAGCCTACTACCTCCCTATCTATAGACTTTTGACCAGGTTTACGGTATCAGATATGTATTTTCCCTCAATACAGTTAGAAAAAATGATTTCTGAACACTAATGTCACTATTGTATCCATGGGAATCTCTTTTCTGACTGGTCAGTGTTGTAGCACACAGGATCCATAGCTGGGTAAGACTATTGATGACTTTCCCCCAAAGGCAACCTGCATAACACTATCCAGTACTATGAATGCTAGCCAGTATGGAGGAAGCTTTCAGCTAGGTTCCAGCCTGTATCCAAAGTGAGTCCTGTAACTGAAGGCTTCTTTGAGCAACCAAGAGTAATGGTTGTTTGGGGATCTTGAGGATGTGTTCCTTTATTTGACTTGCAAGTATTTTGCTGAAAATTTTTTTCATCTATGTTCATTAGGGAAATTGGTCTATAGGTCTCTTTTTTGTTGGATGTCTATTTGGTTTTGGTGCTACAGTAATACTGGCTTTACAAAATGAATTTGGGAATGTTACCTTCTTTTCTATTTTATAGAATAGTGTAAGAAGTGTTGTTAGTTCCTTTTATATTTAATGGCTATTTGTAATTTATCTTTTGATGACTGTCTATTTCATTAGCTTGTTTATTGATTGGGTCATTTGATGTTTAGGTTTTTTTTTTAAAAAGCTTTTTGGTTTTTTTTGTTTGTGGGGTTTTTTTTTTGTTTTGGTTTTGGTTTTGGTTTTTTTTTTTTTTTTTTTTTTTTGAGATGGAGTTTCTCTGTGTAGCCCTGTCTGTCCTAAAGCTTGCTCTGTAGACTAATCTGGCCTCCAACTCAGAGATCTGCCTGCGTCTGCCTCCCAGGTGCTAGTTGTAAAGCCGTGTACCACCATTGCCCAACCTGAGCTTTTTATATATTCTTGATTATTACTCCTGTCACATGTATAGCTAGCAGATTTCTAATACATGTATGTCATTATACTGTGTTCTGATTCATCTCCCTCCCCCCCGCCTTGCATATAGCCATCTCAATGATCAGTTATTTACTTGTAGGGCTCAAAATATTTCATTCCAGTTTTGTTTTTCTTTTTCTTTTTCTCTCTCTTTTTCTTTTTTGGCTTTTACGGTTGCTAATGAAAGATTGGGTGTCACCTTATGTTTGTCTTTGTAGGTGAGCTGGCATTTACCCTTTAAAGTCATTAGTATTATTTCTCTCATTTGTACCTTTGACATCTTGACTATGATATCTTGAGGAGAGATTCTTCACTGTTAATGTACATGTGTGTTTCCAAATGTATATTGTGTTTGGTTTTCCATTTTTTTCTCTAAATTTTGGAAATTGTCTGCTATAATTTCTGTGCCTTTAGTTTTTTATCTTTGGTCTTTCCTATATTTAATTAGTGTGGTTATTTAGTTTGGTTTCTTGGTCGTCTAGAGTAAAATGTAGTATTTTGTTGGTTTTGTTCTCTATTTTTCATAGTCTTCCTTCAGTTTGTTCAAATCTTTTGGTGATGCTCTCTACTTTAGTTTAAATTTGATTCATTGATGTTTTCATTTTTAACTTTTCTTTTTTCCAGTGAAAAACTTTTTTCTTTGCTTAATTTTTCTTCCATGCTACAGGATCTATTGTGCATAATTTTGGTTTTGTTGACTTTTTCTTCTCTATTGCTGACTTTCTGCCCCAGGTCTTAGATGGAATTCATGCACACATTTCTATCTTCTCTAAGGTCATTGATCATTTTTATGAGTAAACTTTTGAAATCTTCAAGCAGCACTTTAGCAGTTTCAGGGTCTTTGAGGTCAGTATTTGAGAAGTTACGATCTTCTGGAGGCGTTGCTTGGCTTTCTTGATCATATTTTTATGTGTGTGTTGGTTTGGACTGCAATGCCACTTGTGTTTGTGAACCTTCTTATTGAGTTACCTGGTACTTTTCTTATTTATTTGGAGTATTTAATAAGGACATTTCCATATAAATATATAGCTTTCACATATTTCTCCTCATACCCCCATACCATCCCTTTATCACTCTTTGTTCCTTTCATTATTTCTTCATTCCATTAGACAGTTTTGCTTCTATTTTCATGTCACATATTATTGATACATGATTTTATGTATCTTTGTGGATTTAAGATTTACAAATGAGAAAAAATGTTTGTTTTTTTTGAGACTAAACTCATTTAATTTTAGTATTTCTAATTGCATCCATTTCCTTGCAAATGGCAAAACTTCATTCTTCTTTATAACTGATTAAAATTTCATTGTATATGTATACCACACTTTATCCATTTCTCTGTTTACAGACACTGAGATTGGCTTCATAACTTAGCTATTGTGACTAGCGCTACAATAAACATTGATGTTTTATGAAGTCTGTAAGATTTATGTCCAGAAACATTTTTATGCAAACTGGTGTCCTGTGGTTCTAGCTCCATTTGTTAAAAAGATAATCTCTTCTCCACTGTATTGTATCTACTCCTTGGTTCAAGATCAGTTGACAATATTTATGAGCCTATATATGAGTCCTCTGTTCTGCTCAATTGTTCTGTCTCTTCTTTGGCCGGTACTACCCTGTCTTGATTACTGTAGCTTCATAGAAAGTCTTGATGCTAGATAGTGTCATTCTTCCAAAGTGGGTCTTCTTCTTCAGTATTATCTTGGCTATCCTGGGTCTCTCTAAACTTTATAACTGCTTTCTTTTCCTATCAATAATTTGCTGCAGTTTTGATTGTGAACACATTTAATGTATAAGTTTAATTGGCAAGGACTGACATCTTAGTCTTTTATATGAACATGGTGATACTTCTTCATTCATTTAGTTCTAATTTGCTTTTTTCATCAGTTTGGGGGTTTTCTTCATGTAGAGTGTGTACACATTTATACACTTTATTAGATTTATACTTAAATATTTCATTTTGGAAAACACTAATGTTAACAGTATTGTGAGGGTTTTTTGTTGTTGTTGTTGTTCTTTGAGGCAGGGTTTTTCCGTGTAGTCCTGGCTATCCTGAAACTTGCTCTGTAGACCAGGCTGGCCTCAAATTCAGAGATCCACCTACCTCTGCCTCCTCAGTGCTGGGATTAAAGGTATGCACCTCCACTACCTGGCTTAGTATTGTGTTTTTAACTTGACTTTTGTATATTAATCTTGAGTCTTTTGGCTTTGTAATACTTGCTTATTCTAATTTTTGCTGATTTTTTCAGATTTTCTGTGTAGATAATTATGTCATTTTTGAACAAGGACAGTTTTATTACATCATTCTCAATCAGTGTACAGTATTTTGATTTCTTTTCTATTATTTTTCTTATTGGGAAAGAGTTTTATTTCCTTATTAATATATTGTGTAGATTTTGGAGTAGATATTCTTATCAAATTAAGGAAGTTCTCTGTTCCTACTTTCTGTGGTTTTCCCCATAATGAATAGGTATTGAATTTTTATCAAATGCATTTTCTTCATCTGTTGATATGATTGTGTAATTTTTCCCCTCATCCTATCAGTGTGCTGGATTAATTTGGTTGATAGTCAAATGTTTTCTCAGCCTTGCATATCAGGATTATCTCATATTATTTTTGTTGTTGTTGTTGTTGCTACTGCTGTTTTTCTTTCTTTTTTTATTTTATAATTTAATTTAATTTTACATATCAGTCACAGATTCCACTGTCCCCCCTTCTCCTGCCACCCCACCCCCACCCCTGCTCTCTCCCCAGCCAACCCCCCATTCCCATCTCCTCCAGGGCAAGGACTCCTCTGGGGATTCAGCTCAGCCTGGTAGATTCAGTTGAGGCAGGTCCAGTCCCCTCCTCCCTTCACCCAGGCTGAGCAAAATGTCCCTGCATAGGCCCCAGGCTCCAAACAGCCAGCTCATGCACTGAGGACAGGTTCCGGTCCCACTGCCTGGGGGCCTCCTAAATAGTTCAAGCTAATGGACTGTCTCACTTATCCAGAGAGCCTGATCCAGTTCCATGGGGGCTCCTCAGCTATTGGTTCATAGTTCATGTGTTTCTACTAGTTTGGTATCTCATGTTATTGAAGTACATAATTGTTTTTATACTTTATGAAGTTCAACATGGTAATATTTTATGAAGGATTTTCATATTTAGTTTTAGGAGAGATATTATAGGTTTTTTTTAATAAAAAAGCTTTTATGATTTTAATATTATGTAGCTGGTAGCCATGTGGAATAAATTAGGAATTATTATGGCTGCATTTTAAAGTTATCATAGAGAGTTAAATACAATGCCTTCCTTAAATATTTTGTGGAATTTAGCAGTGAACTCATCTGGTCCCAGTGGTTTTTTTTAAGGTTATCAATTTTTTATTGAATTTCTTTAACTAATATAGATTTATTCAAATTGTATTTCTTGTGAGAATTTTGGCAGATTGTATCCTTCAAGAAATTTGTCTATGTAATGCTGATTATCAACTTGACAGGTTCTAGAATTACGTGGGAGACAAGCCCTCAGGCACATTTGTGAGGGATTATCTTGATTAGGTTCATTGAGATGGGAAAATCCACCTATTATGAGCAGTGCCATTCCTTGAACTGAGTGGGACACTGGACTAAACGGACGAAGATAGCTGAGCATAAGCATTCATGGCTCTTTTCTTCATGACTGCAGGTGCAATGTGAACAACAAACGCAAGGTGCTGTCACCATGCCCTCCCCTCCGTAATGGACTGTACCCTCGAACAGTGAGCCAAAAGAAACTCTCCATTAAGCTGCTTTTGAAAGGACCAAGCAGACGCCATAACAGTCTGCTCAGTCTTCTCTCAGAGATCAGGCCTCAATTTCAGTTTCCTGAGACTTCTCTCAGAAGTCCGGCCTCAATTTTAGTTTCCTGAGACTTGAGCAAGCAGTTTCTGGGAGGGCCATGAACAAAAGACATAGTCCTTGCAGTAGCTCCCTTTCTGCACGTACTCTGACTGCTCAAGGTTCAGCCAATTGTTTACTGTCTGGGACCCCTCACCAACTTAGAGCTACGTGCATGGGCCAGTGTGAACGTGTGAGGCCAGCCAGCCTCCATGGCAGCTCAAGGACAGAGTCTGGGACTTGTCCAGGCCTGCTCAAAAATGATAACTATAACCCCCAACCAGTAAATTCAAAGGTTACACACCCTCACCCAATCATATGATGCCAAGGCTTGTACCACCCTGTTTGCGGTTTTTCCCTTTAAAAACCCCTCACCCTGAGAGCTCAGGGTCATCCTCCTCCACCCGCTGTTTTGGATGTGGGACACAGACCAAGCCTGGGCTTGTAATAAACCCCTTTGTGTTTTGCATCGGATATCGGCTCTGTGGTGGTCTTGCTTGGCGTGGGGGTAGGGGGTGTGGTTGTCTCGCGACGCGACCACAACACTTTCATCAAGGCCATTTCATCAGGCAACAGGATAGGTAACTAGGACACAATCCGTATCACCTGTGTTCTCAAATTTGTTACCATATAATTCTTATTATCTCTTTAATGTCTACAAGATCTATAGTGGTATTCCTCTCTTACATATAGAGTAATATCAATTTGAGTTCTCAATTGTTGTTTTAAAATTGTTTGTGATTTTATTTAATTTTCTATTCAGTTCCTGTTTTCAGTTTCAGTGACTTCTGTGCTAATATTTATTCATGTTTTTTCTTCCACTTAGCTTGGATTTAATTTGCCTTATTTTTTATAGGCTTTAAATGTTAATTTTAGATTTGTTTAATTTTCTACTATATGTATTCAGTGGTATGGATTTTCATTTAAGTATTGGTTTTACTGATTCTCATAGATTTTGAAGAGATATGTTTTCATTTCCATTTCTTTCAAAAATTTTTAATGAATGTATGGCTTCTTTGATATGGGTATTATTTTAATCTCCACATATTTGGGGTTTTTACAATCCACTGTACCTTAATGACTTCATTTTTATTTTATTTTATTATTTTTTCTTTATTTTATTTTACATACCCACCACAGTTTCCCCTCCCTCCTATCCCCCCACCCCCCACACATCCACTCTTACTCCCTCTCCATTCAGATGGGGTAAGAGCTACCTTGGGAATCCACAAAGGATGGCATATAAGTTGAGGTAAGTCCAACCTCCTTCCCACTGCATCAAGGCTGAACAAGGCATCCCACCATAGGGAATAGGTTCCAAAGAGCTAACTCAAGCATCAGGGACAGGTCCTGGTTCCACTGCCAGGGGCCCCACAAAAGATCAACTACACAACTGTCATCCACATGCAGAGGGCCTAGCTTGGTCCCATGCAGGCTCCCTAGCTATAGGTCTAGAGTCCGTGAGCTCCTGGAAGCTCAGGTAAGCTGTCTCTGTGGGTTTTCCCATCATGATCTTGATGCCCTCTTGTTCATATAATCATAAACCCTCTACCCTCTCTTCGACTGGACTCCCAGAGCTCGGCCCAGTGCTTGGCTGTGGATCTCTATCTGCTTCCGTCAGGTACTAGATGAAGGTTCTATGATGACAATTAGGGCAGTCACCAATCTGATTACAGAGGAAGACCAGTTCAGCCATCCTCTCCACTATTGCTAGGACTCTTAGCTGGGGTCATCCTTATGGTTTCCTGGGAGGTTCGCTGACACCAGGTTTCTCCCTAACCCCTTAATGCCCCCTCTATCAAGATACTGCATTTATTACTCTCCCCCCTGTCCTGCCCCCAACTCGATCATCCTGATCCCTCATATTCCCATCCCTCCATCTCCTCCCCTCTACTCTCCCCTCCACCCCCAGTTCACCCAGGACATCTTATCTATTTCCCCTTCCCAGGGCTATCCATGCATGTCCCTCTTACGGTCCTCCTTGTTACCTAGCTTCTCTGGGGCTGTGGATTGTGGCCTGGTTATCCTTTGCTTTATATCTAATATCCACTTATAAGTGAGTACACACCATGTTTGTCTTTCTGGGTCTGGATTACCTCACTCAGGATGATTTTTTCTAGTTCCATCTATTTGCCTGCAAATTTCATGGTATGACTTCATTTTGTAAGAGACAATGTGATGCTGTATTTCCCAGACTGGCATCAAGCACTTGGGCTTAAGGAATTCTCCTGCTTAAGCCTCCTGAATAGCTGAGATTACGGACATGTGGCACACATCGTACCCTGTATTATTGACTTCTATCTTAGTTCCACTGTGTTCTAAGAGCATATTTATGTGGCTTCTCGATTTTTTTTTTAAGTTTTAAGGCATATTTTAAATCCAGAATGTGTTCTGTCTTGGTGAGTATTCCATATGAGCTTGAAATGAATGAAATTGTCTATTGTCCATTATATACAGCTTTGTCAGATTTTGGAATATTTACCTAATTTTCATGGTGGAATGTCACTATTTGGAAAATGTCAGAGTTTGGAGTTTGGATCAACGATATCCATTCTGAATATGACATTGTGAAATGGCCACCACAATCAAACTAAGTAACAAATCCATCGTCTTCTTCCCATTTCTTTGTGGTAAGAGCACTGAGATTTTCCTTCTTACCAAATTTCAAATGTATGATAGAATATTACTTAAAATAACTATTAGATTTCCAGAAGTTATTTGTCTTGGATAAGTAAAAATTTTGTGTATTTTGATCAACAACTCCCCACTTCTCCTTTCTTCCCAAGACAAAAGCTACTATGTAGGAAATCCAGCCTGAACACAACACAGATGAATCTGGAAGATATTATCCTGAGTCAATTAAGCCAGGTACAGAAAGAAAAATGTTTCTTGGTGACTTGTGTTGGAATGTAGAATAGTTAGGATGTATATACTACATTTCTTTAGTCACATATCAGAGACATTTGCATTATTTCTTTATCTTGACTATTAGCAATAATGAACGCCAAGAAGAATGCAGATATGTCTGTAATGTGCTGATTTCATTGTTTTGGGGTATATGTCTATAAGAGGGATTTCCAAGTTATATGGTAGTTCAATTTCAGAATGTTTTAATGAGCTTCCATATTGTTTTCCTTTAAGTTCCCTCTTTTTCTACATCCTTGCCATCTTATGCTATCTTTAGATTTTTTTTTAATACTAGCCATCCTAACAAGTATGAGGTGATATCTCATTATGGTTTGATTTGCATTTCCATGATTATTAGTGATTACAGAGCACCTTTTTGTGTCCCAATTGGTTGTTTATATGTTTTTAAAAGGTTTCTTTTATTTTTAATTAGGTGTGTGCGTGTGAGGGGTAGGGCAGTACACATGACTGCAGCTGTGGACAGAGCCCAGATGAGGACATTGAATCCTCTGGATGTGGAATCACAGGTGCTTGTGAGCTGACTAACATGTGGGTGATGAGAACTGAACTCAGGTCCTGTGCAAGAGCAGTATGCATGCTTAACCACTGAGCCATCTCTCCAACCCCAACTTGTATATTTTCTTTGGAAAAAAGATTTTATTCAAGTATCTTGCCATTTTTAAATGTAACAATTGATTTTTAGATTGATTTTTAGATAATGTAGTAATTGTAGTTACTTTTATGTTTTAGCTATCAATGCCTTATCAGATAAATGTTTTTCAAATACTCTCTCTCTCTCTCTCTCTCTCTCTCCCTCTCTCTCTCTCTCTCTCTCTCTCTCTCTTTCTCTCTCTCTCTCTTTCTGGCTTTTCGAGACAGGGTTTTTCTGTGTAGCCCTGGCTGTTCTGGAACTCGCTTTGTAGAACAGGCTGGCCTCAAACTCACTGAGATCCACCTGCCTCTGCCTCCCAAGTGCTGGGATTAAAGGTGTGCACCACCATGCCTGGCTATTTTCTCTGTATAGGTTGCTTTTTTCATTCAATTGATAATTTCCTTTTTAACATTTATTTGCTGACGTGTGTGTGTGTGTGTGTGTGTGTGTGTGTGTGTGTGTGTGTGTGGTCAGAGGACAACTTACCAGATTCAGTTTTCTCCCTCTACTATGTGGGTTCCGGGAATGGAACTCGGGTCATCAGGCTTGGCAGCAAGGGTCTTTATGCATTGAGCCATTTCTACAGTCTCATTTCCTTTCTTATTCAGAACATTTTTTTGTTTGGTATAATTTCACCTGTCTATTTTCCTGTTATTCCCTCTACATTTGATGTTCTATACAAAGCCCGAGTGTAAAGCCAAGTATCTAGGAGCCTTTTCTAGGAGTTGCATAGTTTCATTGCGGTGAAGCTTGTATTGCACTTGAGTTGATGCTTGTGAATAGTTTAAATGAGTTTCCTGGTTCATGCATGTGGATATTAAAGTTTCTCATTATGATTTATGGAAAAAGACTCTCCTTTCCATATTATGTACTTTTAGTATACTTGTGGGAGATTTATTTACTGTGTATATATATATATATGTGTGTGTGTTTGTTTCTGGATTCTTTCTTGTTCCATTGGTCTGCATGGCTGTTTTGACCCATGTAGTTTTGTAATACAATTTGAAACTAGAAACTATGAGGTCATAATTTTTCCTGATTTTTTATGATTGTTTTGGTTATTTTGAGTTTTATGCTTCTATATGAATTTTGGTTTAACGTTCTTATTCTGCATTGGTAATTTTTGTTTTAAAAATTTATTTTAAAAATTTCATGCATGTATACAATGAACTATGATCCTATCTACACCGCACTTCCCCTTCCAACTCCCCTGTTCTTTTTTTTTTTTTTTTTTTTTTTTTTTGGTTTTTTTTCGAGACAGGGTCTCTCTGTGTAGCTTTGCGCCTTTTCCTGGAACTCGCTTTGGAGACCAGGCTGGCCTCGAACTCACAGAGATCCGCCTGGCTCTGCCTCCCGAGTGCTGGGATTAAAGGCGTGCGCCACCACCGCCCAGCTCCCCTGTTCTTTTAATTAAAAAAAAAAAAAACAAAGCATTTAATTGGGGGCTTGCTTACACTTTCAGAGGTTTAGTCCATGGCCATCTGTGGAGTCCCACAAGGTTTCCTAGTGAGATCTGAGCTTGCTTTACTCAGCAGAGTTGCATTAGAGGATTGCTTGCCCACGTGCATGGTTAACAGGCGTTTGGAAGCGTCTGTACTTGGATGTGTGGTATGCTTTGATCTAGCAAGGTCTTTTGCCCTGCCCCTTGGCATTCCTTTAAAAAGCCCTTTAGAAGAGACAGAAGGGGTCCGTGAATAAGGATCCAGGCCCTCCCAGGGCTATCCTGTGTTTCTGTGTTTCTCTCCCCTCTGTATGTGTATCTAATCTCTTTTCCCTCACTCCTCAAGAATACCCTGGGGGATGAAGGTGGGGGCTGGTCCCCCACAGCTATCAATGCAGGGAGCATAGCAGTAGGCAGGCAAGCATGTCACTGGAGCAGGTTTTTTGTTTTTTTAATTTTCGGGAATTTCCTACAGGTACTATATTCACATAATTTCTACCCCTCCATGCCCCCCGACTCCTTCTCAAATTCATGACCTTTATAATTACTATTGTTATGGTAGAACAAGAGGGCTAATTCTCACAAGTTATACTCTGAATGCCACATGTGTGCTATAGCACACACACACACACACACACACACACACACACACACACACACACACACACACGCATATACACACTTGAGTCTATGAGTCTATTTAGTGTTTGTTGTTCATATATGTATGTGTTTAAGGGTGACCATTTGGGATTGTGGAACCTATCAGGGTCCTCTTCCCTGGAGAAGATTGATTCTCCAACTCTCAGCAGCCATTAAATGACTGTAGCTGTTCATCTAGGGGTGGGGCTCTTGAGATTCCCACAAACGTGTTGTCATGTCAACTGGTACTATCATTATGGATGTCTTATTTAGGTAACAATACTGCTGAGATTTCACAGGCACAGTTTCCCTGTCATGCCTAGAAGACACCATTTTGCAACAGATATCCTAGGCCTCTGGCTCTTGCACCCTTTCTTCCCTTCTTCCCCAATGTCCCCTGAGCCTGAAGTGGAAGAGCTGCATTGTAGATGTATCAGTTGTGATTGGGCACCCCATGGTCTGTTGTTCTCTGCATTTTGACCAGTTGTGCGTTTCTGTAATGGTCTCTGTTTGTGGCAAAATGAAGCTTCTTTGATGAGGGGTCAGAGCTACATTTTTCTGTGTGTACAGGGATAATTTTTGAGAATGCACGTATAAAATGCATGTCCTTGAGAAACTATTAAGTATTTTATTTTCATGTTGTTATAAATAGGATTATTTTCTGTTTTAGCTAGTTCATTGCAAGCACATAAACATACAACTGATTTTTATGTTAATTTCATGTCCTGAAAATTTACAGAATTAGATTTTATTATTTGTTTACATATATGCATCTATTTATTTATTCCTTCATAGGTTCTTCTACAGGCCTAGCTGACCTGGTACTCACTATATAACTCACAGAGACCTTGAACTCAAGTCCTCCTCCAACCTCCCAAGTGCTGGAATTATGGGCATCACAACTGACTTGAATTCTTAGTTCCAACAATTTTGAGAACATTCATTGTAGGTTTTTAACTTATCAAATCATGGTAGCTGAAGACAGGATTTTATTGCTCTTTAAATGCTTCTTATTGTTTCTTCTTGCCTTCATGATTTGACTATAACTCTTAGTACTATATAGAACAGAATTGATGAGAATAGGGATTCCTGTCTTATTTCTGGTTTCAGAGGAAAACACTTTAGTGTTGATACCCTTAAGTATGAAGTTAATTAGGTCTGTTTAATTAGAGCCTTTCTTATATGGAGGCATATTTTTGCTATAGCTAATTTATTGAGTTTTTAAAATCATGAACAAATGCCATATATGTATATATATATGAAAACATTTTGTGTGTTTATTGAGATTATCATATTATTTTTATCTTCATTGTTAATGCATTTATTGAATTTGTTGTCAAATTTATTGAATTATATCAACCATTCTTGGATCCCAGGGATAAATCCTAGTTGATTATGTTGTGCTTGAGGTGGGAACAAAATTCTCATCAAATGTACCTTGGGGTGCAGGAACTTGAGAACAAGATGTGCCATAAATGTAAGGGGAAATAGTAGATAAGAAAGAGAAGGAATTTAGTGAAGGTTATTCCAAATGAAAGGGGCTAGAGGCATGACTTTGAATCTGAGGCACAGAACCAGGAACTTAGAGCCAGGGAGATTAAAGGGTAGGAGAAAGGACAAATGCAAAGGGATTGGAATCAATATCAGCAACTGGATGTGTGGTCGCTTTGGAGGGAAGAAATGTGAGAATGAGAGTATTCTTACAAAGGCAGTGAGGCAGCTTGGAGAGAATTATTAGAATACTGGCTATTGTTTGCAGCTTGGTTTTATATAAATCAGACAATGTAATTTTTAGGTCAGATAGAGCCAAGGAGCAAGGGAAGAACAGACATTGCCCTTTTGTATATTAGGGGCACACTGCTGTTAGATTTACTTGAGGGAAAATTCTGTCATATTCTGTGTTTTACTGTGGAAGGAAAACTACCACAATGGCTCTTCTAGTTAATGCCTATCCAATTTTACCAAGCATTACAACTTATTAGTATAAGTAGGAGTCAAATAATTCTTTCACTGTATATCTTGATTCCTCATATGAAGTTTCCCAGGCAGATGGAGAGATATATGGTGACTTTGATGCATATACTGGAAGAGATATTAAAACTGTTTGAGTGGGAAGCAATTGGAACTCAGAAGGCTGTCATTGCCTTCAGTGGTCAAGGACATTATTTGCACGGTTAGATAATGGTGATGTCTGAAAGAGAAGACAGTATGTCACACTTATATCTCCCCTGGGACTGCTCAGCAAACTGTTTTGTAGATCTTATTGACTGGACTGTATGCACCTTTCCTGAGTACTGTGAGTCCTATCAGTATTATAGTATTACTTACAAGAATGGGAAAATTATAGAAATAAAAGCCATTATTCGGAATCACAATTTGGGTAAATAGTATAGTACATTAATGTAAACAAAATCAGTGTGGCAAAAATAGAGCTAATCATTTTGTTTAAGGAGTTATAACATTGCAGATGAGTTTCCAGAACTTAAAGCACAATTTTTGCTTTACCTGTTGGTTCACATGTATAGGACCTGCATATAGGCAAAATATAGAGTGCTCTGAAGAGTGCTTTTCAGAAGCTGGATTTGAAATCTTGGTCTATTTCAGCTTTTTATGTTCATAGAAATAGAAAACTACTTTGATGAACATTAAGTGGCAGTACTAGTTGTCAAAGTCCACAAAAAGAGACAAACGTAATTTTTTTCAGTGCTGAGGTTGGAACCAGGGCTTGCCACATTGTAGATATGTGCTCTACCACTGAGCTACATCTCTTAACCAAATCAGATCATCTTATGAGAGTTGTACTACTCCCGATATAGTGTTATACCTTTAGGAAGGAGAAAGTCCAATGAAATGGTTTTTGTTTCTTGTCTTTTTGGTTTTTTTGAGGGGGGATTGGTTTTTTGAGATAAGGTTTCTCTGTGTAACAGTCTTGGCTGTCCTGGAACTCACTCTGTACACCAGGCTGGCTTCAAACTCACAGAGATCCACCTGCCTCTGCCTCCCAAGTGCTGGAATTAAAGGGGTTCGCCACCACTATCCAGCCCTGAAATGTTTTTTTTTTTTTTCATGAAGTCCAGTGAAATAAAATTTCATAGAGAATTTAGTTGTTAGGATAGGATGAGTAGTACTTTGAGCCTTTCAAGCCTGCCATTCTGAAACTACCATTGCTGATGTATAATATGTACACAATACATATTTGCTGCATAATGAATTTTATACTTACCAGTCACTTTCAGAGTTTTGAAAAGACTATACTGGTTGTTTAAGATAGTATGCCAGAACCACATTCCTCAAGATACTCTGTCTAGGACATAGAATGCTCATTGAATAATGGGTTTAACTGTTAGTGACTAGGTGAATAAGTATCTTATGTCAGAGATTCCCCAAGACGACCCATAGGTTTGGTTATTTGCTAGACTCACAGGACTCAGCATAACATTTTATTGCTGGATACAAGTTATTGTAATGGCTTAGTGAAGTTGAATCTTAGGGGAAATAAAACACAGCTAGATTCTGGAGAACTCCCTGTACAGGCTTTGTGTGCTTCCTTTCCTTTATGAAGGATTATGCAAAGTACACTTTCCTCCAGCAGTGAAAATGCAGCAACACATGCAAAATGTTTTCTACCATGGAAGCCTATTAGAAAGTCAGCACCCCAGATTTTTATTAGTGACTAATTACATAAATGCTCTGCCTAGTTCATGCCGAAATGCCAGACTCCCAGAAGGAAGGCAGGTGTTCAGCATAAACCACATTGCTTGTGCAGCTAGTCTATTCCCAGTGTGCTCCTCTAATCAGTTAACTGTTGCCTGGGAGTATTCCAAGAACCAAGTCCTCAAGATGTCAGCCAACAGCCAACTTTATAAGCATGCCCTTCTAAGGATAGCAATTTCAGGGCTGCTGTATTAACTCTTAATATGCACCATTCTTCCTCTATCTTAGAACTTATATTGATGATAAGGTTGTTCCCAGGTCAAATAATCACTCATGATAAGATTCTTCTGTTACTTCCAGACATTTAGGTCCTGTTTTGACTCGAAGATTAAAGGAAAAAGAAGCATTACAGTATTTTAAAAGGGAATCTACCTCACTTGGAATACACTGAGTTTTTCTGATACACTAAAGTGTTATGGTTGTTAGATCTATGAGGTTAGGAACCCTTCAAGGTAATATATCCATGCCTTGAAAATTAGTTCCTTTTTGTTACATTGAGTTGTTGCCTTAAACCATGTCAGCCCTTTTTGAGAAGTAGGCTCTTTTTAATTTTTTTTATTTTTTGAGATTATAATATAATTACACAATAACCATAGGATAAAACTTTTTTTTTTAAATTTTATTTATTTATTATGTATACAGCATGTATGACTGCAGGCCAGAAGAGGGCACCAGATCTCATTACAGATGGTTGTGAGCCACCACGTGGTTGCTGGGAATTGAACTCAGGACCTCTGGAAGAGCAGTCAGTGCTCTTAACCTCTGAGCCATCTCTCCAGCCCCGGGATAAAACATTTTACAAAATAGAGCAAATAAAAAAAAGAGAGAGGTATTTCAGGATATACCTTTCTGGGCATGTATATATATTGATATATGTCCAGATTGGACATGGGGAAGATATGTAATGATTTTCTGTCCTCTCAGAGAACTATATGGTTCCCAATTTATCATGTAACTAATGGAGTTGCATTTTATTTGAAATGATAATTTTATTCTGAGGGAACAAAAAAGAGGAGGAGTTGGCTGGAGTGAGTGGTTGGATCTGGGTAGGCCAATACTAGAAAGTTTCAGTTCTGTAGCTCTTACCTCCTCTGGACCATTTATGGTGTGGACCGTCATTGGGAAAGGATGTTGAAGAAACTGTCAGTAACAACCAACAACTCCAGAATTCTCAACTTGCTTGATTATTTTGAGGAGTTCTCGGTATATTTCTGAGTAATTTTTAAGATTTTCTGTGCAATCATATTGCTCAACAAACAGCTCAAGGACTATTATTTCAGGCTCTTAAAATCAAATTCCTCAAGGTTGATGGAGAGGCAGTAGTTGCTGTAATTGGTCTAAAATCAAGAGTGTGATTTACTTTTAACTCAGATGTCAATTAGAGCTTCTCTTCCTTTGGGAATTTAGTTAAACATAGCTTGATTTCTCAATTTCACAACCTGTACAGTCCCTGCATCCTTTCCATGATTTCCTTGAATGTTCAATCATATCTTCATATATGCCTCTTTGCTATGGAGAGACCAAAAATAGATGTTAGTAGTTGTCCAAGGCTAAGACTGGGCAGAATTACAAGGAGTAATGAGGAATGGCCATTAATATGTGTGGAGTTACTAGGGGCGGGACAATGAAATGTTCTAAAACTGACTTAGTGCTGTGTAAGCTACTCTGAATTTACAAAATGATATTGAAATGGGCCAATTGTATGGCGTATGAATCATATCCATATAAAACTGTTACTTTTTAAGAAGTAAGGGCCTGCATGGATTTATTAGGTGTTTTTTCAATTTACTGCCTGAAGAGCTGCAGCAGTTTGCCTTGCCGCCATCAGTGTATGAGAGGGCCTATTTCCTCACAGCCTCTAAATGTGTTGTCCTATTTTTTGCCAGTCCGATAGGTGAGAAATGGTGTCTCTGTACATTTTTTTACTTTGCATTTTCAAAATTTTGAATGCGCTTGAACATCTTCTCATGCTTGAGGATAGGCTTTTGTGAATTACTTATTTATACCTTTCCTTAACTATTCTATTGGGTTTTTTGTTTTATTTGTTCAGTTCTTAGGAGTTCTTTATTGTAGCACAAATCCTAATTGGTCTTAATAATAAAAACCCGGAGCCAAATATCAGCATAAATGCTGAAAGATCAGTAAAGGAGCCAGCCACTAAAGAGACTTCTTACCTTTACAGAACCCTCAGCCTGAAAGGGCCAAGTTCTTGTCTCCACCCTGCCTTATCACTTCCTCTCTCCACCCAGCCATATCACTTCCTGTTTCTTCCTCCCAAGTGCTGGGATTAAAGGTGTGGGCCACCACTGCCTGGCCTGTAGTGGCTAGCTCCCAACTCTGATCTTCAGGCAAGATTTATTTGTTAAAGGACAAACAAAATATCTCACTTTATATGTCTTTATATATCTCTTGTCTGTTAGTACCCATGCTTATCTATCACACACCATTGCTTCTCTGCTCTGGAACTTTATCCATTTAAACACCATTTTCCCTTTATTATTAGAAATGGCTCAAATACTTAAAGAATTATTTGAATGTAGTAGAAATCCTTTAAATTTGCCATCACAGTATCATGTTTTTATATCCATGTTCTTATGGAGCTCTGCCAGTAGTAGGAGAATGGAGGTCTGTGAAATAGCCAGAGGCACTATCCTAGTAGATTTGGAAAGTCTTTGCTTTTAAGACTCTGCTATGAATTTTTCTTCACATCTCTTCCATTCCAAAGAGAAGAATCCAATTTTACAAACATTTTGACCACCCCCAATGCTAAAAATTGGCAGAATTGCCCTCTTGGGATACTAAGACTTCACATTTTGATAGTCACTTTTTAGAAGGCAGTGAAAGGATGTTACTATTCTTTTTCCTGGACTGTAGATCTAGCTTAAGAAAGAAAAGCTCTATGCTTTTGTTTTTATACATTCTTATCTGTTCCACTGTCAAGTTCTTTCTGAAATCCTCATTAATTTTCCTTTTGGAATGAACCTACATTATTATTATTTTTTGGCTGGCCTTTGATGGCCTATAGCTGCCTTCTTCTTGACAGTTTGGAAGTTTCTTTAAAAACTAAACATGCAATTACTGTGTGCTGTGCTTTGAACCCCTCTCAAAAACTCATGTTGAAATTTAATTGTCATTCTAACAGTGCTGAAAGGTATGACCTTTAAGAGCTGATTAGGCCAAGAGGCTCTGTTCTTGTGAATGGATTAATGCCATCATCACAGGACTGGGTTAGTTATTGAAGGAGAGAGTTCCTGATTTAAAGAAAAAAAGGATAAGCACAGCCTGATGGTTTTTTCTCTGTATGTCTTTTACATGATTCTTATTATTCCAACATGTTAGGAAACATGTTAGGAAGGCACAAAGGTATTCACAAGATATGAGTGCCATGCTTTTGAATGTCTCAGTCTCTCGAACCATGAGCCAAGTAAACTTCCATTCATCTTAAGTTATCAGTGTTGTGGTTTTCTTTTATAGTAAAAGAAAATGGATTAAGAAACCATAGGACATAGAAATTGAATTTGGGGACATTTATATCAGATAAATGAAAATGTATGCTCCAACATTAAATTGTATGTGAAAGTTCATAGTGATTTTTTTCATACTAACTAAAAAGTGACAAGAATGTGGAAACCCTTCAATAAATTAGTGGCTAAACAAAGTATAGTGATGCATACTATAGAATACCATTCAGCAATAAATAGGAATGAACTATAGATATAAGTAATTGAACAATTCCCAAAGGCATTGTGCTGTATTTTTTAAAGCCAGTCTTGAAATGTCGGCTAGAGTATTATTCTATTTGTATGTCCTTCTTAAAAGGACTGAAGTGGGATTGAAGAAATGGCGTAATGGTTAAGAGCTCAATGCTCTTCAAGAGGACCTGAATTCAGTTGCCAGTATCTATATCAGATGGCTCCCAATCACCTGTAACCCTTGCGCCAGGGATCCAGTTCTCTTCTGGACCTGGAGGGTATCCACATATACATAACCCCCATCTACATGTGCACATAATTTAAAAATTATAAATAACATTTTATAATATAAAATTAAAGTATTAAAGAACATAGCAGTGGTTACCAGAGCTTAACGGTAGTGATTAGAGTATAATTACAAAGTAGTAGGATGAAGGAGCATTTTTGGATGATGTAATTGTCCTTTCTGATGACTGTTGTACTGATTATATGAATCTGTGCCTAGGTAGAGTCATAGAACTGTATTCCTAAAATGCCATTTTGTTCTAATGGAAAGAATAAACAAATTACTATAAACATTAATAAAGTATGAATTTAATTAGCCTAAAAATAATGGAAAGAAACCAGAATGTTAATGTACCTTGAATACTCAGAAGAACAACTTGGGATTTTTTTTATTTGGCAGTGAAGAAGAAACAAAAGTTAGTAAGTTGGATGATAAAAAGTATACTGAGATACAATTTGTACAAAGAGCACTCTGAAAAGAATGAAGGATGGGTAAGGGAGTCAAAATGAACAAGAAATATTGTAATTGAAAGATAGAAAGCACCTAAAAGTGAGCCAAAAAGACTGAGAACAGGAGCTGCTTAGTGTAGTCTGGATATTTTTAGACATTATTATCAAATTTGCAGGAATTAGACACTAATTTGATTGGCAGAAGAAAATACATTGCTACTAAGTTTTTTTATTTGAAAGCATTTTTCTGTTCTCTGTTGTAGATAAATTGCAAATTGAATAAAAATGTAGCACATTAGGCCTTTGAATAAATTTGTTAGCAAATACTCTATCTTGTGTCAGAATGGAAGTTCTGGAATGCAGGCCCTGGGACAGAATGACAGAACTAGCTATGTCAAAGTTCTCAGATTTGTAACCACCTGAGAATTCTGCTAATGCTGGCTATGTGCCAGATTCCCACAGTAATAATTGACACACACACATGGACTGCTTATCATATGGTAGGCTTCATTTGAATGTGCTTTGTGTGCACTATTTGTCTAGTGTCAAAAACCTCTCAGATTGTAGAATTATTTTTGAGATACAAATACTAAGACATTGACACAGAAAGAGAATGTCTGGATACTCAAATCTTAGGCAGCTAACTCCATGGTCCACGCTTATGAATGTTATGTTGTGTAACCTCATTAGAGGCCATGACTCCTTGAATGCAGGTAAGTAAAAAGAAACATCTTCTAGTAGATGTCTCTGACTTGACTGGTTCTCTTCAATTTTCTCCTCTTTCCGTGTTACCTGCAGCTATAATGATTATTAACTTTTAACTTTTAATCCCGTTTGCCTATTGTTAAATACTATCTTGTTACCAACTCCTTCACAGCCAGTTGGAAGCAGATATCTTCCTAGTAAACCTCATGTCTCATTGCAAGTATCTTGTGTGACCCTTTTTGGTAAGTCTTTCTTAGTTTATCTTAATATGGAACTCTGTGCTTATTTATTTCAGAGCTAGAAAATGAGCAGGACTGATGGATTGCTGAACTAAACTAAGATTTCCTTTCTATTATAGTTAGTTCATAGGTGTGAGGAGAAAGGAAAAATGGTTAAGACCCAGGCACATACCAGGAATCTAGGAGGAAATAGGTAGTTTTGCTGAATGAAGACTATGTCTATTAATAGTGGACCAAAAAAAAGCCAATAAACCAAATCTACCTCATTGCTAATTTTATAAAGTGTCAAGGGACATTAATTTACCTTTGACCCATTAATTTACCTATTGTCTAAAGATGCTTTTGTGTTATGACAAGCATTAGATAGCTATGATAGAGACTATGGCCTACAATCTGTGGTATCTGCTGTTTGAGCACTTTACCGAAAAATTTTACCAACCCTTGGTACATGAAATGGAGCATCTTACATGACTGGAGATTTCTGTGCCTGTAAATGCACAGTTTGAATCTGTCCTGTTTTACATAGAGACATTGAAAAGGACTGAAAAGAATCTAGATGTGAGAGCCAGAGAGGAAGTTATCAAAATGGTATAATAGAGGACTTGGTACAAATAAGTAAATAAATGAATGAGACTGGCTTTCAGAGACAACAGTAGAGATGAGAGGTTATCAAGAAGCATATGGGGTGTTTTGTGCCTTGCATGTTAAAGAGAAAGTGTGTCCATTCTAAACAACTAAGAGGACAAAGGACAACAGAGGACCTCAAATCTGTTTGAGATATATTTAATACATAGATATTCTTCATGAGTTCACAATAAAGGAAAGGACAGAAGGGAGGGGGGATGGAGGTGATAAGTAGAGATCATTTAGTGAGAGGAGAGACAAAGGAAATGCATTTTAGTTCATGGCTTCTATGGAAGTCTTTAGGGAAAAGTAAGAATTGAGCAAACTTTGAATGTAGAAGACCATGACTTTAGGCTAGAGGCTTGAGCTGGAATCTTGAATCCATTAAGAAAAAAGTTTTAAAGCTAAGCTTCTTGGGCCCAAGCTCCACCATCTAGATATTTAGAAATACTATTTCTCTGAGCTTCAGTTTCATCATATGTAAAATGGAGATATAATAATAATTTGTTATAGTTAAATGTGTTAATTATGTAAAGGCCTTAGAACAGTGTGTGGGAGTTAGTAATGAATCTGTACAGAGAAATGCTAGGAGACTAGGTAAACTTATCTATAAATAGTTTCTGTAGGTATATTAAAGATGGAAACTAGAGTTTCAGAGTCTGCTGTAGCTGGAACATATACTGGAGAGACCTCTTTTGTGCTAGAAAACAAATTGAGAGTCAGACTTTGGTGATCCTGCCTTTTTAATCAAGATTTATTTTTTAAAGTTTATGTTAGAAGATAAGTTGAAAAAGTAATAATTTTCTCTAAAGCCAAGAAGACTGCCTGGCCCAGCATACACTAAACATATATTCACTAAATAAATTTATTAAGTGACTGAATAAGATTACGTACTAGACAGGTGATTTTCTCTGGAGATGATAAAACCTTGAAGATTAATTGAGGGACAGAGTGATTGCTGGCTTGTCAGTCACTTGGGAGAATGTCAAGATTTAGATGAGGCATGATCAAGGATTACACGGGAATGTAGAACCTGTGAATAGAGGACCATTCTAGAAACTTTTCCAGGACTTTCTAGTTCTGGGTTTTGTATTCATTAACTGTACTGCTTCCAACCATCACAATGGGAATCTTCAAACAAAAAGCCCAAGACCATTTGAGCAAATATGCTATCTGATACACACAACCAGAAATGGACCTACGTTTTCTTAGGGGAGGTTATTGGCATCAAGGTATTAGTTACTATTTCAAAGGTCACTTTACGAGGTGAGTCTGTGGTGCAGAGATAGCAAAGAGAATTTGCAGATTCGGTTTTGGACATATTGTAGCAGTCCGGGAGCGTCTCCTTCTCAGTGAGAGGGAGTGACCAGAACCACACTTAAGACAAAGAGTCTCAGAAAATTGACTGTACTCTCAGTGACAGACATTTCAAATAGAAAGAAGGGGAGAAAAGGAGACAAAAGTTGCATGTAGCAGTAGCAGAGGGAAGAGAAGCATAAGAAAAAAAAAACCCTTTTCTATACCAGATGAGAGCAGCTTCAGGATGCCATTAAAAAACAAAACAAAACAAATAAAACCCCAAAAAACAGAAGAGTTGGTGTTTTGGTGGCCTCAGACTCCTGGTGAACTATATACTTGTGAAATTCAGACCGTGTGCTGAAATATTGCCAGAAAGATGCAGGGAATCAACTGTGTCATAATTGCACAGTATTCATCAAGGAAGGAACTTGGTAGGAGCCAGAGTCTAGAGGGGAATACGGATACAGTTTCCAAGCTACATGCTAGGCATGGGAAGGACCACCAGGGGCAGGTCCAGCATTTACAACCAGACTTATGAAGGACCTTACAGAGGTGTGATCAGCACATTTAACTCAACCCATGGAGGGACTACTCATTGATAGGACCAGCATCTGTGACCCAACCTGGCAAAAGATTGCCCAGAGGTTTGACAGGCATCTGGGTGTTTGGGAAGGAATACTGAAAGTTGAGATTGGTCCCAACAAGCAGGAAAGACTATACTCAGATTCTAAACCACATTCACCTCTTACCTTTCACATTTGTTCCTTCTCTGTTCAGTACTCAATGTCAGCTTGTCCAGACAGCACTGTCCTTCCTACTCTGTTGTTATCTCCTCTCTCTTGCTTGTTCTTTCTCTCTCTCCCTCTCCCCTTTGTTCTCTTGTCTACTTTCTCTATTCTTTTCCTTTTCATTTCCTTTTCAAAGACTTTCCCAAAGACTATAGGTTGGCCTGATTTGTGGGACTTCTATGTCTGTGCCTCCTGAGAGCTGGGAGTGTTTCTGATTGTCTGATTGCATTCCTTTATCTCTCTATTTTTATTCTACTTTTAGTCAGAACTACATCATCTCCATACCTTGTCCCTGCTATCCCACCCTTCTAATTACATTTCTCTCTTCTACATTTTGTCTATCAACCCAATACCTATTATTCATCTTACTCTGCTTTTTTCACTGGGGTCTCCAAATGTTGTGGAGTTTGTGACCCCTGGGAAAAGACCATAGACTCAATCTGAATTATAATTAGTTAAATTTATTAAAGCTGCTATCAGAACAATAATCTCTGAGCCAAATTTGAGATAAGTGTGCAAAGGGGGGGTGGTGAGGGAAGGATTTATAGATCCAAAAACCACAAGAAGACCTTGAGTATCTACACAAGAAAACCAAGAGCTTTCTGATCTGTGTTATGATTTGCCAAGACTAGGTAGTCAAGGTGCCTTCAAAATAGTCCTTGACTGTCTGTATAATAAGCAAGTTACAGAAGCCAAAAAGCAGTTAGTCATATCATAACAGGTAGATGGTCATATTTGTACATTTCTGGGTTCCACTCATACACACAGTAGGTAGTATTGTGATGACTAAAGAAACTCCATTTTTTGCTAGGCATCCATCTTAGTGCCCACTAGCCATTTGTCTGTGACTCTAGTCCCTGTAAGATAAGTTCCCAGTAACTCTGACTCAGTGATCCCAACCCAGAAATGTACAAATATGACCATCTACCTGTTATGATATGACTAACTGCTTTTTGGCTTCTGTAACTTGCTTATGCAGTCAGTCAAGGACTATTTTGAAGGCACCTTGACTACCTAGTCTTGGCAAATCATAACACAGATCAGAAAGCTCTTGGCTTTCTTATGTAGATACTCAAGGTCTTCTTGTGGTTTTTGGATCTATATCCTTCCCTCACCGCCCCCCCCTTGCACACTTATCTCAAATTTGGCTCAGAGATTATTGTTCTGATAGCAGCTTTAATAAATTCAACTAATTATAATTCAGATTGAGTCTATGGTCTTTTCCCAGGGGTCACAAACTCCACAACATTTGGAGACCCCAGTGAGATCCCTGGGAGACCCCAGAGTCAGGGCCAGAGGTCTAGGATAGGCCCCAAGTGGGAGAAAATCCAAGGCAGAATTTATGTGCCCTAAGGATACCAAAATCACAGCTGCTACAAATTATTGGTCAGGAATAGGCTCCAAGTGGGAGCCAGTCCAAGACACAGTTGATAAGGCCAGATTGCAACCTCAACACATTTCCAAATTGAAAGCAAAACAAAAGTAAGAATTGCTGGTCAACATGCTTCTGAAGCTTCCGGACACTTGGAGAGACAAAGGGGAGATCAGATGAGAACAGAGATCTAGTAACTGGGGCAGAGGAGACATCCTACTGTCCTTCTGGTTTCGGTGTATGAATGAAGGTGGCCACCAAATGTCTCAGTTCTTCTGGTCTTCCCAGATGTTTCTCTAAGCCCTCCTGTTTGCGATCCTTTCCCCTTTCTCTGTTTCTGAAGGATGTTTTGTACTTGCTTGTTCTATCTCCCAGCTGGCTCCTGTTTCTGACCATGGAACTCTAGCTGGCACCACCCTCTGCGCTGCTAGGCTGGGGTGATGCAGGCATCCCTCTCACCCCCACCCACCTCCTCCTCCCTGGTGTGCAGCCCTCCTGGAGACCATAAGTCCCCTGTTCGGCTGCCTGCTGCTTACTGACCTGCTGTAGCTGGCCTACACCTTCTTTGATCTCTGCTTGCTTTGGTCTCTCCCCCTGATCACTGGGTTTGGTTTTGCAGGGATTCATGTATCTTTTGGGTATGGATAATATTGAAGTATTTTTTTTGTTTTATGCTGTTCCTACTTTATTGAAAAGCTGACTCTGAGCCAGTGGTGGTACACACCTTTAATCCCAGCACTCAGGAGGCACAGGCAGGTGGGTCTCTGAGTTTGAGTCCTGCCTGGTCTTCAGAGTATACAGGACAGCCAGGGTTACACAGAGAAACTTTGTCTCGAAAAAACAAAAACAAAGACAGACAAACCAGCAAAAAAGCTGACTCTGGAGCTGGGTTATGGTTCCCCTTTTCCTGCCCCAAGCATGCCTGTTTAAAAGGCTTTTTCAAAATCTCTGTGTTACTTTGGACAGACCACCTGACTCTGATAGGGAAAGGAAAAACAAAACAGCCCAGGAAAAAACACTATGCTTTAAACCAGCTAAAAAGTTAGACTATTCCAATAGGAATTACTGTTGCTTATCTCATACTACTTTTCTTGGTTTTAATTTAACTCTCTAAAACATTGGCTAAAATATAAATTTATCTCAAGATTTGTAAGACTTTTGCATAAACTTTCTTTCTGTACCTTAAGCTTTATAAGCTTATTAAATGTGCTTAAAAATTTGTGAAACAACAACAAAGACCAACCAACCAAACAAACAAAAAACAACGACCTGATGCTAACATTTTCTGAGTTCCCATAGTTATCTAGTTTTTATACTTTTCTGTTTAATGTCCTCGAAGTTACAGATACTTACATTATTCTGCAGTTTGATGACTTTATAAGAAAAAATACTTAAGCTTTTTCAGGTTGTCTGCTTCCATCTGCAGACACATACAAAGTGGTTATAAAATAAAACAATACCCTCCATCTAAAATCTTTCAGTAATAACTCTTGATATGCCCGCTTAAAATAATTAGAGCTATGCTTGTTAAAAGTTAATATTTCTTCAAAAAAGGAAGGATATAGGCAAGGTCATTAGACCTTCACCTAAGCATCTAGTCACTCTTCCTAGCTGGTTGTATACAATTAGGCTGTAATTGCATGAGGCCTCAAGGTTTTCTGGAAAAACTATGGGTTTACAGGCTAAAAGCTAAGAATAGTGAGGGCATCCACCTATACAGCAATGGAAAAGCTATATATATATATATATATATATATATATATATATATATATATATATATATATATATGGTAAAAGCTCCAGAGACTGAGTAACACACTCCTTAGGAAAACTTTCTCACAAAAAATGGCATTTTTTTTTACTATTATGTCTCATGTTATCTAAATCTTTTTAATCAAAAGAACTGATATAATTTTTTTAAATTTTTAATGATTTATTTTATATACATTAGTGTTTTGCTTGTATGTATATCTGTGTGAGGGTGTTGGACCCTGGAACTGGAGCCACAGACACTTGTGAGCTGTTATGTGGGTGCTGGGAATTGAACCCGGGTCCTCTGGAAGAGCAGTCAGTGCTCTTAACCACTGAGCCATTTCTCCAGCCCCCGATATAAAAATTAAGATGGCTAGATGTAATTACAGCTGTCTAGCCCTTGACTTCTTCCCCATTTCTTGGTTTTTGTTTAGAAAATGTTCCCCCATTCAATGCCATAGATATTCAGAGCTCTTGCTGAAATGTAAACTTCCTTTCCCTCAGGATCTATAAGATCATAGTGGGGGCCCACAGGGTAGCCTCTAAAATTCCAAGCAAAAAAGTTAGCTTAAAACTTGTAACAAAAAGGGGTAATAGTTTTTAAAAAGCCTACACATAGGTAGTCTTAATTTGCAACTGCATGCTTATATGTAACCTGAAATCAACTCTGGTTATCTCCTTTTTAGACTAAGGCAGCAACAACAGTCTCCAAGATATTTTGGATTAGGATGGATTTTTTTTTTTTTTTTTTTTTGGTTTTTCGAGACAGGGTTTCTCTGTGTAGCTTTGCGCCTTTTCCTGGAACTCACTTGGTAGCCCAGGCTGGCCTCGAACTCACAGAGATCCGCCTGGCTCTGCCGTAGGATGGATTTTTATGTGATGATTTTTGTCCTAAAAATAAAAAAATGGATAAAAAACAATGTATGTTTAATAAATAAAATAGATTTGATGAATAAAGTTTATAAATTCATAAGGTCTACTCAGTTAATAACTGACTTAATGATCTAACGCCTTTAATCCCAGCACTCGGGAGGCAGAGGCAGGCGGATCTCTGTGAGTTCGAGGCCAGCCTGGTCTCCAAAGCGAGTTCCAGGAAAGGCGCAAAGCTACACAGAGAAACCCTGTCTCAAAAAAAAAAAAAAAAAAAAAAGAATCAAGAAAAGTAAGGTTCCCAATCTCTCCGTGGACTGTGTTTATGCTTTTTAAAAGATTCTCAGTCTCTCTATGAACTGCATTTATTATTTAAAGTTTTATTTTGATACTAAAAGGGCTTCAGTTTAAAAATTGGAATTTTTAAGGCTAAAACTTAATAGTGGTAAAAGTATAACATTCTAATCCTGTAAAAGCTACTAACTTGTAAATTGTTAAAGATAACTAAAACATGCAAGTTAATGGTCAGTCGCCTTATCAATGATCACATTTGTTAACGTGCTCAAAACTATGTTTATAGTCATGCTAAGTACAAATGTAATTCATTTACAGAAACAAGCTTGGAGGAAGAAACCAATTTATACCTCCCTTTCTATAGTTTTCTACATATATTTTCAAGGTTAAGTCTAAAGCAAGTAACTAAAAACAAGTTTGTTTAAAATAAGGTATACTTGGGGTTGGGGATTTAGCTCAGTGGTAGAGTGCTTGCCTAGCAAGTGGAGGGCCCTGGGTTCGATCCTCAGACCCCCCCCCCCCAAAATAAGGTATACTTAATAAATTAAATAATGGCCCTCAAACTCCTCAGCAACCTGATGAATATGAGATTTAAAATATTCAAGAAAAAGCTTCCTGTGATAGATAAAACTGCTAGCTCCTAGTGGCAGCCCTTGGGTCTCCTCCAAAGAAGACTACTGGGAACTGGGACTCCATGTGAATTGCAGTAATGGTAACCAGTGGGAAAAGAACTGCCCCATGCCTCACCCACTGCCAGGTCCCTCTCCAAACTATGGACAAGCAGGACACAAGAATTGACTGCCCCCCTTTGCCTCACCAAGCTAGGCTAGTATCTCAACTTCCTCATCCACAGAAAGTCTCTCAGACCTGGTGGGCATGGCATCTGAAGACTGATATTGCCCAGTGTGGCAGTAGAAGAGCTGATGCTCTCCTGTGTGACAGCTGAAGACTGACACTACCCTGACCTCTGCCCCCCAAGGAAACCATCAAGATTGCCATGGAGGAGCCTAGGGTAACTGTCTCTGTAGCCTTTTAATCGATATACAGGCCATTTGGATTATACTTTTTGCTCTAATTTATCCTCAGATATCTGATGATGATGATGGCTAACTGTAGCTTTGTCAGTTTAACAGCAGCAAACACTCAGGCCCCTACGCTGCTCGCCAGTTGCAGCTACCTGGTCAGCCCATTTCATACACAAACATAAGGACTTGCTTTTTCTAGAGCTACTAGGTCTCCTGCTAAAGAGGCAGACACATACAGTTTACCTTACTGACAGGCTTTACACTAAGAGAGATAAATTCATATAACAGGTTTCAAGGAAACTTTTACTATTCTTTTATTGAAAAAAACCTTTCTTTTCAATGACTGCTCTCAGTCAAGCACCTATGTCTTATGGTAAATAGTTGATAAAAATATTTCGAGTTTATAAAAATTATGACCATCTAGGAAAATGATTTAGTATGCAAGTTATAAAGATCTGAGGATATAAAAGCTTAAATAAGTTATAAGGGTCTGAGGGAAGTGATTTCAGGTTTTTAAATTCAAGTTGTAAATATCTGATAAAATAACTTAAGGTATATTAAAAGTAAAAAAGTATTTTATATTATTCCCTCTCACTATGCTATTGTTATATTAACACATCAGGGAACTGTTGAAATATTTTTAAAAAATATTTTAATGTGGGAAAATAATACATTGTTAAGTGGAAACAGTAAAATTCAAAATATTGTATTCTGTGATGTTATGTCACTATGTCATGATGTGAACATGTGTTCTCTGTGTGTGTGTTTTGTAAATAAGAACAGGGTAAAACAATGAAAACGTTAATAACACTAACTGTAAAAAAAGACTTCAAAAGTTCAGAGTTTTAACATTAATCAGTGGAGTTCTGAGGAGCTATTAATCTAACTCTGGTAAAGCACTGACTACTGTTATCACAGTCACAAGCTCACGATTTTCAATTTCCTTTGGTTGTTTTCTAAATATAGACTTAAAAGTGTTTCTCATTGTGCTGAAAACATCTCTGTTTAATCTATATACACCCAGCCTTCTGGACAGAGGAAAGACAGCCTTTAATCCAGAATCAACTTTTGGGTCCCCAAGTCTTTGCCATTACTCAAAGGCATGAGTCTACACCAGCTGTTTACAAACACTTAACTGCTTTTTATACAGTGAGGCTTTCAGTCCAGATTACAAACAATGGCAATGCTAATATGTATCTAAAACTTTTGTGTCTTTTGTAAACTTAAAAAATTCATGTAAGCTTCAGGGAGTTGCGACTTGCATCAACCTGTCACAGATCAAACAGATTCCAGATAAATTCTCCTGCCATGTCAATCCCCAGCTTCAGCTTCCCCCACATCGCCTGTTCCTGAGGGTGAGCGCTTTTCTTCTGCTGGTCTTGAGACTTCTTCCATGGCTCCAACTACCAGGACCATAGGCCTAGAAGTTTCAAATGTACACCCAAGATAAAGATTTTTCCCTGAGCTCCTCAACTTTACCTTCTGTCCTTAGCCTAGAACTATCCTAGCAGATTTCCAATCAACTAAAGACTGCAAACTGCTCCAAACACACCAACCTCAGGTAGTCCTTCAGCAATCCTTGAACTTGCTGGAAAACAGATGTAAACTAGATGCTACTGATGGAATTTCCTACTAGTTTGAGCATCTGCTTCAGATTAGTATTCCAGACTGCTCCAGATCTATCACCCTTCTCTAGCTCCAGGTGGTCCATTAGAACCTAGACAGCAAACCAGATATACACTGCCCCCTCCCTGCCTTTGACCAGCATTCCAGCATTCCTGGGCCCTGAGAATGACATCCTATTTTGGCTGAGAAGCAGTTACAAAAGAGACTACATTGTCCCTTACCATTAACAAAAGGCTGGGATGTTAGATCCAGAGGAAACTAGTTCCCCTCTACCAAAAGGAGTCACTTCCCTTCTTTCTGGCAAAAGGGACAAATATCTATCTATGATACCTACTAGTATACCAAAGCTCATGCCAGCCTCCAGGCTCCTTCAGTATTACAAATACCTTTAAAATAGAGTTACAAGCACTTACTAACAGGGTTATTCAAATTGGGGGCTGGTATCTGATTGTATGACTTACTTCATGATTAAGCAAATGTTTATTTTCTCTGTCTCTCTGCTTTAGGTAGCCTAATGCTCATTTGTAAATGTCTATGTCAAACATTATAGATACAAGGGGCACTAAAATTAAATTCACCAAGTGATTCTCCTTGGAGACAATAGGGAATGTACTGGACTAAAATCCTCTCCTGTTACTTCTGAATGTCACCATAGGCCCTTGTATAATAAACTGTCTACTTACACACACTCACACACATACACACAAAATCAACACAAATAAGATATCAACCTTTTCCTGTGATAGGGGCAGAGACTCCCTAGTAAGACCTTACTCAAGGTCAGAGAATCTGAGCTTGCTTTACCCAGCAGAGCTGCATAATGGGATGATTTGGCCTTGGGCATGATTACCAGGTGTTTGGAAGGGTCAACACTTGACTGTACATTGTGCTTTGATCTTGAAAGGGGGCAGTCTTTTGCCTCTGCCCTTGGCAGTGTTTAAAAAGCCCAATAGAATAAATCTCGAGGCAGCTGGGTATTGACCCAGGGCCCTCCTGAAGCTATACTGTATCTGTCTTTCTTGTTGTCTCCTCCTATATTTCTATTTAATATTTCTTCATTCCTCTCTCTTCCCCCAAGAACCCTTCGACAGGTAGGAGCTAGTATCCCACATTTTCCCCTACATAAATGTGAATTGATGATTTGATTCATATCATCTGGAGCCAGTGTAGAATGTGATGATGAAAGAAACTGCACTTTATGCTAAGCATCCATCTTAGTACCCACTAGCCATTTGCCTCTGACTCCAGTCCCTGGAAGATTAATTCCCAGTGACCCTGACTCAGTGACCTCCCACCCAGAAATATACAGTCATGACCATCTACTTGTTATGATATGACTAACTGCTTTTTGGTTTCTGTAACCTGCTTATGCAGACATTCAAGGACTATTTTGAGGTTGCCTTGACTACCTAATCTTGGCAGAGCAGAACAGCTCTTGGCTTTCTTGTACAGATACTCAAGGTCTTCTGGGGGTTTTTTGCCTTTAAAAATCCTTCCCTTACCATCCTTCCCCATTGCACAGCAATCTTGTTTGGCTCAGAGATTATTGTCCTGCTAGTAGCTTAATGAATTTAACTCATTATAATTCAAATTGAGTCTATGGTCTTTGTCTCAGGGGATATGAACTCCATAATAGTATCTTAGTATATACAGCACTATCAGATTTCCTTTTCTTCTTAAAATGATTGGGGTTTAAGTGGCGACTGTTATTTGACTATTACTATATGTTCATAATGGGCCTGTACTTTACTAGTGCTTTGGCAGACAGTAGTCTACTTTCAGGATAGTCCCAGGTGTTGAGCCTGGTGAACCAAACGCCAATACATCAGAGAAAAATTACATCTCTAGCCTAGGATAACCTTGTCCCTTATGACCACTGCAAACAATTCCACTGAAAGAATAAGGCTGCTTGAATCTACAAGTGAACTAGAAGCTTCTTGCCTGGCTAGCTTTCATAGTGCCTGCTACACATGGTGCTGAGGGATAAAAGATATCAACAGTCCTACCCATCTATGAACCCTAAGAACTACAATACCAACCTACCAGGAAAGATGTGCCCACTGGTGCAATCGTCACACAACTGTTAGAGGGAGTAACCAACTGCTCTCTGATTGAACTTGAGGCATACTACATGGTGGGGGGGAGCTTCATCCCTGGCACTGTAAACTGGGTTAAAAAGAAAACCCACGGCTAGAAAGATCATAGGCCCTAGTGGTGGGCTTACTACTTTTGTTTAGCTAAATGTACATAATATCAAACTTCCCTCTGAATATTTATGCTTATACTTACAGACAAATGCTACTTTCAGACTAAGTTGGAGAGTCGTCTTCTTTGCAGTCAACAGTGGTGATGCAGAGACTCAGCTGCTCAAGGTACTGAGAATCATTGACAGGTGAGTGTTCAGTTCTAAAGAAGATTATTTCTATTATCCTCTCTGTGGCTCATGGGACTTTACAGAAGAGAGAGTGAAAAAAAATGCAAGAGCCAGAAAATAAAGGAAGGTCTGTAAAATGCTATCTTCGGGGTATGAGGCAGCCCCGCAGTCGTGATCTCATAGCAGCTGTGTTTGTCAGTATTGGTGCTATACAAGACTGACCCAGTCGACAGTTAATCATGGAGCAGGGGAGGACTTCTGAACTGTTGAATATGGATAGAACCTGCTGAACTGTTGAATATGGATAGATGTGGTGATATTTGTTTGTGCTCTAACAAATAAAAGCTTGCCTGGAGATCAGAGTGTGGAAGCTAGCCACTAGTTAACCATGGAGGCTAGGCAGTGGTGACACACACCTTTAATCCCAGCACTTGGGATCTCATGCCTTTAATCCCAGCACTAGGGAGGTGGACATAGGAAGTGATATGGCTGAGCAGAGAGAGGAATATAAGGCAGGAGGAGACAGGAGCTCACCCTTTCGGGCTGAGGAGTTGGCGAGGTAAGAGATGGCTGTGGCTGGCTCCTTTGTCTCTCTGATCTTTCAGCATTTACCCCAATAACTGGCTCTGGGTTTTTATTATTAAGACCAACTAGGATTTGCGCTATAGATGGATTCTTGGGAGCAGCAGTAATTGTGTTCAGTTGTTTATCCACTGGTGAACACACGAGTCTCCAGTGGATAATTTCAAACCTGTAGCTACACAGATAGACCTGGTTAAAAAATCATTTGTTCACAAAACATGACAAATAGCACGAATATAGGAAACAGGTTTGAAAGAAGAGGGGTGATTGGCAGGAGTGGGAAGGAGATTATAGAGTCAAAGGTGAGACTAATAAAAATGCATTATATACTTGCATCAAATTGTCAAAAACCAAACTTAATTAAAAAAGATTAAATAAAAATAGAAAAAGAATGATTTAAAAAAATCTGAAAATGGCCTAACCTGAAATGCACAAGTCCCAATGCAAAAACACAAGAAACATGAAAAACTAAGTTAACATGACTCCATTAATAATTACTAATCCCACAATAATGAGTGAATTAGATGAAATCTCAGACAAGAATTGAAAAGAATGATTAAAAGTGTGTGTAAAGAAATCACAAGGAACATGGACAAACTCCTGAATAAATTCCAAGAGATCAAACTTAATAAAATATGGAAGTCAATATAGGACATGAAAATGGGATTCAGTGAAAAGATAAATACTCAGCTATTAAACAAAACTGAAATATTGGAAGTGAAAATGAAAATTTCAGTAAGTCAAATAGAAAGATACACAATAGACTGGAATAAGAAAAAAAACGGAAAGTGGGGCTTGAAGACAAAGTAGATGAATTGAAACATTCACACAATGGCAAAGATAAATTAATAAAGTATGAACGGAACATGCTGTAGAATACTATGAAGAGAGCAAATGTAGCTAGAGTTTTCCTGCTTGCCCACAGTCAGGACAAATCTCTCTCACCTGCCAGTCCCACAGCCACTCAGACCCGACCAAGTAAACACAGAGACTTATATTGGTTACAAACTGTATGGCCATGGCAGGCTTCTTGCTAACTGTTCTTATATCTTAAATTAATCCATTTCTATAAATCTATACCTTGCCATGTAGCTCGTGGCTTACCGGCATCTTCACATGCTGTTTGTCATCGTGGCGACTGGCAGTGTCTCTCTGACTCAGCCTTCCACTTCCCAGCTTTATTCTCCTCCTTGTCCCACCTACACTTCCTACCTAGCCAATGGCCAATCAGTGATTTATTTATTGACCAATCAGCAACACACTTGACATACAGACCATCCCACAGCAAGCAAATGTGTGGATCATGGGCATAAAAGGAGAAATCCATGCTAAAGACAAAAAACCATTTTTAGTAAATCTGTAGAATAAAAATCCCCAAATCTAAGAAAAGAGATGAATGATCATCCAGATATAGTAGGCATTTAGAACACCAAACAGATAAAATCAGAAAAGAAGTCCCCCTTGTCACATTACAGTTAAAACACTAAATATACAAAACAAATAAAATATATTGAAAGCTGCAAGAGAGAAACACTAAGTCATATGTAAAGACAGCTTGATCAGAATAGCAGCAGATAGGTTTCTCAACAGAAACATTAAAGGCTAAGAGGGCTTGGAATGATGCATTTCAAGTTCTAAGAGACAACTGCCAACCCAAACTAATATCAGTAAATCAGCAAAACCGTCTGTCATAATTGAAGGAGAAAGAAAACTTTCCATGGTAAAAGCAGGCTAAAGGAATTTATGACCAAAAAGTCAGCTCTATAGAAGATACTGCGAGGAATTCTTCAGATTAGAGAGAAAGATAATCAGGCTACAAGAAGGAATGATCTATACTCTAACAGCAGTTAAACAAATAAGGAACAGGAAAATAATAAACAGTACAAAATTAACAAAATGAAGCTTTTAGATGGGTACCAGCTTGATTTCTACATGTTCTGTGACTCAAGTATGTATTTTTTTTTTCCAGCAACAGGGTCTTATTAAACTCTGGAGGGTAACCAAGAACATGGAAATAACCTGTAATGTCTATGGGACCTCACTGGCTAGCAACTCCAAAAGAAGTAACCCATTTTTTGCACTGGGCTTATTTGTTAGCCTGTGGTTTCTAGTACTGCACTGCTGCCACATTATAGGGTAACTCCATTTTAAAACACACACACACACACACACACACACACACACACACACACATGCACACACTTCTCTCCCTCTCTCTCCCTCTCTCTCTCTCTCTCTCTCTCTCTCTCTCTCTCTCTCTCTATATATATATATATATATATATATATATATATATATATATATATATATATAATTTCTGTTTTGTGATAAATAGTATGACCAAAAGCAATTTGAAGAAGAAACAGTTTATTATATTTTACAGCTCATAATATATATGCAGAGGACCTAGTGCAGACCTGTGCAGGCCCTGTGCATGCTGCCTCAGTCTCTGTGAGTTCCTATGAGCTTTGCTCATGTTGATTTAGAGGGCCTTGTTTTCTTGGTGTCGTCCATCCCCTCTGTGTCTTACATTCTTTCTACCTCTTCTTTTGTGGGATTTTCTGAGCCCTGAGGGGAGGGATTTGATGGAGGCATCCCACTTAGGGCTAAGTGTTCCAAGGACTCACACTCTTTATGTAATGTCTGAGTGTATTTGTTTCTATCTGCTGCAACAGGAAACTTCTCTGATGATGGTTGAGCAAGGAACTGTTCATATTTGTCTTTCTTACTCCTTATACCTTCCAGGACCACTTGCCCAGGGGTATCACTTCCACATCAATCATTAATCAAGAAAATTCCCCAAAGACTTGCCTATAGTCCAATCTTATGGAGGTGTTTTCTCAATTGAGTTTCCCTCTTCCCAGATGATCCCAGCCTCTGTCAAATTGACAACAAAACTGATCAGCATAGAGGCTGATGTAAGTACAGGTGTATGAGAGGGGAGGTAGATGGTGATCCCAGAAAAAAAAAAAACCTATGCACTAGTGAGGCTTGAACACTAATAAAGCATCAAGCCCTAGCATAATTTCTAAATTATGTGTTAAACAAAGGACAAAAAAGAGCCTTTATATACTGCTGGAGGGAATATTAACTAGTGTGGCCACTACAGAAATCAGTGTGGAGCTTTCCCAAAAAGATAAAAAACAGATCTATCACAGAACTGACATATATCACTCTAGAAAATTTACCCAAACGACTCCAACATATCACAGAGATCCTTGCACATCAATATGTATTGCTGCACTTTATACAGCTGTAATGCACAGAACCAATGGAGGTGTTCATCAACAGAGGAATGGCTATATGATAATATGATATGATATATATGTGTGTGTGTGTGTGTGTGTGTGTGTGTGTGTGTGTGTGTGTGTGTGTGAATGAATTTTTGTCAGTCATTATGAAGAATGAAATGTCATTTTCAGGAAAATTGATGTAACTGAAGATAATCATATTAATCAAATTAATACAGTCTCAGACAAATACGTTTTCTTTTATTTGTGGATCTTAGACTTTATATAAATATATGAAATAACATATATATATATATGATGTGAAAGTAGAAGAAAACTGTCTAGGGGAACAAATAGTACTAAAACAACAGGTTAGGGGAGAGTATGGATGTATGGGGAAATATGCCTTTATGTATTATATGCCTTTATGAAAATGGCCTTATGTGGCTGGAAAGATGACTCAGTTGTTAAGAGTGAATATTGCTCTTTGCAGAGGACACAAGTTTAGTTCACAGCATCCAAGTCTGGTGACTCACAACTGTCAGCAACTCCAGCTCCAGGGGATCTGATGTCATCTTCTGACCTCTGTGGACACTTGAACTCACCATGTTCCCATATCCACACAGAGACAAACACACACACACACACACACACACACACACACACACACACACACACACACACCATTAAAAATAAATCTTTAAATATATATATTTATTTTTGTTGTGTGTATGTGTGTTTTTGCCAGCACACATTTTTGTGCACTGTGTGCATACCAGATAGATGGTTATGAGCCACCATGTGCGTGATAGGAATCCAACCTGTATCCTCTGCAAAAACAGCAAGTGCTCTTAACCACAGAGCCATCTCTCCAACCCCAAAATAAAATAAATCTTTATTTTAAAAAATGAAAATATCCCCATGTAACACAGCACATTCACAATGAATATTCACAATGACATTTTAAAAAAGCAACCACAATCCATGGCTTTGGTACAGGCAATTAATTCGACCAGTGCTGCAGGCAATTTTAGCATTGCTGTGCCCTCTGCTCCCTTGCAGTGTATTAAATAAACTTGTCCTTTTACATTTGGAAAAAAAAAAGCCCCTTTCCAGGTGTTTCATTATTTGACTGGATATTTTTCAAATTTGCTCATTCTTTAAGTTCAAATTCTTTTTTATATAAATATTCCAAATGTCTATTAAGTCCTATAGAATAGGGCTAAAGGGAAAAAGACTTCTCCAGAGTCAGGCTGGATTTCCTTTCCCTATTGTTTACTGTAGTCATCCATGAGTGACAGTTTGTGTCCTCAGCCTCAGCTAAATGCTCTTCCAAGGCAAGGACCTGCTTTCTGCTGCCCATTTCTGTAACATAATATTTAGTCCAGGATTCTAAGCATCATTCAAATTTGACTTCTTCCTATCACTACTGATTTCAAGGACTGCCGGGGCCCAGTGCTGGGGTTCAGCTCTGACCTATCAAAGGGTCCCTTGAAGGGGGCAATGAGACATTAGGAAATGATAGATAGAAATATAGATGAAGAAAAAGACAGAGACACAGGATAGTTTTGGGAGGGCCCTGGGTCAATACCCAACAGCCTTGAGTTTATTTCTAATGGGCCTTTTATACACTAGCAAGGGGCAAGGCAAAAGACCTCCCCCTTTCAAGATCAAACCACAATGTACAACCAAGTGTAGATCCTTCAAAACACCTGGTAACCATGCCCCACGACAAAGCATCTTGTGATTAGGCCTTGAAATAGAAGGCACCTGGTAACCATGTCTTTATACCCTATTATGCAGCCTTGGAGAGCAACATAAACTCTGACTCTCTGACCTTGAGTCAAAGCACAAGTTGGAATCTTTGTAGACTCCCACAAAGGACCATGAACATGAGAGCTGTATAATAAGTCAAAATGATGCTGCTTTTCAATCTTTTCACTGCTTTTTGTTTTCTATCACCAAGGAAATAAATGTATAAAAAGGCAACCGTGCATTTTCCTTGACTATAAACATGAAGAAACTTGGAAATTCATTCTGAAACTCATAATCCTATGAGATCTCTTTACTCCCCTACTTTGTACCACCAGTCTGGTGTATATAGTAAGTTCTAGCTAATGAGGTGTCTCGGGAATAGTCAATGTGGGTCATTATTCTCTTTTCTCTCTTTACTGGACCATATTCATTAACACACATTAATCCAAGCTTTGTGTCTTTTGATTCTCCAAATGTTCCAAAGAAAATAAGTAAAGACACATTGGGGAGCCTTTAAGCTCAAAACATTTCTGCCTGACTGGCCTCTGGTCAGCAAGTTGTCCACATTCTCTAATAAGGTTTGACTCATACTCCATTCTTCTGTATAACCTATATACTGACCCATAGTCAGCTGGGTACATTTCCTATGTAGAAATAATGTTAAATCACCCATGGCTCCTAATATCAGTGCCATAGTCTCCTGATTGTACTTTTAGTAAAAGTTCTCAAGTGTGTGTGACGTCGGCAAACTCTCTGACGCCTCTTTTCAGGTCATTGTGGAAAGCTAAGGCTTCTGATCTAGCACACTTTCCTGAGTTCTCTTACCCATTCCACAAAGAACTGTCTTCAGACTTTTCCACTTTCTTTATATCCTGACTTCAAACCACATCACATACTGGAGTAGGCTAGAATTCATATGACAGGTCTTAAAGGTTAATTTATGATTTAGAAGTTATTCTGGTGTTCACTGCTTTGTTAATTTTTAAGCCTCACTAGTCCACTTTTCCCCCATGAAACACCACCTCCATCCCCTCTCATGCACTTATTCTTATATCAGCCTTCTAGGATTCTGACTATTGAATGCTCTAAGTTATTCAGAATGTGGACAATAAAGAATTCCAATGTCTTCTGATAGAGAAGTCCCAGTCAGTGAACTATAGGAAAATTGGGCAAGATAATCTTGTATATCAAAGATAGAATGCAAATGTGAAGTCCTGAGTATGGGAAAGGTCTGCTCTGGGTAAACTTACTGAAGATTCAAATAGATCAAAATAAAGCGTTTGTAATACTATACTGTCATCTACAGTTATATCACATATTTATCAGTCTTTCTGACCATTCATTTATTTTAAAACAGCCTACATATTCCATCTAGGCACTATGTAAGATATTGAAAATGCTGGGCAGAATCTTTTTTTTTTCAGGGAACGTATACTCTAGTGGGAACTACAGGAAATTGAAAATGTAATGCAGTATGATCTGTGTTATCAGAAAAGTGGAATGTTTACACTGCGTTTACTGGAAACTCATAAAAGGGACACCTGACCAGGATTTGTATTTCAATGTAGGCTTCTTCAAGGAAGTGACATTCCAATCTGAAACCTAAAGCATGAATAATTATTGCACAGGCAACAGGAGAAAAGAGATAATGCTCTTTCTAGTGTGATTTGGCATGTGCAAAGGTTGTAGAAATAGAAGGCCTGCAAAGTTCAAGAAAAAGTGGGGATTTTTTTAATATCAAGAGTAAAGAAAATGGTATAGAAGACATTAGGAGCCAATAGCAGAGCCAAAACTTAACAGAATTTAATTGATCTAGAGGTTATTAATACTGTGAGACATGTAACATTTGAGGTTGGACTGAAAGACTTGGTAAGATCTTTCTAGTGAGGAATCTGCCCTTCCCCCAGAAGAATGAGCACTAGACAGAGGGCAGAAACGTGAGGATGTCTGGTGTGTGCTAGTGGTGCTACTGTCTTCTGAAAAACATTGAACACTCACTAATGAAAGCTTAGTATATTATTTAGCACAAGGAAAGTTTCTCAATCAAAAGCTCATGCTTGTGGCACAGTTCTGAATGATTTAACTTCCTGTAGCAAAAATCATTGAGAAAACAAGGGAAAGATCTGGTGGTCTTGGAAGAAATTGCTGGTCTAGAAAGTTATTCAGTATGACTGTAGAAAAGGATCAAAGAAAAGGCTTTGAAGTGGATGTCAGGGATGGTAGGAAGGGTGTAGCTTCTCCCTTATTTATATTAGACCAAGTTCCTGGGGGAACTGATTGAGAGAAATGGTGTTTGTTTCTGTTTTTGAACCCATATTATTCAAATCTCTCTGGTATAATGAACAATCCCCAGAGAATAGTGAGGCTGCTGCACTGGAAGTCTAACTGTCCTGTATGCTGGTCCTCCTTTTGCTATCAAAAACTGCTTATCTGTGAACAAATTCCTTAACATGTCTAATTTCAACATTCATTTCTCTGTGAAATGAAAATAAAAGTATCTCATGTCTCTGTGCACTACAACATTTTATGTGTCTACAGGATGTTCATTTGAACAAATAATACAACTCCTGTGTGATGGCTAATATTATCAACTTGACAGGATCTACAATCACCTAGGAGATAAATCTCTGAACATATCTGTGAGGGAGCTTCTGCTTTGGGTTAATGGAGGTGGAAGCACCGAGCCTAATATGAGTGGCTCCTTTGTCCCAGATCAAAAGGAGAAAGCCAGCAGAGTACCAGCACCCATCCTCCCTCCCCCACTTCCTGACCGTGAATGCAGTGTGACCTCTTGATTCTTCACCATGAGAGACTGTGCTCTTGAATTGTGAGCTAAAATAAGCTGCCTTTTCCTTAACTTGCTCTGTCAGATAGTTTATCATAGCATTGAGAAAAGTGTCTAATATACTCTGCCCTTTGGTGTCCCCAAATCCATAGTCATATAGTTGACTGTCAGATACAGTGCCAACGACAAAAACCTTATGAGAAATACAGCCTTCAGTGCAGGAGGAAAATGATAAAACTGTCAGTTCAGGGAAGACATAAATTCCTCATGTCAAGGATTAGATGTGATCATTGACTGGAAGGACATAATTATGGAGGACAAAAAGACCAAATTAAAGAAGCCAATAAGAGAATATGCAAATTTTATTTAAGGACATAGCAAATGCCTCACAATTGTGGAATCACAAGTTGTTTTGGGGAAAGTTCTCATTCAAAAAGTATTTTTATGAACATGTATTCTACATATAATGACATTCAGTGTAATCATACATGTGTATGTAATACAGCCTCCATTTGTGTGGTGTTTGAGGGGTTACTTACAAAGAGCGGGAATCACTCAAAAGTAGCCACATCACCAGAAAGCCCACTCCAAGCTGGGTGACAACTCCTGAAAGCCTGCATCTCTGGAGCTTTCTACCACAGCTCGCAGGTAGCTTGATCCTCCCAATGTCCCTCTCCTTCTGCAGTTTGGCTGGTCAGAGTCTTCGCCCTTAGCAACTAAAGACTAAGCATTTTCCTTCCTACAAAGCAAAAAGAAAACTGTGCTCTTAAAATAATATAAACTCCAAATTTATGGTATCTGTGAGTCCCTCATCTAGGAGAAGGGATTGAACTTTAGCATGGGCTGAAGAACTCATGTGATATGGAAGAAGAACTTTTTCTAAGGACAACCCTGTCTGAGAAGAGCTGTTAGCAAATGGTAGAATAACTGAGGGACGTGTAGCAAGTAGGGTACCTCACTGTTCTGTCTCCTGGAAAAGGTCCTCTGTTTAACAAGGGAGATTTGAGTGTATTCTGTAGTCAATGGGAAGTGACTGAAAACATGTGTTTGTGGTGCAAGGTTGAGTGACGTGGACTTGAGTGACAAAATCACTGCGACAGGAATGTAGGGCTAGGGAATCAGTCATCTCAAAATGGTAATATACTAAGGGAAAAGTTGTAGGGTAGCAAGAGAATGGCTAAGATTATAACTCCCATTTAAAGGATGGAGTTAACATAGTGCTTACTCCCTGCCTGCATTAGGAAAAGGAAGTTAGCAGCCCTGCTGGGAATGGTAATGTTTATGAGGATAGGGCTTCTCTACTGTGCTGCAGCTGAAACCCTGCTCCAGCTCATAGCCCTAGAGATCTCCTGTAAGAGTAATGTCCTCTGAGCCTTACCACGTAGTCTCAAGGAAGCTTGTCTTCCCAGGTCCTCCATTTGATCTTCATGCTTTCCCAAAACTTCTTCCCAAAGCTCTTCTCAGCCTCCAGTACAGCATTTCTTAACCTCTGGATCATGACCCCTCTAGGGGTTGAATGACCTTTCACGGGGGTTACCTAAGACCACTGGAAAACACAGATAGTTACATTATGATTCACAACAGCAGCAAAATTACAGTTATGACGTAGCAACGAAAATAATTTTATGGTTGGAGGGTCACTACAACCTGAGGAACTGTATTAAAGGGTCAAAGCACTGGGATGGTTGAGAACTGCTGCTCTAGTACATTCCCCTCTGTTTATCAGATACAACTTATCAAATACTTCCTCTTACCCTTGTCAGGATAGTGGAAGGATGCTTTGGCTAAAGGGTAAGTCTAGATAGACTGAAGAATAAGGCTCGAACAGGGAAAGCGACAATGTTGGTTTTATTTAAATGTATTAAACATGTGGATCCTATGGCATCTGACTGCTGGCTATACTGGGTGACCGCAGAGAGCTGGAAGAGTTGGTTTTTCAATATGATCAAGGACCATTCATTTCCCACAAGAAAAAGAGGTGCGAGAGAAAGAGAAAAATATCGAATCTCCTGTGTTCTAAAATTCAGGCAATTTAAACATGTCTAGATGACTGTCATTCAAAGAATAGAGTGATAATTTGAACCATTAAAATGGAGACCAGTGAAAGCGTGAGGATTAGGAAATTGATTTTTGACCTAGGAGACAGTGACCATGCCCAAATTTCAGCACAAATGGAAAGAGAGTAACAGTACCGGCAAGGAGGTGATAGCCTGAGACTTTTGGGACTTTGTGTGGGAAAAGCAAGCAGTCAGTTATGTGATGAGTGGTCAGAGATTTTTTTTCTAATGTGTATGAAAAGACTGATGCTTCCTAGCATTATAGCAGACATACTTTCCCCTATTTTTTGTTGAGTTCAAAAACAACAGCAGTAACAATGCTAGGCATGTGGTAGCTCAAATAAGCTAAGAAGACTCTTTAAGATAAAAGGAAAGGGCTAGAACCTTGGAGCCAAATTGAAGGGGAGGTGCTTAATTCTCCGATTTCTTTTTGCCTTATATGTATGTCCCAGGCTTGAAGCTATAGAAAAAGCAGCAACCTTAAACACCAATAAGTGCAGACCAAAAAGAAAATAAAACAAAAGTACCATATAATAATTATATTCTCTTTACTGGGACTCCACAAGACAGACATTTTACAGATGACAGAACAGAATTGGCAGTGTTACTTGCCACATTTTAAAAGGACAGTCATAATCATCATTTCTATATTGTAAGTACTTTGGAAAAGAAACCAAAAATAGTAAAATTTTAGATCAATCTTTAAATCTATTTTTTAACTTCCTCTGGATTCCCTTAAAAAACCTTTTCCTGTTGCTAATTTAATTTTTTTTAATTTTTATAGTTTTTAGTTATGCTGTATTAGTGTCTTTATAACCCCCCCAAAAAAACTAATACACACGTGTCCACACATATACATGAATAATAATGATGATGATAATAATAATAATTAATAAATAAATAAATAAAAATTAAACTGAACATAGACCTCATCTCAACAAAGTGGAATGAGAGAACCAACTCCCAAAAGCTGTCTTTTGATTACCAACTTTTAGGTAATAACAGCTCTATGTCAGCTAAAAGCCATAGAAAAACCATAACCCTATACCCAGTCACTGCCAAAAAAAAGAAGAAGAAATAAAAGGAAAGAAAGGAAGGAAAGAAGGAAAGAAAGAAAGAAGGAAGAAGAAAAGCCAGGGCAAGAACCTTCACTAGACTGTAAGAGTGTGTCCCAATTTTTCTTACACTGTGTTATCTGTAGGGAGCCCAAGACTTGATCCCAACCAGGTGGTGGTAAATGACACATACTTCCCTACCATGGTATTTTCAGGAGAGACAGTATAGAGCCAGGGCTTATGCCTGCACCCTGACATAATGAGGATTCTTCTTTCTTCACACTCAGGCAATATTGTAGATACCAAGTAGTCCCTGTGAAGCAATAATGATGTTTCCTTTCTGTAGTATCAATATGGACCTAGTCTTGCACTTAGAACTGGCAGTCCGGAATGGGTCATGATATTCTCACTTCTGCCCTCTAGAAAGATGCCAGAAGACTATTGGATGTTAGCATCTTAATATATTAGGCCCCAGTAATAATAAGACATATGTCCCCCATTTTCTCATTTGCCATAGTTGGGAGCAGTAGCAAGGTACAATTCTGCCTCATAGCCTAGTGGACATCAGTGGGGAGTTATAAGGGCCTGAAACTCCCACTCCTTTCCTTAGGGTAGCAACAGAGGCCAAGTGGGAAGCCTAGACTTCATTCCACTGGTAGTGATCCTACTAGTAACAAGTGTCACCACTGCCCGTTTCCCTGCTAAGATGCTGTCTGAGGAAAGCAGCTAAAATATGGGGTTCAAACAATATCTGGAGCCTTACAACACAATGTCCAAATATACCCATTTTGATTGATTCTCACTCATATCAAGAACCAGGAAGATCTCAAATACATGAAAAAAAGCAATCAATAGATTTAAACACTGAGGTGAGATACATTAAAATTACCTAGCATAAAATTTAAGTACACAAGATTAAGATGTTCCACTAAACAATTAAAAATACCCCTGAGATATAAAAACTAGAGTCTTAGCAAAGATACAAAAGAAGTCAATAAGAATAAAATCCAAATTTTAGAAGTGGAAAATGCAATAACAAAAGTTAAAGATTCAGTGTATGGGCTCAACAGCAGAACAGAGAGCACAAAAGAAAGATTCAGTGAACTGGAAAACCAAATAGAAATTAAACAATCCAGATGGCAAGAAGTTAGTGCAACAGACTCTTTATGACTTATTTAAAGCATCCGATAGGTACAGAAGGAGTGGCTCTTAGGCCAGGCACATGTGGAGTTCATTCTGTTTGTCCTGTGTGTAATATCCTAGCATCTTAAAAGTGCACAATGGAAAAAAGAAAGCATCTTCAATAAATGGTGCTGGCAAAACTGGATATCAACATGTAGAAGGTTGCAAATAGATCCATATCTATCACCGTGCACAAAACCTAAGTCCAAGTGGATCAAGGACCTCAACATAAATCCAGCTACTTTGAACCTCCTAGAAGAGAAAGTAGGAAGTAGTCTTGAACGCATTGGCATAGGAGACCACTTCCTAAATAGAACACCAGTAGCACAGACTCTGAGAGAAACAATCAATCAATGGGACCTCTTGAAACTGAGAAGCTTTTGTAGAGCAAAGGATACGGTCAACAAGGCAAAGCGACAGCCTACAGAATGGGAAAAGATCTTCACCAACCCCACATCTGACAGAGGACTGATATCCAGAATATATAAGGAACTCAAGAAATTAGACATCAAAATGCCCAACAGTCCAATTAAGAAATGGGCTATAGAACTAAACAGAGAATTCTCAACAGAGGAAACTCAAATGGCCGAAAGACATTTAAGGAATTGCTCAACATCCCTAATCATCAGGGAAATGCAAATCAAAACAACTCTGAGATACCACCTTACGCCTGTCAGAGTGGCTAAGATCAAAAACACTGAAGACACCTTATGCTGGAGAGGATGTGGAGCTAGGGGAACTCTCCTCCACTGCTGGTGGGAATGCAAGCTTGTACAACCACTTTGGAAATCAATATGGCGCTTTCTTAGAAAATTGGGAATCCATCTCCCCCAGGATCCAGCTATACCACTCTTGGGCATATACCCAAGGAATGCTCAACCACACCACAAGAGCACTTGTTCAGCTATGTTCATATCAGCATTGTTTGTAATAGCCAGAATATGGAAACAACCTAGATGCCCTTCAACTGAAGAATGGATAAACAAAATGTGGTACATATACACAATGGAATACTACTCAGCAGAGAAAAACAATGACATCATGAGGTTTGCAGACAAATGGATGGATCTAGAAAAAATCATCCTGAGTGGGAAGACCTGCCCAACTCGGCCCCAGGTTCTGGCCACCGGGCAGGTTCCCTGCTAGCCCCACCGGGAAGGATCCCCTTCTCCAAGTCCCCTGGCAGACCCTGCAGTCTCCACGCCCTGCCCCCACGCCCATCCGCCTGAGCCCCAAGCCTCTTCCTGAGACTTAGAGGCCGGCCCCCAGCTCCCATCTTGCTCCAGACCTCCCTTTTACAACACTGGTGAGTGCCCGTCCTTGCCCCAGAACCCATCCCTGGGCACCAGCCACTCCAGGGAAGACCTGCCCAACTCGGCCCCAGGTTCTGACCACCGGGCAGGTTCCCTGCTAGCCCCACCGGGAAGGATCCCCTTCTCCAAGTCCCCTGGCAGACCCTGCAGTCTCCACGCCCTGCCCCCACGCCCATCCGCCTGAGCCCCAAGCCTCTTCCTGAGACTTAGAGGCCGGCCCCCAGCTCCCATCTTGCTCCGGACTTGCCTTTTGGAACACTGACTTCCCTTTTGGAACACTGGTCTGTCTGAACCAAGTGTGCGGATAAGGCCAAGAACGAACCACAAGGAGATGGGCAGACGTCAAGGCAGAAACATATACAACAAAATGAATAGCAATACAGCATCACCAGGCCCTAGCCCTCCTCCAACACCTAGACCTGAACATCAGAAATTGGAAGAAGCAGAAGAAAACAGCCTTATGAATGACATCATGAAGAAGCTAGAGGCTTGTGTAGAGGAAAAGACAAAAAATGTGAAGAACGCTGTAAACAACTAGAGGAAAGGGCAAACAAATTAGAAGAAATCAATAAAGTCCTGGAAGAAAACAATAAAATACTGAGAGAAAATCAAGAAAAATCAATGAAACAAATGAAGGAAACAGTCCAAGACCTGAAAAGGGAAATAGAAAAAAATGAAGAAGACACAAACAGAGGGAATGCTGGAAATAGAAAATCTGAGTAAACGATTGGGAACTTCAGATGCAAGTATAATCAACAGAATGCAAGAGATGGAAGAGAGGATCTCTAGCGTTGAAGATACAGTAGAAGAAATACATTCATCAGTCAAAGAAAACACTAAAGCCAACAAAGTCATGAACCAAAATGTCCAAGAAATTTGGGACACCATGAAAAGACCAAACCTAAGAATAATAGGGGTCGAAGAAGGAGAAGAATACCAACTCAAGGGCACAGAAAATATATTCAACAAGATCATAGAAGAAAACTTTCCCAACTTAAAGAAGGAAATGCCTATGAAGATACAAGAAGCTTATAGAACACCAAACAGACTAGACCCCCCAAAAAAGTCCCCTCGCCACATAATAGTTAAACAACTAAACGTACAGAATAAAGAAAGAATATTAAGAGCAGCAAAGGAAAAAGGCCAAGTGACATATAAAGGCAAACCCATCAGAATAACACCCGATTTCTCAATGGAGACTTTGAAAGCCAGAAGAACCTGGACAGATGTAATGCAGGCACTAAGAGACCATGGATGTCAACCTAGACTAATATACCCAGCAAAACTTTCAATCACCATAGATGGAGTGAACAAGACATTCCATGACAAAGCCAAATTTAAACAATACTTATCCACAAACCCAGCCCTACAGAAAGCACTAGAAGGAAAATTCCAACCTAAGGAAGTCAGATACACCCTCGAAAACACAGGCAACAGATAAAGCCACAGCAGTAAACCCCAACGTATAGAAGTACCCACACATCACCACCAAAAAATAACAGGAATGAACAATCACTGGTCATTAATTTCCCTCAATATCAATGGACTTAATTCACCTATAAAAAGACATAGGCTTACAGAATGGATACGAAAGCAGGACCCATCTTTCTGCTGCATACAAGAAACACATCTCAAATTCAAAGATAGACACTACCTAAAAATAAAAGGCTGGGAAAAGACTTTCCAATCAAACGGACTTAAGAAACAAGCGGGTGTAGCCATCCTGATATCCAGCAAAATAGACTTCAAACTAAAATCAATCAAAAGAGATCAAGAAGGGCATTACATACTCATCACAGGAAAGATCCACCAAGATGAAGTCTCAATTCTGAATATTTATGCCCCAAACACAAGGGCACCCACATATGTAAAAGAAACATTACTAAAGCTTAAATCACATATAAAACCTCACACATTAATAGTGGGAGACCTCAACACCCCACTTTCACCACTGGACAGATCTCCCAAATTGAAACTTAACAGAGAAATAAAGGACTTAACTGATGTCATGACTCAAATGGACTTAATCGATATCTACAGAACATTCCATCCTAACAAAAAAGAATATACCTTCTTCTCAGCACCCCATGGAACCTTCTCTAAAATTGACCACATACTTGGCCACAAAACAAATCTAAACAGATACAAAACAATTGGAATAACCTCCTGTGTTCTATCAGACCACCATGGTCTAAAGTTGGATTTCAACAACAACAAAAACTACAGAAAACCTGCAATCTCATGGAAACTGAATAATACCCAACTGAATCACTAATGGGTTAAGGAAGAAATAAAGAAAGAAATTAAAGACTTCCTAGAGATCAATGAAAATGAAGACACCACATATCCAAATTTATGGGACACTATGAAAGCAGTACTAAGAGGGAAATTCATAGCACTAAATGCCCACATAAATAAGTTGGAGAAATCTCACACTAGTGACTTAACAGCACACCTGAAAGCTCTAGAACAAGAAGAAGCACAGTCTCCCAGGAAAAATAGACGCCAGGAAATTATCAAAGTGAGAGCTGAAATCAATAAAATAGAAACAAAGAGAACAATACAAAAAATTAATGAAACAAAGAGTTGGTTCTTTGAGAAAATCAACAAGATAGACAAGCCCTTATCCAAACTAACCAAAAGACAGAGAGAGAGAGCATCCAAATCAACAAAATCAGAAATGAAAAGGGGGACATAACAACAGACATTGAGGAAATCCAGAGAATCATCAGGTCATACTTCAAAAACCTCTATTCCACAAAACTGGAAAACCTAAAAGAAATGGATAACTTTCTGGATAGGTACCACATACCTAAGTTAAATCAAGACCAGATAAACTATTTAAATAGTCCAATAACCCCTAACGAAATAGAAACAGTCATTAAAAGTCTCCCAACCAAAAAAAGCCCAGGACCAGATGGTTTCAGCGCAGAATTCTACCAGATCTTCAAAGAAGAGTTAATACCAATACTCTCTAAATTGTTCCACACAATAGAAACAGAAGGAACATTACCAAACTCCTTCTACGAGGCTACAATTACCCTAATTCCTAAACCAAACAAGGATACAACAAAGAAAGAGAACTACAGACCGATCTCCCTCATGAACATTGATGCAAAAATACTCAATAAAATACTGGCAAACAGACTCCAAGAACACATCAAAACAATTATCCACCATGATCAAGTAGGATTCATTCCAGGGATGCAAGGGTGGTTCAACATACGAAAGTCCGTCAATGTAATACACCATATAAACAAACTCAAAGAAAAAAACCATATGATCATCTCACTGGATGCAGAAAAGGCATTTGACAAAATCCAACACCCCTTCATGATAAAGGTATTGGAGCGATCAGGAATACAGGGAACATACCTAAACATAATAAAGGCAATTTACAGCAAGCCAACAGCCAACATCAAATTAAATGGAGAGAAACTCAAAGCAATTCCACTAAAATCAGGAACGAGGCAAGGCTGTCCACTCTCCCCATACTTATTCAATATAGTACTTGAAGTTCTAGCCAGAGCAATAAGACAACATAAGGAGATTAAGGAGATACAAATTGGAAAGGAAGAAGTCAAGCTTTCCCTATTTGCAGATGACATGATAGTATACTTGAGCGACCCCAAAGATTCCACCAAGGAACTGATACAGCTTATAAACACCTTCAGCAACATAGCAGGATACAAGATCAACTCAAAAAAATCAGTAGCCCTCCTATATACAATGGACAAAGAAGCGGAGAAGGAAATCAGAGATACATCACCCTTTACTATAGCCACAAATGACATAAAATACCTTGGGGTAACACTAACCAAGCAAGTGAAGGACCTATATGACAAGAACTTTAAGTCCCTGAAAAAAGAAATTGAAGAAGATGTCAGAAAATGGAAAGATCTCCCATGCTCATGGATAGGCAGGACTAACATAGTAAAAATGGCAATCTTACCAAAAGCAATCTACAGATTCAATGCAATCCCCATCAAAATACCAACACAATTCTTCACAGACCTGGAAAGAATAATACTCAACTTCATATGGAAAAACAAAAAACCCAGGATAGCCAAAGGAATCCTGTACAATAACACAACTTCTGGAGGCATCACGATCCCTGACTTCAAGCTCTACTATAGAGCTACAGTAATAAAAACAGCTTGGTACTGGCATAAAAACCGACATGTGGACCAATGGAATCAAATTGAAGACCCTGACATTAATCCGCACACCTATGAACATATAATTTTTGACAAAGAAGCCAAAAGTGCACAATGGAAAAAAGAAAGCATCTTCAACAAATGGTGCTGGCAAAACTGGATATCAACATGTAGAAGGCTGCAAATAGATCCATATCTATCACCGTGCACAAAACTTAAGTCCAAGTGGATCAAGGACCTCAACATAAATCCAGCTACTCTGAACCTGCTAGAAGAGAAAGTAGGAAGTAGTCTTGAACGCATTGGCATAGGAGATCACTTCCTAAATAGAACACCAGTAGCACAGACTCTGAGAGAAACAATCAATCAATGGGACCTCTTGAAACTGAGAAGCTTTTGTAGAGCAAAGGATACGGTCAACAAGGCAAAGCGACAGCCTACAGAATGGGAAAAGATCTTCACCAACCCCACATCTGACAGAGGACTGATATCCAGAATATATAAGGAATTCAAGAAATTAGACATCAAAATGCCCAACAGTCCAATTAAGAAATGGGCTATAGAACTAAACAGAGAATTCTCAACAGAGGAAACTCAAATGGCCGAAAGACATTTAAGGAACTGCTCAACATCCCTAATCATCAGGGAAATGCAAATCAAAACAACTCTGAGATACCACCTTACGCCTGTCAGAATGGCTAAGATCAAAAACACTGAAGACACCTTATGCTGGAGAGGATGTGGAGCTAGGGGAACTCTCCTCCACTGCTGGTGGGAATGCAAGCTTGTACAACCACTTTGGAAAACAATATGGCGCTTTCTTAGAAAATTGGGAATCAATCTCCCCCAAGATCCAGCTATACCACTCTTGGGCATATACCCAAGAAATGCTCAACCACACCATAAGAGCACTTGTTCAGCTATGTTCATATCAGCATTGTTTGTAATAGCCAGAACATGGAAACAACCCAGATGCCCTTCAACTGAAGAATGGATAAACAAAATGTGGTACATATACACAATGGAATACTACTCAGCAGAGAAAAACAATGGCATCATGAGGTTTACAGACAAATGGATGGATCTAGAAAAAATCATCCTGAGTGAGGTAACCCAGACTCAGAAAGACAAACATGGTATGTACTCACTCATAGCAGGATACTAGATGTGGAACAAGGATGACTGGACTGCTACTCACATCACCAGGGAGGCTACCTGGAAAACAGGACCCCAAGAAAAACAGGGGGATCGCCCAATGACAGAGAAATGGAATGAGATCTACATGAACAGCCTGGACATGAGTGGGGGTAGTGAAAGGCGAGGGTTGAGGGAAAGAGAGCTTGGGGGAGCGGGAGATCCCAGCTGGATCAACAACAGAGAGGGAGAACAAGGAATAGGAGACCATGGTAAATGAAGACCACATGAGAATAGGAAGAAGCAAAGTGCTAGAGAGGCCCACAGAAATCCACAAAGATACCCACACAACAGACTGCTGGCAATGGTCGAGAGACAGCCCGAACTGACCTACTCTGGTGATGGGATGGCCAAACACCCTAACTGTCGTGCTAGAAACCTCATCCAACTACTGAGGGATCTGGATGCAGAGATCCATGACTAGGCCCCGGGTGGATCTCTGGGAGTCCAATTAGCGAGAATGAGGAGGGTTTATATGAGTGAGAATTGTTGAGACCAAGGTTGGATCAAGCACAGGGACAAATAGCCAAATGAATGGAAACACATGAACTATGAACCAATGGCTGAGGGGTCCCCACTGGATCAGGCCCTCTGAATGGGTGAGACAGTTGATTGGCTTGATCTGTTTGGGAGGCCTCCAGGCAGTGGGACCGGGTCCTGTGCTCATTGCATGAGTTGGCTATTTGAAATCTGGGGCCTATGCAGGATTGTTTGGCTCGGCCTGGGAGAAGGGGACTGGACCTACCTGGACTGAGTCTACCAGGTTGAACTCAGTCTGTGGGGAAGGCTTTGCCCTGGAGGAGATGGGAATGGGGAGGGGGCTGCGGGGAAGGTGAGGGGGATGGGAAGGGAGAGAACAAGGGAATCCATGGCTGATATGTAGAACTGAATTGTATTGCAAAATAAAAAAAAAATATCCTAGCATCTAAAAATATTAATCAGGTTCCTTTTGAGAGAAGCTGTTCTGCAGAATATTGACAGTAGTCATAAGGCCCTACAAACAAACAATTATCAAGAGCAAAACATTTTTGCAGATTATTGATAGACTAGTTACAAAGTTTTACAAAAATAAGTTTACATTAAGTACTTGTTTACTGATTTACCGATATCCAATACCTTTTAATTACCAGGCGACACTGTTTGGGGTTCCTAGTGGCTGTCGCGGCCCCCAGTGTGGGATCAAATCAGTCCAACCAGGAAAAATCTTACTCTGGCAATGAGGGACAGTAGGGAGCAAACTACCAGAGGCTTAATCAGCCGTGTCTTCAGAGAATATTGTTCAGAGAGAAGGGAGGACTCTGTAAGAATTGAAATGGAGTCATGCTGGGCAGGGTAGGGCTTGCTTAAAATCGCAGCCCTTGGGAAGCTGTAAGATGGTCGTTAAGATTGAGGGCAGCTTAGGCTTCATGGAGAGACCCTGTCTCAGTCCAACAATATGGAATTGCTTGTGCCAACCTTCCAAAATGTAATGGGGTGGGGGATGGAGAGATAACAGCTCGGCAGTTAAGAGCACTTGATGCTCTTGCAGAGGATCTGAGTTTGGTTATTAGTATCCATGTCAGGTGGATCTCAATTGCTTGTACTCCAGCCCCAGGGGACACACCCCCACTTCTGGCCTTTGTGGAAACTCATGTATACATAGCACTCACACAGACACACACATACAAATAATAAAAAACAAAATAAATCTTTTTTAAAAGTAACTAAAAGCTGAGATTATAAAGGGATAGTTCTTATGCACAGCTACCTTACTCTAACTGAATATGTCCTGACCTTGGTTCACACTTGCATTCTGTTTGTGCTATTTGTTTAAGACACAGGCACATTAAACTTTGAGATTGGGACATTGAAATAGAAAGTGGGGAACTGTAACCAGCATGACAGAGATGAAAATATTCTAAAGAGACACTGTGCCCTCCCTTTGACTATCATACTGTTGAAACAATGAACCCCCAAGGAACTCGAGTCCTCCCGCCCCCAAAGAATCTCATGAAACTAATGGTTCACTAAGTTTGTTCTAGAAGATTCATCCCAGAGAAACGAAAGCTAATTTACACACAGAAACCTGAACATGAATGTTATAACTGCTTTATTTGCCATAACCTGAACTGGAAATGACTGAAGTCTTCAGAAGATGGACAGTTTAAACTGTGGCACTTCCAGAGTGTGGGACAAAAAGGAATGAACAGTTTATATATTCCGTGACCTGGCTGTAGGTCCAAAGGATTCTGCTCATGAAATGGGCCAATCCCAATGGCTTATATCATGTGTTATTCCATTTCTATAACATTCCTGAAATGACAGAATTATAGAAATGGAGACCAGATTAGTGGTTTCCAGGGCCTAAAGAGGAGATGGGAGCAGGAGGAAAATAGGTGTGGTTATTTTAAAAAGCACCAGGGAGAATCTGTGCAGTGATGGGAATATTGTACTTCTTTTTGTATCAATATCAGTATTCTTGTGATAATCTACTGTAATTTTGTATGTTGTTACTATAGTGGAACACTGGGTAAAAGGTCCATAAGATATTTATGTTATTTCTTACGACTACATATTACTACACTAATTTAGCTAAACTAACTGCAAATTTGAATTTAAAATGTGTATAAAGAACACCTGCCCACTTTGTTCTTCTCTATATTCCTTTGCCAATTCCTGATAACACCTTTCCAGTTAGGATTTGGATTGGTAGCCTTTGAAATATTGAGGATGGATGTGTGAGAGGCCCAGAAAATGAAAGTGGGAAGGGAAACAGTCCATATGAAAAATATATTTATTCGAAATCTCCTTTCCTTTCTCTCTTACAGTGAAAGCCCAGTCCCAGATCTAGCCGGAAGTAAAGTTGTCTCTTGTTAGTCAACACTGCCTCTAGTGTAGAGTAGCTGAAATACACTTTGAGCTATGTATTCCTGGCTTGGAGGCCACAAGAAGATACTCTCCAGATCTGACTGACTGGAGCAGGAAAAAAAAAATTACCCACAATACTAGCTGCACATTCTTATTTTGAATTGAAACAGATGTAGAGAGTCATATTTCAGGACCTCATCTGGCTGGGATTGTATTCAGGAAACAACTGGGGCTTCTCAAGCCTGTATGCCAAAACCTAAGCTGTAGAAATCCTTTCAAACAAAAATTAGGTTGGGCTGCAATGCTAATTAATGTTCAGCCTAGGCTTTGAAAGAGATTTGAGGTCTTTATGTTGGGTGTTGCGGTTTCTATGGTTTCAGAGATGTAACTGGCTGTAGTGTGATTATATTCCCCCATCACTGGAATTGTGGCCAGACTCTGGATTTTTAGGAAGTTCTGTTGCAGAACCTGGAGTGGAAATACATTATGAGAGTTGTTGAACATCATATATGCATGTTTCCTTTGTGAAATTATACGGTTAAATAGCTACCTTTTTGTTTGTTGTTTTATACAGTGGAAGGAATTCAGGAAGAAGGTAAATGATCATATTTAGCTCTTCTGTATAGAAGGTCTCTTCAGTTACAAAAGCACCATTCTGTCTGGGGCCAGGCCAGATAAGGGAGTGGAATGGAGATTTGTATTTCCTATGTGTGTTGGCCCCGGAGGACTTCCTACCAAGTTCAGGAAGGAACAGGAGCCAGAATAATAAAGATGCTCTTCCTTCTTATGTTTGTAGAGGCATGTCTGTCTTGTATCTCCAGGAAGCTGGAAAACCCTTCTCAGGCAGAAATCTGCATTCTCAACCACCTTTATTCAGTGTCCCTCACTCTCTCGTCTAAGTCTTATTTCCTCTATCATTTTACTTCCTATCTCTGAGGGTATTGTCAGACGACGCACAGGGAGGGATGGGGAAACACTTCATTCTAGGAACTGTGACATTTATTAGACACATCTTTTCCAATCCCTCTTAAAGCCAAGCCCCAGGTATTTCTGTAGGCTGGATCTTGTGGTTATTTCTTAGGCTATACTGCCTCTAGTGTTAGAATTGTTTCACAGCATATTGCATTGTGCACTGACAAGAAGCTACTGTCCAGGTGTGTCCCTGAACACAACAACGATTAAGAGAAAAACTTCCATAAGCTATCATCTTAGGAGAAAAGGGAAAAGTCGGCACAAAGTCCACAGAAAGTGCTAAAGTTTGGAGAATGTGCTTTGGCATCAGGGTTGCAAAGAAGAGAAGCATGTTGCTTGTACTAATCAATAGTTGAATGGAGTAAGATAATTCATGTCTGGTCAGAGGGTCCATCATGTGATTTGAGAGGTGGATGTCATAGTCATTTTGGAAGGATCATAGATGGTATGGAATGTACTTTGTAATAGAACGAACAGGGAAGTACCAGACTTGGTAGCCACTGTATGCTTAATAGAGATATCTTCTAGTTCATCTCCTAGTTAAAGGGCTGTGAGCAAGAAAGTGAAAAGATGCATCCAGTTGGTCTATGGTTTTGATGTGTTGAGTCTGAGAATAATATAACACAAAAGATGCAGTGGACATAGTAAGAGGTTTCCTGTAGGTGGGGTGCTTTTTAGTATTCTGTTTGTAGTGATATATGAATTATGATTTTAATTGGATTTCAGAAAGGTGATAAAATAGTTGGATGATAAGTATGAGGAAAACATTATATTTTACAGTAATCTTTCTTCACAAGTTAGAACTTCAGTCTTATTACATAAACATTCCAGCCAGGTACTCCATTTATTAGATAGAAATATACATAGTCTATGATGTACAATAATAATATGTGGTCTAAGGTGATAAGATAGAGAGAATACCCTTTATGAATATCAGATGACAAGCATGGACAAGCACAAATGGACTAATGGGGCTTTAGATAAATATTTTATATTTAGACCCAAAGTCAAGTATATGCCAGTTGCATGATTGCTGAGAATTTGTCAGGAGCCTATTCCAGTTCAGTCTTTTTAGGCAACATGTAGTAAGCCACAAAGAAGCAGTTGCCAACCTGCACCTCAGCTTCATACAAACCACACAATTTGTGTGGAGATTAAATGAAAAAGTTGTTAGACCCCCAAATGTCCCTGTGTACCAGGCTTTTTCTTTTGGGCCACTAACCAGCTCCCAAATCATGACACCGAGACTTTTTACTAGTTATGAATGCTCGGCCTAGCTTAGGCTCATTTCTGGCTACCTCTTTTAACTTAAATTAACCTGTTCTTTTTATCCACCTTTAGCCCCAGGATATTTTACCATTTCTTTCTGTATGTCCTACTTTGTGCCTGCTGGCTGGCAACTGCCTGGCTGGCCCCAGGTGTCTCCCTTGTTCTCTCTTTTTCTCTTGTTCTTTTCTTCTCTCGAGCCTAGGTTCTCCTGCTATTTATTCTTTCTGCCTGCCAGTCCTGCCTATCCTTTCTCTGCCTAGCTATTGGCCATTCAGCTCTTTATTAGACCAATCAGGTGCCTTAGGCAGGCAAGGTGAAACAAATGCAACACATCTTTACATAATTAAGCAAATGCAGCATAAACAAAAGTAACACACCTTTACACAGTTAAAGTAATATTCTGTAGCAAAAACAAATGTAACGTATCTTTATCTAGTTAAAATAATATTCCCCAACATCCCTGCATAATTTATTTGTCTTGGTGGCTTGGTGATTCTCATTGAGTTTAAGAATAGGCCTCCCACTCATATGTACAAACATTAATGTTTGAAGATATATTTTCTTGCGTTTTAACCAAACTTAACAATTCCTTGGTTTTTAAACCTCATAATATCCTCTTCCTTGTGTAGAAACAATCAGAAGAGAATCTGAAGTTCTAGGATGGTACATTGGATCTAGTCCCAGATTTAGCACTACAGAGAGTGGGACCTAAGGGAATTTCCTTAGGTATTTTTCCTTAGCTTTAACCAAGAATTTTATAGAATCTGATCTGTATTTTCCTCATGAATTCTCTTAACATTTCCCTGTAAAGTTCTTCAAAATTTCCCATTGTCAAAAATTTTGTAGCTTCACTCTTTTTGTGTCGTCTAGAACTTCTATAGCAACGAGTCTAAAGAGTATAAACTAGGTAACAGGGTTCCCACTGTGAGATTTGGTCCTTCATTCTAGCTCGCGTGAACTACAATTGTGTATTGAATCTCCCCTTATCATCATTATTTCCTCAGTTAAGCTTGCAACCTCCCCTTCATCCCCTCTCTGTGCGTGCGTGCGTGCCTGTGTGTGTGTGTGTGTGTGTGTGTGTGTGTGTGTGTGTGTGTGTGTGTGTGTGTACTCTGTGTCATTAATAATAGAGAAGAATAAGGATAAGCTATGCCATGGAAGATTATTCTGTAGGTTGTACAAAACATAAGGATAAAATTTAAGTGAGTAGAAGCTGTTTTATTTGATATTTAGTCATTTGAGAAAATTAGGGTGAAGAATGTGGGAATATATGGTAGTCTATGGAGGAGTGCTGTATTTATTAATAATTCATGTTTTATTCATTCTGCAATGCTGATAGATATTATCATTTACATATAAGAAGCATATACCCTCTGCTTTGAGGAATAGAATCTTAAAGTTCAACACATGAGTCTACTCATTCTAATGATATTAAACAATACTAAATGTTGTATACCATGCTCAGAACTGTCCTAAGTATTCTACATTGAGCTTTTCATTTGCACATCATAATATGTGGAGGTCTCTGCAAACACCAGGGCCAGCAGAGTAATGATCTGCATGAGGCAAGAAGGAAGTTTGGTTCAGCACAACTCAGTAGCCAGTGTTGGTTCAAACTTCAAGTGTCTGACACTAGGCAAGTTACTATAGGCATATTTTAGTACAGTACAATTTGGAAAAAGTTTCCTGGTATTACACAATCCTATTTGCACAATGAGGCACATTTACATAAAAACTTTTCTCAAAATACATGTCACTTCTTTCATGAAAATGGTTCTAAATATAGGCTACATGTGTTATCTTAAGGGCCTAAGGGAGAATCTGGTGTGGTCTCAGTCATACAGACAGCACAGAGGTCATCTGGAGTGTAGACAACCTTTGGTCCTGTTTGTGGAAGCCTGGGGGAGCCCCTGGACATATATGTAGTGCAGAGGTCACCTAGACTATTAGTCACCTCCGTTCCCAGCCTTCTGGGCAGGAAACAGGTTATACAACTCTTCATTTGAAGAGACAACCCTGTGTGTTTAACATTCCTGGTTTCCCTAGGGCTTATCAGTGAGCACAAGGACCTCATGCCCTTCTACATATCCACATTTCTAAGTTTTTAAAGAAAAAATAGTGGTTGTAATAGAGACCAAGATTGAATACATAGCCTCTAGAGCTAGTCTAATTAATATAGACAAATGTAAGAATTATAAGAATAGGTAACATAGGACCAAAGAAAGGGAAAAATCATCTTAGCCATATGGCCATTCAAAGGTCACTTGAGAGATTTTTATCTATCTCTTTATTTAAATAATTAATTTGACCATCAATATATGATAAAAACTCAACACATTAAAGTAACACATGCAGGAAATTGTTGACAACCAAGATCATGCTTGAGCAATACATAATCTATAGTGGCTCTATTTTGTAAAACTGTGGTCCTCAACTCACTCATCTAGGTTGATTTTTGCTAATATCTTTGCTGTAATATTAGTAGTCTTACTAACCATCCAGGCCATCTTTGAGACCTCTCTTTGTATTCCAGGAACCATTCCAGGGATAGTCAATGAAAGAGCTGTTGTGGCTGCAATCATTACAGGATGGAATAGATGCAGAGTCACCACAATTTTGAGGGAGATCTCTCTTAATTCTATTGATCGTTTGCAAAGATTTACTGAGAAAAATGGGTGTAATATGGCCTACCCCCACATAAAACTGTATAACCTGCAGGAAGGGCAGCATAAGTAGCATTTCCACAAAAATGGTCCATCCTAAAGGCATTTGTTTACCAGAGGGAAAGGTATGATTAGAGGTGGAATTGCAATAAGGAGGGATTTGAGTACATTTAAAGCATAAACAATGTGATAGAAAACACCATTGACAGGAATATCAGGCAAATCCCTATGAATATGGGTGCAGGCAGATTCTATGTTGTCCTTGTTATTTGTACCTAGTGCATATGAGTGACCCTTATGCCATACAGATTTCTTTTTAAGATCCCAGGAATAGACAGGTCTCTTCTGATATGAAAAGATTGTTCTTGTTGACTGCCATGTGCCAAATGAAGCCAGAGGTTATTTTCCTTCTTTCTTTCTTTCTTTCTTTCTTTCTTTCTTTCTTTCTTTCTTTCTTTCTTTCTTTCTTTCTTTCTTTCTTTCTTTCTCTTTCTTTCTTTCTCTCTCTCTCTCTTTCTTTCTTTTCTCTCTCTCTCTCTCTCTCTCTCTCTCTCTCTCTCTCTCTCTCTCTCTTTCTTTTTGTTTTTGTGAGACAGGGTTTCTCTGTATAGCTTTGGAGCTTTTCCTGAAACTTGCTTTGTACACCAAGCTGGCCTTGAACTCACAGAGATCTGCCTGCCTCTGCCTCCCGAGTACTGGGATTAAAGGCATGCACCACCACCGCCTGGCCCAGATCTTATTTTCTAAGCCATTGGCAACAGATAGCAATATTCTAGGTACAATAATATCAACTTTAGTAAACAATATGTCTGGTATTCCTTTTTTCCCCAACATAATATTTTGTTTTTATTATTTGGGAATTTCACACAATTCACCCTGATCACATTCACTTCCCATTCCTTCTAGGTCTACCCTCCTACACTTGTGCCCTCCCTTCAAAAAGAAAAAAAAATACACCAAGTCCAATTTGTGTTGCCCATATATTCATTGGTGTATGGTCAAACTCCCAGTGGCCAGCCCCTTAAAGAAAACCGAGTCCTTCCCTACCCACCCCCCACCAGGAGCCATCAGCTTTGAAGAGCTACACTTCAGCACCTTTATCATGGCTTCCTGCCTAGACTGATTATTTGCTAGGAGTGTGTATGTGTGTGTGTCACAGTAGCCTTCAGTGTCTCTCATCCTCAACTATTGAGTCTGCAGTCATATGGATACCACTGCAAAAGAAACAAGGGTCCATAGTAGCCAGTGGCAACATGGACCACGGATATCAACATAGCCTCAGGCAGCATCCCAGGCCACAGACATCCATCCACATGTAATCCAGTGGAAATATGGACCATAAGTATCAACATGGTCTCAGGTAGTAGCACAGACCACTGACACTAACATGGCCTCTGGCAGCTGCTTGGATCACAGACATCTACATGCCCCCCCCACACACACACACACAAAGCAGCATGGTCCACTGACACCAGCATGGCCTGTGGTAGCAGCACACACCACAGATGCCAACAAGGCCTTTGGTGGTAACAAGCATGATGAACATCAACAGGGCCCTCGGCTATAGCACAGATTATGAACACCATCATGGTCTCTGGAGGCAGCATGGACCATGGAGGTCTTTCAAGGGAGCCCAATCCAGAAAATGAATCATTCTCCATCCTGCCGTTACTCAGAGTCTCTGAGTAACGGCAGGATCGTGTAGCTAAGCAGTGTGTTTGGGGGTAGGGCCTGCGAGAGCTCCAGACTGCTGCATACCATCCTGCCAGCCCTGTTCAGCAATAACATGCCCCCTTCCACACCCACCACCTCTCTTCGAGCATCATTCGGTTCCTCCATCTTTCCCACCTCTCCATCACACATTTATTCATTGAAGTGGCATTGCAAACTGCAGTATGTCACACACACACACACACACACACACACACACACACACACACACACACACACACTAGTGTGTGTTTTACCCAAACCCAAACAGCTTTACATGCAAATACTCATTGAAACAGTCATTGGTATGGTTCAAAGTTTCTGGCCAAGATATCCTGTTGTTGCCCAGCATCAGGGTGTTCTTGTGGCTGGGCAGAACATCTGGGGGGTAGGATCTGAGGGAGCTTTAGGTCATTGCACACTTCTATGCCAGTGGCTCTAGCGGCTCACCAGGCATGACCAATGGCAGCACTGGGCCCCACACTCTCCTCCACTGAGCAGGGTGAGCATCAAGAGCTGCAGTAGCCAAGGCTCAATGCTAAGGGCCGGGTCAACTGGCCTCCACCTCCGGGTAGACGCAGGACTAACCCTACTCAGCAATGACACGTTCCTTCAAGCTCTCATACACTCTCTTCTGCATGCTGCTATGTTCCACCATCTTCCTGTCCAATTTTATGAGACCACTTTTTAAAAAGCATCTTCCCATAAGACCTGCCTCTTGTTTAGTTGTTCTGGAGATACTGTGGGCTCTGCAGACTCCTCCTCCACTGCCTCTGCCTCCATTGCATCTTTCCTCAGAACTTCTATGGGTCTCTCAGCTTCCTCAGAGCTGCTCCTTGGGTGCAGATGGCCACTGCCATCTTGAATCAAATCCCAGGGCATTCCTTTTTTCATCTTCATACGACTATAATTTCTACTTTCAGAGCTTTCCAAAGAGTACTTAATTATGTTAAAATCTGTATTTTATTGCATTTTGACTGATCAGTTAGTCCAAGCAAAATATCCCCCATTGGTGTGCTAAATATTTGTACACCATCTTTTGTCTGGAGAACTGGTCCTAAAGGATAAAAACAATCATTAGCATGGCAAAACAACATCATACTGTCTCCTATTACAGGTATGCCTTTTATTTCCACAAAAAGCATTTGAATTCTGTATTGACAAGCTGAGAATTAGCATGCAATACAGTCAGTAAACATAACAGCATCATTTTGGGGTCAGTGGTATTGTATTCTTGTTTCCCCAAAGTCTCAGCTTGATGAGTTATAGTGCTGATGTCTCCCCAAGTTATCAGCTTACTCTTCCTTTTGGACTGTCTCCTCTTGATGGATTTGTTGTCTGCCTCCAGATGTTCCATTTGTCTGGTGGTCTCAGGGATGCTGTCCTTGTTGGATGCATCAGAGTGGGAGCCATATGGGACTTTATTCATGTTCCGGAAAGACAAAAGCTGTGTTAGTTAGAGTTTCTATTGTTGTGAAGAAACACTATGATCATGACAATTCTTATAAAGAAAAACATTTAATTGAGTGGCTTAAAATTTCAAGTTTAGTCCATTATCATCATGGCGGGATATGGCAGTGTGCAGGCAGACATGGTGCTGGAGAAGTAGCTGAGAGCGCTACATCTTGATCCACAGGCAGCAGAAGGAGTCTCTGTCTTACTGGGCATGACTTGAGTATATATCAGACCTCAAACCCCCTTCCACAGTGACACATTTCCTCCAACAAGGCCACACCTATTCCAACAAGGCCACACCTCTTAATAGTGCCACTTCCTATGGCCAAGAATTCAGATACATGAGTCCATGGGGGCCATACCTATTCAAACCACTGCACAAGCATAACCTAGCCTCAATGTTAGAATATTGGGCCCTTTCCATTGGTTAGTTTCTAAATCTTTTCATTTAGCATATATTTTAGGTTGTGTCTCCGTTAGGGAAAAATGCTTTGGGGCATCAGAAGAAGAAACATCCCTTTAAAGTGAAAAAAATTTAAATTCAGCATAGATAAATGTAGCATAGTATGTGGGGATTTAGGTGAGTGTATACACCCTTTTTATTTTTAAAATTTGCCATTTAAGCATTTGATGGTGCTGTTCCACAATTGCTTAATCCTGTGGATTGTAAGGGATATTAGTAACATGATTAATATTCCATAAACTGCAAAATTCTCTAAAGCATTTGCTAGAATAAGCAGGATCATTACCAGTTTTTAGTTGTAGTGGGAATCCTAGCAAGAAAATGTGTAAGTTCCACATGAAGCATACTAACTAGTGTTTTTCTGTAGCCCCCAGGGCTCCATGCCATGCCTGGGGCTGTGCTCTGCAGCTGACTAGTTAGAGAGGTGCTGTGCATGCCTGTAGTGCAATCCAAGCACAGGTCTTTACACAGATGGCATCAGAGAAGGCCCAAGACACAGATTGCTGTTGTTTCAGATGTCAAGCTGATGTCCACTCATGACTAATAATGCACTAGAAGCTTGGAATACTGTGTAAAATACTGTCTATAATAGAGGACAGGCTCTCATGAGCCTCCTTTAACTTCTTCCCTTGCCAGAGTCTGACCATTTATGAGACCAAGGGCAAGAACAAAACTAAAACAAACAAGTAAACAGACAGACAAAATCAACTTAATTATGGTAATCAACTTTGAAAGATTTAAACCAAAGATAAAAGATTTTGGAATCTTTAAAATTTAGAGCAATTTTAATTTTGAGCTCAAGGAGACTCTCCTACCAGGCAATTGGATATTCAGAAGTATATAAGAAATAATCGAGACCAACAGCAACTACCCAACATCTGACTCAACAAGTTAATATGCATTGTTTTGTTATGTTTAAAATGTTTAACTGTATTGATGATTTTCTGTGGTTTATTTATATTTTAATCTAGCCAAATATATCTTCAAGTGTAAAAGTCAAAGAAGAGTTGTAAATGTGAAATGACTCAAAAATATTGTATCCATTTGTTCTTTGGCTACACATGCTCAAAAAAAAAAAAGAAATAATCACAGAAAATCCTGAAGGAGAAAACAATTGGGTTTTTCCATGCAAGTATGGGAAAATACATATCCAGCTAGGACTGTTAATGAGTCAAAACTGTGAACAATATCAAAGCATAACAGTTTCATGGAGAAAGAATTTGCTGGGAGGCTTTAGTTTTTACTACATTATGTAGTCAGTCTAATGTAATAGATTTTAGGCTGTACCAAAAATAGTTTTAGATGGAAACTTCAAAATAATCTAACTCCTATTGGTTGTATTTTTGGTTTAACCCCTTCTGGTCTCCAAGTGAATTTAAGAAACATACAATTACGTTTTCATTTCTTGACCTGTATTATCCAGAAGAAATAGTTTAAATAAATCTTTTTATTTCAATTTACTTCTATTTTTCTTCTTAAATCCATCCCAAGCCCATTTAGGTCGTTACTTTTAAATTTTTTGTTACGTTGTACAAAAATTAAAATTTGAAAAATGTTGGGCTCTCAGTGCCTGAAATGAAAAAGTATCCATTTTTGATATACAGATATAATTCTTCTTTTGCTAATACTGCAAACGCACCACTGAATGGATGCATAATTTTACCAGGCGTCAGCTGGGAAAGCATCTTCTACAGTCTTAGTAACGGACAACTTGCTGCACCAACCCTTTGGTGAAGCCTTCTGTTAGTAGCAGCCACGGCTGGTCCTGGCTTTCCTCCTGGACAGGCTTGTAAGAACTCTCTAGAGACAGAGGTGCCAGAAGTTCAGTATTGCTGTCATGTTTCAATAGAATTGGATTAATTTGTTATTTACTTTTATTTTCAAGAAAAGAAAACTCAGCTGAAGGAGTGCAGATTTTTAGAAATAATTTTAGGCAATTCCCACAAAGTATCTTCAAAAACATCTTAAAAGGAGATCTTTTGAATAATTATTAATTATCTATAGATCCCGAATAACATGCTAATGCAAACTGCCAATTATTATCAGTGTGGAATAAGTAAGCTGCATTTTATTTAGTGGCACAATAATTTATATAGGCTGTTTACCAGTAAGTTGTTTAAGATGTGTTCTTCCCATCATTATTGAGTCTATAATTTCTTGTAAATAAGGAGTTACAGATTGTTGTGGAGAATTATGACATGCATAAATTTCTATAATACCATTACCTTGTTGATATATAATTCCAGTAGGTAATGAAGAGGAAGGAAGAATAATTGATAAGGAAGTAAGGGACTAATTCTATGAGCTACCACTTTAGCAGAAGCATTACATAATAAACTAATAACCCGTTCTGCTTTGGGTATTATATTTCTTATAGAATTTAACTAAGAAGCTACAGAAAGCAACTTAAAGAATGAAGCCAAATTCCAATTGACATGGTTCAAAATTTTAAATTTTGCTTTTAGTTTATCTACCATGAAAGTTAAGCACTCATTTAAGTATTGATTAGACAAGCAGGAGAAGAAAATGCCATCCATACACGGAATGACAAATACCCCAGTAAATTTAATCAGCACCAGCTTAGGTGCTTTATGTCCTATTACAATTGTTCCTGTACTAGAAGTTGGGCCCATATTAATTTTTCCCCATGAGGGGACCATTGGTCAATCTATATCGAGTTATTCCTGCTGTGAGGAAAACCAAACAAAATTGAACAACAAACAAAGAAATAAGAACTAAGCTCTGGGGCTGTCCTAGCTTATGCAGAGGAGCCCCACCTACCATTCCTTGGAACTCAAGTGTTGCATCAGATACTGCTTTCTGCATTCGGCAGATCCCCAGGTAGCAGAAAGGGCTGTGGGCCAGTGTGTGGGAGTCTTCCAGAGTCCAGCTCTGACCTGTTGAAGGGTTCTTAGGGGAAGGAGAGAGGAATGAGGAAATGATAAATAGAAAGATAGAAAGAGACGACAATAAGAAAGACAGAGACACAGGATAGCTTTGGGAGGGCCCTGGGTCAATACCCAATTGCCTCGAGGTTTATTCCAAAGGGCTTTTTATAACATGCCAAGGGGAGAGGCAAAAGACCTCCCCCTTTCAAGATCAAAGTACAACATACAGCCAAGTATAGACCCTTCCAAACACCTGGTAACCATGCCCGTGGCCAAATCATCCCATTATGCAGCCCTGCTGTGTAAAGCAAGCTCAGATTCTCTGACCTTGATTAAGGTCTTACTAGAGAGCCCCTGTGGGCCCCCACACCAGTGCAACAAGAGGGCTCTGAGTTCTAATCAGAGCACATGGGAAGGTGACCCTTGAACACACCTGGTTCAGATGGGAAGGCAGAGTGGCTACAGGGTTCATTTGCCCTTCTTTGCCAAGATGTGTCTGTCAGGGAACTCTTTTTTTTCTCCTCCTAACAGGGTTAAAGCATTACATTAACCTACTCCATATTGCAAAATAATTGATAGGGATTTTGTCTCCCTTTTCATGGGCTCTCTTCACATTAGTTTCTATGTGCTACCAATATTTAACATCGGCAGTCACTTGATCAGGAAACCAAAGATTAAGTTTTTCAGTTACTTGCACAAAATTGCAGAGCTCTTACTCTGAATATTTTGCTCCTCTGCATCTTAAACATCTCAAATATTATATAAAATGCTTTGTCTTAGAGAACTGAGAAGAACCCATGTTTATTTCCTCTTTTACTTGTGGTCATGACCCCTTGGGTGAGAGGACTGAACTCCTGTCTTCTGATTCCATTTAAAGAAAAATTTTCTTATCTTCTCTGAGGATCAAGGCCCACATTGGGTGCCAGTTGTGTGTGTGTGGTGGGGGGGGGGGACATCTCTGAAAACACCAGGGCTGGCAGAGAAATGATCCGCATGAGGCAAAAAGGAATCCCAGTTCAATCCGACTCAATAACTGGTGTTGGTTCAAACTTTGAGTCTGACACCAGGCAGTTTATTTTAGTCATATTAAGTACAGTACTGTTGGATGATATTTTGTTTGTGTTCTGACAAATAAAGCTTGCCTGGAGATCAGTTAACCACAGAGGCCAGGCAGTGGTGGCACCCACCTTTAATCCCAGCACTTGGAAGGAAGAAGCAGGAAGATCAAGAGTTCAAAGCCACCTTGGACTACACAAGACTGAACCAGTCTAAAAGAGAAACAGAGCCAGTTGGTGGTGGCTCACACCTTTAATCCCATCACCTGGGAGGCTCACACCTTTGATCCCAGCACATGGGAGGTGGAGACAGGAATATAAGGCAGGTGGAGACAGGATCTAGCTCATTAAGTCTGAGTATTCCTAAAGGTAAGAAGTCTCTCTAGTGGCTGGCTGCTCTGCTTCTCTGATCTTTTAGCTTTCACCCTAATATTTGACTCTGGGTTTTTATTGTTAAGATTAATTAGGATCGTGCTTCACAGTCCAATTTGGAAAAAAAGTTTCCTGATGTAACACAATCCTGTTTGCACAATGAGGCACAATTACATAAAAACTCTTCTCAACGTACATGTCACTTCTTCCATGAAAATGGATTCTAGAGATAAGCTACATGTATTATCTTAAGGGCCTAGGGGGAGAATCTGGTGTGGTCTCAGTCATGTAGATAGCACAGAGGTCATCTGGGTTATTAACTATGTTCTGTCCTGCTTGTGAAAGCTTGGGGGAGCCAGGTGTGGCTTGATCCTACAGATGTCATCTAGGATATTAGCCACCTCCATTCACAGCTTTCTTGGCAGAAAACAGGTTATACATCTCTTGCTTTCAAAAGACAATCCTGTGTGTTTAATATTCCTGGTTTCCCTAGTGCTTATCTCTGTGTGCAAGGACCTTTGTGCTCCCAGCCATAATAAACCCGTGATTTAATATTAGTATCCTCATTTTATGAGTTAAAAATTGAAGCATTGAAAAGTAAAATAAAATACCCCAATCCACATATTGTTTTATTGGAACAGAGAGTAGGCTATATAAGAAGGTCAGCTTACCTAATAGGTTTAGATATTTAATGAAGGTAAGTTTTATGTGACAGTGTGAAGAGGAAGTACCAGGTTAATAGAAATAAGAGCCTGTGTTTAAGACAGAGACATGGGCATGTATCAAAGTACAGAAGAACTGGGGGAAAATGCAATCTGAAAGTTTACTTTGGGTAGATCAGTGCTTGGTAGAAAGATGTTATTGATGTGGAAATGAGGAATTCTTCTCTGAGGGACTGGAACTTTCAGTAAAAAACAAAGGGAACTGAGAGATATTGTTCATTAGGCAATAACGAAGATGATCTGATCAAATCGGTGAAATCAGAAAGAGGTCAGCCAAGTTGAGGGATACTGATTTTATAGGAATTTTACAGAACTTGATAGGTCTTTGGATTTTGTCCCACACAAAAGAGAACCCTAGGTAAGTGGTAGAGTCATTGACAAACAGAGTTTAAAAATCATTCTACTCTGATGTTTCTTTAAAAATACCAATCCCTCCTAAGCTCCTATTCTAGAAAATTTTTTGAGTCCCATTTAGTAGGTAACTCTAACACCAATGTCTGTGTGGTCAGATTGTTTCCCAAACTATTTTTTGAAATTTGATGAGCTCTCTGATAGGACCATGGTCCCATCTTCAAGTCTGTAGCATAGTGTGATCACATTTCAGTTCCTTGTAACAATTGCTGTGTCAGGTTTAAAAAAAAAGGCCTGCTCAGGGACTCTAGACCGACACCTAGGGAGCCTGCATGGGACTGACCTAAGCCCTCCGCATGTGGGTGACAGTTGTGTAGCTTGGTCGGTTTGTGGCTCCTAGCAGTGGGACCAAGATCTGTCCCTGGCACAAGCTGGCATTTGGAACTTATTTTCCCTATGGTGGGATGCCTCGCTCAGCCTTGATGCAGGGGGGAGGAGATTGGTCCTGCCTCAACTTGGTATGCCATGCTTTGTTGACTCCCATGGGAGGCCCGCCCCCTTCTGAGGAGTGGATGGGGGTGGGAGTAGAAAGGAGGTGGGGGAGGGAATGGGATGAGAGGAGGGAGGGGAAACTGTGGTTTGTGTGTAAAATAATTTTTTAAAATGCCCTAACATGTTTCTTCTCTTAGACAAGTTTACATGAGGGATTTATGTGTTAAATGTCAGGTCATTTGGACACTGTTAGAAGTGTGAACTTTGAGAAGACTAGCTAATGCTAAGAGTACTACAAGCTACTTACTTTGGCCCTAAAGATTTACTTGTAATAAACTTTAAGTGATAGCCAGTTGTTGGGTATTATGGAAGCAAGATAATTTGATATGAAGTAAAACAAAGAGCAGGTTTAGTAGTCTTAGTAGAGGTAGGAGTCTCTATCAACTATATCACTGTATATTGCAAAAAAATAGAAACTACAATAAAAAATTATAGTATGCTCAAAAATACACAAACCAAAACATGTGCAAATGTACAGAAAAATATGTGTAAATGAATAGAAATATGAGTAGAATTTTAGGGTGAAAACTATTAAATGGTGGTGAAAGAAATCAAAGAAGACTTAAATAAATGAAGAGACTCAGTTACCTGCAATGATTAAAAGACTTAAAATAGTAAAATGTCAGTACTCTAAAAATTATACACAAATTTGCCGGGCGGTGGTGGCGCACGCCTTTAATCCCAGCACTCGGGAGGCAGAGCCAGGCGGATCTCTGTGAGTTCGAGGCCAGCCTGGGCTACCAAGTGAGTCCCAGGAAAGGCGCAAAGCTACACAGAGAAACCCTGTCTCGAAAAACCAAAAAAAAAAAAAATTATACACAAATTTAATAAAATTTCTGTCAAAATATCATTGAAATTGTAAGTGTAGAATTCCTTTTCAAGATTTTTTTATGGAGAGGCAATGCAACAAGAATAGACAGAAATTTGGAAAAATGAATAAAGGGGAGTCAAAGTGCTTGAATTTAAAAATTATGTATTAAAGACTGTATGATATTGGTGAATGGAACAAGAGAGCCCAAAAAGATACCACATATATACAATTAACTGAATTTTGACAAAGGTCAAAATATAATTCAATAGAGAAAGAACCAGTTTTCTCAATAAATTTAATTGGAGCCAGACATGATGGAGTATGCCTGGAATCCTAATACTTGGAAGATGGAGACAGAAAAACAGGAGTTCAAGGCCAGTCTTGGTATATAGCAATGCCAAAGCCAGCCATGAATCCCCTTGTAAAAAATAATGATAATTTCATTGGAGATGTGAACATCTTCAACAAAAAATAGGTTGATCTAAACCTAATGCCTTATAAAAATAAGACAAAATAAATCACAGGGCTAGATGTAAGACATGAAATTATAAAACTTTAGAAAAGAGGGGGAAATTATTATGATCTAGAGTAAGGGGAAAAAGGTGTTGGGGGAGTCTTGTCAATGGGTACCAAGTTATAATTAGATAAGAGATATTCTATTTCATAGTAACATGATAATTAGATAAAAATAATACACAATGTACTTGAAAAATATGAACAAGGAGGTATTTTGAATGTTTTCACCAGAAAGAAATGATGAAAGTTTTGGGAAATAGATATGTTTATCCTAATGTGAATACTATACAAAGTATCCATGCACTTAAAGAAAACATGGTACCCCTTAAATATGTATAATTTTATACATGAATTAAAATGCACTTAAAATAATTTCTTGGACATGACATTTGATGGTTTTTATTAAGACAAAGAGAAAGGGATAGATGTGATCAGGCTTGCAGAAGGACACATGTGAGAAGGGGGTAGGGGAACATGGGACTTGTCTTTTTAAGGGCCAGCTCGCACCTGTGAACACAGGCCCACGTGACTACTACACGCATGCGCATAGATCATGTGGTCTTGCCGCACAATTATGTGACCACGCAGCCATGGGACATGGGTTACATAGGATGTATGGCCCAGAAATGACTAGGCAGAAATGAATAAGTGTCCTGCTGGGCATGCACAACCATGGGTGCATGGTTGGAATTCCTATCAACATTAAATACAGGATCCATAAAAATTGAAATTCTTGGGCTGGAGAGATGGCTCAGTGGTTAAGAGTACTTGTTGCTCTTTCAGAGAACCTGGGTTGGATTCCCAGCATCTACACGGTGGCCCACAACCATCTGTAACACCAGTTGCAGGAGATCCAACACCCTTTCTGGACCCAAGGCAACAGGCACACCCACATGGTGCATAGATGTATATGTCGGCAAAACACCCATATGCATAAAAAATTAAAAGTAAAGATAAAAATTGAAACTTGCTCCACAGAGGACTTTGTTACAGAGGACAAAATGGTAAGTTACAAACCGACTGAAAGTATTCACAAATCATAGCAAAGAGCTTACATTCAATACATATAAGGAGACTGGGCGGTGGTAGCACATGCCTTTAATCCTAGCACTTGGGAGGCAGAGCCAGGCAGAATCTCTGTGAGTTTGAGGCCAGCCTGGTCTACAGGGTGAGATCCAGAACAGGCACCAAAACTACACAGAAAAACTGTCTCAAAAAGCCAAAAAAAATACATATAAGGAAATTTTAAAATGTAAAATTATTTAAGAAAGGAAATGGGAAAGAGGCATGAACACACACTCCACTAAACAACTATGGGTGGAAAATTAGCAAATGAAAAAAATGTTCAGCATTTGTATACATTTAGAGAAATGCTATCAGTGTGACACACTACATATGTATTAAAACATCTAAGGTAAAAAATAGTGGTATCAATGCAAGGGTGCATAGGAACTGGAATTGTTATATGGTGCTAAGGGGAATGCAAAGTGACACATCAAATAACGCAAATATTTTTGAATTTTCTTTTAAGGTTGAATACTTTTCATGTGACACAGAAGTTTCACTTCTATGGTATTTTACTTCAAAGAAGTGAAAACTTAAGCTTGCATAAAAATTGCATGGCAGAAGAGATAATCTACTAAAATATACTTTAGTTTGAAAATGCAATAATGATATCTAGTTCCTTGTATATTAATTTTAAAAATTACAAAAATTAAAAATGCATGACAGTTTATAGTAGCTCTTTTCATAATCAACAAAGACTAGGAATAACCCAAGTGTCCTTCTGTGAGTGAAGAGATAAATAAAGCATTACATTTGTGCAATGAAATGCTATTCAGGAACAAATAGCAATAAATTATTAATGCATATATGTTAAATGACTGTAAGGTATTGTGCTGAATAAAAAATGGCCATGTCAGACTGTCATATAGTGTGTGATTGTTTTTGTATGATGGTCTTTCAGATCTAAAATGATAGTGTCTGGTGGACAATCAGTGATGACAGTGGTTAGGGACAGGGAAAAGTAGGCAACGGGGGTACCTACAAAGTTGTATTAGTTACATTTCTGTTGCTGTGATAAAACACTGTGATCAAAAGTAACTTGTGGATGGAGGTGTTCATTTTGGTTTAGAGTTGCAGAGGCCTGAATTCCTCATGGTATGGAGTCATGGCAGCAAGCAGCAGGAGTAGGAAGCTGAGAGATCACATAACAACCACAATTGGGAAGCAGAGAGAACAAGAATTGGAAGTGGAGTGAGGCTATAAACCCTCAAAGCCCACCCATAGAGGTGGACTTCCTCTAGCAAGGTTCCATCTAAAGGTTCCCACACCTCTTCAAACAGTGCCACCAACAAGGGACCAAGTGTTTAAATGCACGAGCCTATGGGGGACATTTTTCTTTTAAAACAGTACAAAAATATAACAAGGGGAAAATACAAGGTAACTAAGGATAATATACAATGATATATATGTGTGAAAACATCACAGCGAAACATGTTTCTTTGTATGCTAAGCATAAAATTAATTTAAAAATGGGATAACACAAAAGAGTTTCTTGATTGGTGGTATTTATGGTGCTGGTTATATATGCATATGTATTAAAACTCGTGAAACTGAACATGAAAGGAACAATTTTACTCTGTTACCTTTTAAAATTAAGAAAAAGAGTAAAAATTGGGAAATCTCAATAGAATTCCACCAAAACAAAAAAATTGTTATGCCAGAGGACTTTGACTTTTTGCCCGTCTACTTACCATAAGCATTTTGAGTAATGAGTGAGTATTCAGAAGTACGTTCTGTCTGTTAAGGGCTGCCTTCATACACTGATAGATGATAACTAAATCTTCCTGGCCGTGTTTTCTAATTTCCACAAGAATTTAAGGGTAGACTGGATAGGAGGCAGTTGAAGACTTTAAGGCTGCTACCTGGATTGTCTTTTCTCACTTTGTTCACTTCCAGGCATGATTCACACCCAGAACAGTCCTGGCGATGATTTCTGTTCATATAGCTTGAAGATGATGTAGCACATTTGTTTATAGATTCCTTCATGACCTTCTTTATTTTACAATTCATTAAGCTAAATGGTCTTTTAACAAACTATGGTTGGGGCTAGAGAGATGGCTCAGTGGATAAGAGCACTTGCTGTGCAAACACAAGAAACCAAGTTTGAATCCCTAGCACATACATAAAAGCAAAAACAAAGACAGTCATGGGCACGACTAATCTCAGTGCTGCAGAACAGAGAGATGAATCCTGGAACCTCCTGGCAAGTGAGCTCAGTTGAAAATTATGAGCTTTATCTTGGGGGAGATGGATTCCCAATTTTCTAAGAAAGCGCCATATTGATTTCCAAAGTGGTTGTACAAGCTTGCATTCCCACCAGCAGTGGAGGAGAGTTCCCCTAGCTCCACATCCTCTCCAGCATAAGGTGTCTTCAGTGTTTTTGATCTTAGCCATTCTGACTGGCGTAAGGTGGTATCTCAGAGTTGTTTCGATTTGCATTTCCCTGATGATTAGGGATGTTGAGCAATTCCTTAAATGTCTTTCGGCCATTTGAGTTTCCTCTGTTGAGAATTCTCTGTTTAGTTCTATAGCCCATTTCTTAATTGGACTGTTGGGCATTTTGATGTCTAATTTCTTGAGTTCCTTATATACCACTCTTGGGCATATACCCAAGGAATGCTCAACCACACCATAAGAGCACTTGTTCAGCTATGTTCATATCAGCATTGTTTGTAATAGCCAGAATATGGAAACAACCTAGATGCCCTTCAACTGAAGAATGGATAAACAAAATGTGGTACATATACACAATGGAATACTACTCAGCAGAGAAAAACAATGACATCATGAGGTTTGCAGACAAATGGATGGATCTAGAAAAAATCATCCTGAGTGAGGTAACCCAGACTCAGAAAGACAAACATGGTATGTACTCACTCATAGCAGGATACTAGATGTGGAACAAGGATGACTTGTCTGCTACTCACATCACCAGGGAGGCTACCTGGAAAACAGGACCCCAAGAAAGACACAGGGATCGCCCAATGACAGAGAAATGGAATGAGATCTACATGAACAGCCTGGACATGAGTGGGGGTAGTGAAAGGCGAGGGTCGAGAAAAAGAGAGCTTGGGGGAGCGGGAGATCCCAGCTGGATCAACAACAGAGAGGGAGAACAAGGAATAGGAGACCATGGTAAATGAAGACCACATGAGAATAGGAAGAAGCAAAGTGCTAGAGAGGCCCACAGAAATCCACAAAGATACCCCCACAACAGACTGCTGGCAATGGTCGAGAGACAGCCCGAACTGACCTACTCTGGTGATGGGATGGCCAAACACCCTAATTGTCGTGCTAGAAACCTCATCCAACTACTGAGGGATCTGGATGCAGAGATCCATGGCTAGGCCCCGGGTGGAGCTCTGGGAGTCCAATTAGCGAGAATGAGGAGGGTTTATATGAGCGAGAATTGTGGAGACCAAGGTTGGATAAAGCACAGGGACAAATAGCCAAATGAATGGAAACACATGAACTATGAACCAATGGCTGAGGGGTCCCCACTGGATCAGGCCCTCTGAATGGGTGAGACAGTTGATTGGCTTGATCTGTTTGGGAGGCATCCAGGCAGTGGGACCGGGTCCTGTGCTCATTGCTTGAGTTGGCTGTTTGAAACCTGGGGCCTATGCAGGATTGCTTGGCTCGGTCTGGGAGGAGGGGACTGGACCTACCTGGACTGAGTCTACCAGGTTGATCTCAGTCTGTGGGAAAGGCTTTGCCCTGGAGGAGATGGGAATGGGGGGGGGGGGCTGGGGGGAAGGTGAGGGGGACGGGAGGGAGGAGAACAAGGGAATCCATGGCTGATATGTAGAACTGAATTGTATTGCAAAATAAAATAAAATAAAATAAAATAGCAATTCATCAAAATAAAAAAAACAAAAAAAAACAAAAAAAAAACAAAAAAAGAAAATTATGAGCTTTAGTGTTTAGTGAGAGACCCTATCTCAAGGGAATGAGGCTAGGAATGAGGGGACACCTGGTGTTGTCTTCTGACCTCTGTGGGCCAATACATGGATGTACACACATGTACAGATACATGCATATCACATATACATATATACACACACATACCATAAAATGGGTTAAAAATAATAGTTACTGAATTATTGCTATACATCTTGAAAGCAATGGCAGTGTTTCATTAGTTGTTATGTCCATTTCTCCAAGTAGGAGTGAAAAAATTAACACAAATTGAACATTTCAAGAACTAACTGATGACCTGCTGAATTGTTTCAACCATCTTTCCAGAGCCATGACATGAAAAAGAAGCACCAGTGAATCCTGTCTGATTAAATCTGTGAGTTTCTCATCTATTAGGAAGGATCTGAATACAGACTAAAAGGCAAAGAACAAGTATGAAGAGGGTAAATCTTTCTCTGCACAGAGTTGATCTAAGGCAAAACATTAGTCCAGTGTGCGGGAACAAAATTGAACAGAGAAAATGTGGGAGCATAGAATATAAGATGATGACATCTAACTTGTGCTGAGGTCTGGATATGGTGATGGCATATTGGGCATGATGGTGCTATGTTCATGAAGGCCTAAAAAGATTTTCTCCACATTAATAGAGAAACAGGCCAGGCGGTGGTGGCGCACGCCTTTAATCCCAGCACTCGGGAGGCAGAGCCAGGCGGATCTCTGTGAGTTCGAGGCCAGCCTGGACTACCAAGTGAGTTCCAGGAAAGGCACAAAGCTACACAGAGAAACCCTGTCTCGAAAAACCAAAAAAAAAAAAAAATAGAGAAACAGACAAAAGTGAGGTGACCTCTGACAGTTTCTCTGTAAGCAGAGAGAAAGTTTCTCCATTGCTTCTGCTGTGGCTGGATTCCAGTTTCAAATTAGAAATACTACATGCAAGTTATTGGCAATGACTCTGGAGCCAGAATATTATGCATTATAGCCTGGCTTCTCTAATTCCTAGCTGTGAGACCTTGGGAAATGACATAACCATTCTATGCTTCAATTTCTTTATCTTGAAACTTGGATGACAATTTACTTACTTTATAGGATTATCTGCAACTTAAATGAGTTTATTTCTATAAATTATCCATAATATCCCACAGATATCAATCATCACTATTATTACTTATTTCAGACATTCATTTCAATATTTCAGGCTTTTATCTCCACTTTAGGCAACACTGTCTCATATGTCTGAATACTGTCATGCATTATGGACTGTGTTGAGTAAATAAAATGATCACAAGCAACTTCTAATTCCTAGCCTAGATCCTTGTTGTGAGTGCCTTCCTGAATGCTCTGAGGAGGGAGGGAGATAAAGATGAAAGAAGTGAATGAGAGGTTTCAAAGTTCATGCCTTCTTCTCTTCACATCTCACAAATCATCTTTATATTAATTTTGTGTGTGCCATGCAGAGGATTTAATTGTATTTAATGGGAGGAGTAGAAAAATGTGCATCTATCTTCCTGCAATTAGAAGTTCCACCTTGGTATAACCTTGGTTACATTTACCATTTTCTCTGGTCTGAACCTCAGACTTTTAGCCTTCACTTAACAAGTAGTCTTCAGAAGAAGACACATATCTTATTTTACCATGTTTATTTGTAGTGGAAGAAATTGTAGATGCAAAATCACAGGGAAGATGGAAAAAATCTGCTAGCTAAAATAAGTTCAGATTGTCAATAGAAATTGAGAATTGTCAAGACATCTGGGGCTTAGAATCCTCCCTTGCTTGTGTTACTGAGGGCTTTGAGATATATGTGGATTACTCTGGATAGAATATTTGTCCATTGGTATAGAGGATATATTTATTGGCAAGCAAGAGTCCAGAGCCTCAGATTTTAAGTGTCTCTGAATAGGCAAAAGATGGTATTGTTAGCATTTACAATTGTATAATGATTAATATAAGTAAGGAGGAAGATTCACTTTGAGTTATTTGGAAGGTTTGGTGCCCTTAATATGAGAGGGAAGTTGGGAACCGATACTCTTCTTTTCTAGAGATGAATTTTTTAGAATTCTGTTTATTATTTCAGCCTTTTTAAAATAAAAACTTTTCTTGTATGGTTACACTGCCTCTCTCATTTCAAATTTCAATGCCAAGTTGAACCTTAGTCATCTGTATTGAAGGAAGCATGATCAAAGTTGCAGACTTATGGGTCTGGATAGGTGGCTGAGCAGTTCACAGTGTTTGTTATTCTAGAGAACTCAAGTTTGCTTCTCAGCACCCATGTTGGGCAGCTTACAACCCCTAAACACTCCAGCTCCAGGAGACCTGACACCCTCTTCTGGCCTTTACAGGCAACTGCACACATGTGCAACACACACAGATATAAATAAAATAAAAGTAAATATTTTAAAAGTTGCTTATTTACAAGCTTCCTGCCTATTACTGTAATCCGTTCTTGTAGAGCCTGTAAGAACCTTTATGTCTTGCACACAAGTTCAACTATTCATACCAGAAGTATAAATGATGAATTTTATCCCCTGTGAATATTTCTGTTCAGTTTTAGAATGCAGTAATATTCTCAAAAAGTTAATGTGGTCAACATGCAACTCTTGTTTCAAAGAAGGTTATATCTGGTTAATGCAGAGTGTGATTGCACAGAATTCTATAGGTGATGATAGCACACAAACCTTAAATTTACAAACCAATATTGGACTCTTTTCAAGAAGAAGTGTACACTGAAACAAAGTGACAATGAAACAAAAGCAAATACTCTCATCATGTAGTAGAGAGTTCATATATGAAAATAAGAGATAGCTCTTTCTGAAACCTTTGGGCTTATTGTTCTGAAGCTAATTCCATAATAGCATTGAAATGAGTTCTCCATTGGGTACTAGATATCACAAAGCAATGAACTGGAGTAAAGCAATGTATTAAAAAGTTTTATTATACTTGTTCTTTCATTAATGGTCAAGATTACATATTGGTTATTATTTCTCCAGTAAGTGCTATAGTTTGAATATGTGCTACCATATCATGTGTCAGAGGTTTAATTTCCCAGTGCAACCCTGAATAGGTTTAGTGGATTAATGCTGTTGTTACTAATGTAGGTTCATTATAACAGAATGAGTTTGGACCCCTCTTCTTTGTCTTACTTGCCTTCTTTTCCCATTCTGCCTTCTGCTGTACAGTGATGTCAGAAGAAGGCACTTGCCAAATGCCACCCCTTGACTGTGGATTTCTCAGCCTCCACTGCTAGACAAAATAAATATGCTTTTCCTATAATTTCTCCAACGTGTGGTGTTCTTATAGCAGTCAAAATGGGCAGCAAGTATTTGCTGGTGTGCATAGAGTTCTTTTGTTATCATCCATGCCTATGTATCCCACAAATACACTATATATTCTGAGTTGGGTAGAATGTATAAAGGGAGGTAATAAAACCAAAGTTTTAAAATAAACTTGTATGATCGGAGGGTATTAATGTGTTTTAGGGAGATCGTTGCATAGGAATCTACAGTTTATAGTAACACAATAGGGTAATAATGTGTTTTAGGGAGATTGTTCATAGATATCTGAAGCATGTGAACACGCTTCGACAATTCTGTATGTCAATTCAATGAAGATGACAAGCAGGAGTTTAAAATACACACAGAAAGTTTGAGTGAAATTGCCAGTAGATTGAAGACAGTGGATCACATGGTCAGTGGGAAATTTGTTAATCATCTGTTCTTCCATTCCTTTCCCTTATCTTAAACCTATCTTTCCATCCATTTTATCCATTGATCCATCCATCTATCTATTCATGAATGTATTCATCCATTTTTCTCAAATACAGTTTACTAAGTGTTAGTTTTCTCTTCTGGGTTTATTATTGTGCCATTAAATGAGAAAAATATGGAAACATTATGAATCTCTGTACTAGGTTTTTCTTTTGAGCCACCAACCAGCTCCCAAATCATGACACAGAGACTTCTTATTAGTTTTGAATGCTCAGCCTAGCTTAGGCGCCTTTCTAGATAGCTGGGGTTTTTTTCTTGCTGAAAAAATTTATTTATTTATTTTTATTTAAGAAATTTTGGAGATCACAGCTGCTCCCTGAGACACAGACTCCATCGCCGGCTCTGAGTGGACCAAGAGCTCCAAGTGGACCTAAATAGGCTCCCTTAGATACAGACACTGTTTGCACCGATTGGAGGACAAGATGGGTAGATGCTAGTGCAAAAATACATCCAACATGAAGAGCAATATGTCACCACCAGAACCTAGTGGTTCTACATCAGCAAGACCTGAAAATCCCAATGCAGAAGAAATAGACCTTAAAATGACTTTAAGAAGATTATTGGAGGTCTTTAAAGAGGAAATGAAAAATTCCCTTAAAGAAACTCTAGATTTTCAGAAAAGTGAGAAACAAGTAAAGAGAGTATCATATGTCATACTCTTTATATCATCTAATGTATTTTTCTTGGGGTAAAATATGTATGACATAAAATTCATAGATGAAACATTTTAAATATACAGTTCAGCAGCATTTACATTTATAGTGGTATTTACATCCACATTGTTAATGCAGCTAACAGCACTGCATATTTATAGAAGTTGTTCATCATCTCAAACTGAAATACAATATATGTTACAAACAACTCTCCATTTTTTCTCCCTTTACCCCTAGGAAATATTAGTCTACTTAATTTTTCAAATTAAATTGACTATCCCAAGTGTATTTGTCAGCTCTCGGTGCTAAAACAATAGACTGGTTGACTTAAACAATGAAAATTTACTTATTTTTTCACAACCTTAGAGGCTGGAAATATGAGACATGAGTGCCAGCATAGTCAGGTTCTGTTAAAAGGCTCTTTTTGCTTGCAAATGGATGCCTTCTCACTGTGGGTTTCCACAGCCTTTTCTGGGTGCTTGGAGAGAAGAGCAAGCTTAAATGGGGACTAATCCTGTCAGATTGGGACTCTAACCCTATGACCTCAATTACACTTAGCTCCTAAAATCTCTATATCCAAATTTACTGGGGGTGGGCTTTAACATATATTGCTTGGGAACATAATGCAGTTTCTAGTACTGGATTGCTCATAAAATTGAAATTCTACAATTTTTGTTCTTTTGTGATGGTCTTATTTTAGTCGAAATAATAGCATCAAAGTTTATGCATTTTGTAAGAAGTATCAACTTTTCATTCCTTTCAAGGTAAATAATTTTCCATTGTGTGTGTGTGTGTGTGTGTGTGTGTGTGTGTGTGTGTGTGTGTGTGTGTGTGTACTTAGAGTATTGTCTACCTTGTGCTAATTCTGCAAGCATGCAAAATGCAAGTTACAGGATCATGGAATGTTGAACCAAGGATCCAGAAAGCTGCTAAGACCAAAGAATGTTTAGCAAGATTGGATTCCCCACAAAGAGTCTCAAGGAGTGATGATATGAAACTATATAGGTGAAGCCCAAATTGCAGTGATGGCCCCAGGATTTGGAGATGCCAGAATTATGGGATGCCCACTGAAGAAAGCTGTGGCACATTATGGAATGGGTCCAAGAGAGTGGTTACATGTGTTAAAGGTGGCAGGCTAGATGATAGGGGCTACACAAAGCTGTTGGAGTTCACATGCTATCATCAAGAAAACCAGATTCTGGATATGGAGCTACAAGATTCAATGTTTTTCCTGCTTGGTTTCTGTCTGGCTTTGGCTTGATCTTTACTTGTGATGTTCCCATTTCTCCATTTTGGAACAGGAATGTTTTCTCTGTGTCAAAGTATGTTGTAAGTATGTAGCTTTTTTTAAAATGGCTCATAGTTAAGATACTGTCTTGATGCTTAGATGAGAATTTGAACTTTGGTTCTTTTATAACGTTATACAGTTAAGAATTTGGGGATTCTTGAAGATTAACTAAATGCATTTTCCCTTTGAGGATTATGAGTGAAATGTTATAATTTTAAAGTAATGTTTGTAAAGTTGAGAAGAATGGATGTCTATTGTTTGATCTTGACTGTCAACAGAACACAATTTGAAATTACCTAGGAGACATACCTCTGGGAAAGTCTGTAATGGCATTTTCAGAGAAGTTCAACTGAGTAGGAAAGACCTAGCCTGATTGTCAGTAGGATCATTTCATGGTATAGGATCTTAGACTGTAAAATGAAGAAATTGAGTGGGGCACAGGCATTCATCACTCTCTGCTGATGGAATGTGAGTGGGCTGCAAGGAGCCCAGTCATCTGATGTTCCTACCACCATGCCTTCCCTGACATGATGGATTTTACCCTCTCAGATCATGAGCCCAAACAAAGTCTCCTTCCATAGGTGGGGTTGTTTTGGTCAGGTATTAGGTCACAGTGACAAGAAAAGTAATGCTAGTACCATACATATCTTATTCCTGGTATTACAGGAAAACTTTCACAACTAGGTTAGGTATGGGTTTTCCTCTTCTAAATAATGTGTTTTTTTTAAAAAAATCTTTGTGTATGTGTGTATGATGTGTGTGTGTGTGTGTGTGTGTGTGTGTGTGTGTGTGTGTGTGTGTGTAAATGTGTATAAGGGCACACACATGCCACAGTACATATGTGTAGGTCAGAGGACAATCTTGTATGTCAGTACTTACCTTCCATTTGGTTTGAGACAGGGTCTTGTGTTGTTGCTTGCCACTGTGTATGCCAGGCCACTTGGCCCACAAACTTTCAGTTAGTCTAATGTTTTACCTAATACTTCCCTGTAAGGAGCCCCTGGATTATAGGAACATTTTCATGTCTGGCCTTATGTGCGTTTAGAGGATCTGAACTCAGGTCCTCACACTTGTACTGCCAGGACTTAACCTGTTGAGCTGTATCCTCAGTCCACTTTCTTAGAACCGATGAATCAATGTTGATGCCTTTTTCTCTAGAGTCCATCATTTACATTAGGGTTCATCCTTTATATTACACAATACATAGGGTTTCATATGTATCCTACATTATAGTGTCATACAAGAATAGTTGTAGTGGCCTAACATTCCTTATAACTTACTTACCTCTTCTTTCTCTTGTGGAACAACTTACAACCACTGTATATAACCTTTTTAGAATAGCATTTTTTTTCACTTAATATCCATTTGGTATTTTTCAGATCATTTTGCACCTTGATGGTTAATTTCCTTTTATTTATGAATAATATTTTATTGTATGGATGTATCACAGTCTGTCTATTCTTGGTTGCTTCCACATTTTGGCAATTATGAATAAAGCTACTATAACTATTCATTGGTGTATATGGATTTGTGGGGACAGAAAATCAACTCATTTAGGTAAACACTAAGTAATGCAATTCCTAGATTTTGTCAGAAGAGTACATATGGTTAGTTTTATAATAAATGTACAAAATGCCTTTAAAAGTGACAGCTTCAGTTTGCATTCCTATCAGCAATATGATAGAAAATCAGCAAAAGAGTAGAAATAACAAATCACTACATTGTAATGGAAATGACACAAGAAAGATCAGGAGGCATAATAAATGGATTTAAAAAATACTATTAATATTGCCAGACATCTAGCAAGAACGGTGAAGGAAAAAATGAGAAGAAATATAACTCACAAATATCAGGAATAAAGAGTGAATCTACTTTTAGATATTAAAGGGCAATAAGAGGATTTATTCACTAAATATATTAACTTTAGTTTTTTTATTGATGTTCTTTATAAAGTTGAGAGAGTCAATCTATTCCTACTTTCATGAATTTTACCCCAAATAAATGTTAGTTTTGTCAACTGATTTTTCTGTATCAATTGATAATGACCATGATTTTATTCTGTAGCCTGCTCAGGTATTAAATCACATTTGTTAATTTTTGGATCTTAAAACAGTCCTGCATACCTAGAATAAATCCCACTTGGCTGTGGTATATAATTTTTTAATAGATCATTGTATTTAATTTGCTAATGTTTTAAATTTTCTTTATTATTTTTTGATATATGTATTTAATACATGTATATAATGTATTTTGTTCATTTTCACATACATCCCATTTCTCTCCTTCATCTCCTTCCTATTCCTGCTGATGCTAATGCTTTATTGAGCATTTTTGCATTCATGTTCACGAGGAAGTTTCGTTTAAAGTTTTTTATTGTTAATATTTCTATTTATGTTTGGATTGGGGTAATAATAATTTCATAGACTCAGTTAAGAAATGCTTCATCTGCATTAGAGACGGGGATCCTAGAATACAGGTGCTATGAAGGAGAAATGGGAACTTTATGGGAAATGTGGGAATTTTAAATGGGGAGGGAGATGATATGAAGAGAGAGTAGGGAAGGAGAGACAAAAATACTAGGGATGTTTGAAAAAGCCACAAGAAATCATATGATTTTATAAGATAGATAGATAGATAGATAGATAGATAGATAGATAGATAGATAGATAGATAGATAGATGTTGTAGAGATGGCTCAGCAGTTAAGAATACTTGGTCCTCTTCCAGGGGACTGGGGTTCAGATGCCAGAATCCCCATGGCAACTCCAAACCCTCTCTAAACTTCAGTTTCAGGAATCTGAAGCCATCTTCTGGCCTGCAGAGGTACCAACACACACACATACAGTGCACAGATATACATCCAGGTAAAACACTCATATTCATAAAAACAAATCCTAAATATATAAAATAAATGTGTATATACATATATATGGAGTTATGCCACACTGAATGATAATGGTGCATTTGAGAACAACAGATTAACAAAAACTTAGTGTGTGGCGTGGGAAACCTTCCTTTGAGCTGTTAGGCTGGAGGGGGTCATCCAAGAGACTCCCAAAATAATACAGGCTATTGTCATTGCTCTTATTTGCCTCCTAGAACTTGAAGATGAGATACTGTTGCTGAAGACACCACACACTTCGGACAAAGAACCTGAAGAAATCAAACAGGAGCTGACCTAGAAGTCTCCTTCCTGCAGACTAGTTCTCAGAGTATTGGAAGGTGCTATTCAAGCTGCCAAAAAAGAAAAGTAATCAACAGCCCTATCCACCTACAAAGCCTGCAAATCACAACAACCAGCCCAACTACATGTCTTCAATAGTGCAATAGTGGTAACATTATTTTGGGAGTTACCAACAGCTGTCTAATTGGACTTAAGGACTGCTAAATTAGAGGGAATTCATGACTGGTACTATAACATATCCAGCTGCCTAGTTGGAGAGGTCATACACAATAAAGGAACATCTACAACTGTCATTTTCCTAAAATATAATTTCTAACAATTTACTAAATACTTATCCTTATAACCAGTATGATAGTTACTTTTCCATTGATGTGATAAACAACATGACCATGGAACCTATAGAAGGAAGGGTTTATTCATCCTTGCAGTGTATCATGGCAGGGAATCATAACAGCAGGTAACAGGAATGGCAGCATGCGAGGGAAGTTGAAAGCTTGCATCTTCAACTGTAAGCATGAAACAGAGAGAGTGTACTGGGGATATTGTGCAGCTTTTGATGCCTCAAACCCTTTCTCCAGCAAGTTCACACCTCCTAAAGCCACCCGAATAGTGCCACCAACTGAAAACTAATCAAATGCCCAAGACTTTGGGGGACATCACATTCAAAATGTAAGTATAGTTCTCACCCCCTCATCAAAGAAGCTTTCCTTTATAGCAGTCAGAGACTGTTGCTGAGATCCCCAACAGGTCAAAATGTAGATAATAAGTGATTATGGGGTGCCCAATTCCAAAACATACATTTAGTGCAACCCCTGTACCTAAGGCTCAAGAAAAATCCTGAAAGAGGGGATGGGGAGAGTATAAGAGCCAGAGGACAAGGACAACTGCTGCAAGACAGTGTCTTCTAAACATGACAGGGAAGCTGCATGCATAAAATCACAACAACAAGCCTAAGAAGACTTGCATTATGATAATGCCAGTGGACATGAATTGGGGAAATCTCACAAGGCCCCACCCTAGATGAAGACCTACAGGCAATCAATGGCTTCTGAAAGGAGGAAGGTAAGTTTTTTCCAGGGATGAGTAGTGGAGATGTAGAAAAAATAAGAGGGGAAAAGGGAGGGGTGGAAATGGCATAAATATGATACTTATATGAAATTCTCAAAAAAAAAAAAATGAAAAACTGTGTTTCATCTATGCCCAAGAAATGTCCTAGAGGGTAAAAACACTTGCCTGCCAAACCTGATAATCTGACTTAAATTCTTAAGAGCCACATGGTGGAAGCTGTGTTCTGACTTTCACATGTGTGTCACAGCACACACACACACACACACACACACACACACACACACACACACACACACACACACAATAAATAAATAAATAAATAAATAAATAAATAAATAACGAAAGAAGTGCTTCATATGATTCTACTTTCTGGAAGTTACTTTCTTCAATAATATCAGAATTTAGAGGGAAACTATCTTAGCCAAGTGCTTTCTTTCTGTCAAGATTTTTCATGATTCACTAACTTTATTTAATAGATATAAGTCTGTTCAGATGATCCATTCTCCTCTGTGTGAGATTTTTATGCTTTATCTTTTATAAGATATTTGTTGACTTTATTTTGTTATCTAATGTTTGGGTGTGGTTATTCATTATCTTTCCAAATAATCCTCTTAATATCTATGAGCTCAGTACTAGTAACCTCTTCTTCACATCTGATATTAGCAGTTTGTGTTCCTTTTTCATCCGTGGCTAGGCTTTGATTTTTTTTCAGAGACCTTGTTCTTGGTTTCATTGATTTTTCTCCACTGTTTTCATTTCATTGATTTCTGTTTTAAGTTTTAGAGTATTTTTTCTGCTTGCTATAGGCTTACTATGCTTTTTTGGCTTGTTTCATAACCAGAAAGCTTAGATTATTGACTTTAGATCATTATTCTTTTCTAATATGTGCATTTAATGCTGTAAAGTTCCTAAGCTCTGATTTGTTGCATTCTGTATATTTTAATAAATTATGGTTTCACTCAGTTCCAAACTATTTTTACTTTCTCTTGCGACTTTTTCATTGACGCATGTGCCATTTAGAAGTGTGGTATTCAGTTTAAAAATACGGAAGAGGATTTTCTAGCTGTCTTGTTAGTACTCGTATCTAGTTTAACTCATTGAGGTATGAAAAAATGCCTTATGTGGTTTCTATTTGCATTGAAGTATATTTTGTGGCTGTCTTAGTTTGAGTTTCTATTGTTGTGATAAAACACCATGACCAAAAACCAAGTTTCAACAAAAGGGTTTACTTGGCTTACACTTCTATATCACTGTTCATCATTGAAAGAAGTCAGGACAGGAACTTAAACAACAGGATCCTGGAGGTAGGAGCTGATGCAGAGGCCATGGGAGAGTGCTGCTTACAGGCTTGCTCCCCATGGCTTGCTCAGCCTGCTTTCTTATAGTCACCCTGATACTCAAACTACACAAAAACTCAACAAAGAACATTGTTGCCAACAACCCAATAAATTAATTGCAATCTGAATCCAAGAGTATATCAAAAAGATCATCCACCTCCATCATCAAGTAGTCTTCATCCCAGATACAAGCAGATGGTTCAATATATGAAACTCTGTCAATGCAATCCACCATATAAGAAATCTGGGAGTTGGGGATTTAGCTCAGTGGTAGAGCGCTTGCCTAGCAAGCGCAAGGCCCTGGGTTTGGTCCTCAGCTCTGAAGAAAAAAAGAAATCTGAAAGAAAAAAAGACATGATCATCTCATTAGATGCTAAAAAAGTCTTTGACAAAATCCAACACCCCTTCAGGATAAAAGTATTGGAGAAATCAGGATACAAGGGACATAGCCAAACACAATAAAGGCAAGTCACAACAAGTCAACAGCCAATATCAAATTAAATGAAGAGAAACTCAGAGCAATTCCAGTAAAATCAGGAACAAGACAATGCTGTCAACTTTCTCTCCATATCTGTTCAATATAGTACTTGAAGTTCTAGCTAGAGCAATAAGACAACTGAAGGAGATCAAGGGAATACTAATCGGCAAGGAAGAAGTCAAAGTATTTATAATTTGTAGATGATATGATAGTATACATAAGTGATCCCAAAATTTCTACCAAGGAACTCCTACAGCTGATAAACACCTTCAGTGATGTGGCTGAATACAAAATTAAGTTAAAAAAACTCAGTAGCCCTCCTCTACAAATGACAAATGGACTAAGAAAGATATCAAGGAAACAACACCCTTCACAATAGCCATAAACAGTATAAAATATGTTGGGGTAACTCTAACCAAGCAAGTGAAAAACCTATATGATAAAAAACTCCAAGTCTTTGAAGAAGGAAATTAAAGAATATATCAGAAGATGGAAAGATCACCCATGCTCATGGATGGATAGAATTAACATAGTAATTTTGGCCATCCTACCAAAAGCAACCTACAAATTCAAATGCAAACCCCATCAAAATTCCAACACAATTTACAGACCTTGAAAGAACAATACTCAAATTCATATGGAAAAATACCCCCCCCAGGATAGCTAAAACAATCCTATACAATAAAAGAACTTCCAGAGGTATCATCATCCCTGATTTCAAGCTGTACTACAGAGCTACAGTAATAAAAACCATATAGTATTGACATAAAAACAGACACATTGATCAATGGTATAGAATCAAAGACCCAGATGTAACTCCACACATCTATGGATACCTGATTTTTTTTTTACAAAGAAGCCAAAAATATACAATGGAAAAATGAAAGCATCTTCAACAAATGGTGCTGGTCTAACTGAATGTCAACATGTAAAAGAATGCAGATAGATACTTACCTATCATCATGCACAAACCTCAAATCCAAGTGGATCAGAGACCTCAACATAAAACCAGGTACACTGAACATGATAGAAGAGAAAGTGGAGAATAGCCTTGAACACTTTGACACAGGAGACAACTTCCTGAACAGAACACAAGTAGTGCAGACACTAAGATTGACAATTAAAAAATGGGACCTCATGAAACTGAAAAGCTTCTGTAAGGCAAAGGACACCATCAATAGGACAAAATGGATCCCTGCAAAATAGGAAAAGATTTTCTCCAATTCCACATCTGACAGCAGGATAATATACAAAATATATAAAGAACTCAAGAACTACACATATAAAAGTAAATAATGCAACTGAAAAACTGGGTACAGATTTAAATAGAGAATTCTCAATAGAGGAATCTCAAATGGCTGAGAAACACTTAAAGAAATGTTCAATATCCTTAGCAATCAGGGAAACACAAATCAAAACAACTTTGAGATTCCATCTTACACCTGTCAGAATGGCTAAGATCAAAATCACAAGTGACAGCTCATTCTGGCAAGGATGAGGAGCAAGGGGAACACTCCTCCCTTCCTAGTGAGAATGCAAACTAGTACAGCCACTTTGAAAATCAATATGGCAGTTTCTCAGAAAATTGGGAATTGATCTACCTCAAGACCCAGCTACACCACTCCTGGACATATACCCAGACGTGTCATCCTATCACAAGGACACTTGCTCAACTCTGTTAATAGAAGCTTTGTTCCTAATAACCCAAAACTAGAAACAACCTAAATGTCCCTCAACTGAAGAACAGATAAAGAAAATGAGGTACATTTACACAATGGAGTATTACTCAGCTGTTAAAAACAAAGACATCATGAAATTTGCAGGCAAATGAATGGAACTAGAAAATATCATCCTGATTGAGGTAACCCAGACTCAGAAAGACAAACATGGTTTGTATTCACTTATAAGTGGATATTAGCTTTAAAGTCAAAGATAATTATGCTACAATCCACAGACCCAGAGAGGCCAAGTAACAAGGAGGGCTTAAGGGGAGACTCAAGGATCTCCTTGGGAAGGGGAAATAGAACAGATTTAGAGGGTGGTCTGGGAGGGATCAGGTAGGGGAAGGGAGAAAATACTGGGAGAAATGACTGGAATTGGGGAACATTTTAGGGGTGAGGTAGAAACTGTGCAATGGAAAGTCCATGGAATCTCCCAGAGCGACCCTAGCAAAGATTCCTAGTAATGGGGGACAAGGAGCCTAAACCAGCCATTTTCTGTAATCAGGCAAGGCCTCAAGTGGAGAAACTGGGACACCAACCCAGCCACAAAAACTTCGACCTACAATTTGTTCTGCCTGCAGGATGTTCTGGGACTGGAGCCTAGCAGAATCTTCAACAACGAGATCAAAGAGCAATGGGAATGATGCAGAGACCCACGGTCAAACATTAGGCAGAGCTCAGGGAATCCTGCAGAAGAGTGGGAAGAAGGATCTGAGGAACCAGAGAGGTCAGTGATACAAGGAGAACATGGCCCACATACAATTGATGGAGACTTATGGGGTCCTTCAGAGATCAAGGAACCTGTAGGAATCTGACCTAGGTCCTCTATAGCATGTATGTTATGGCTGAGTAGCTTGGTATTCTTGTGGGATTCCTAACAGTGGGAGTGGGAGAGTGTCTCTGACTCTTTTGCCTGTGCTTGGGTCCCCTTTCTTCCTAGTAGGTTGCTTTGTCCAGCCTTGATGTGATGGTATGTGCCTGGTCTCGTTGTAGCTTGTTAAGTGAAGTTTGGTTGATCTCCCCGGGAGGCCTGCTCTTTTCTGAGGGGAAATGGAGGAAGGGTGAATCTGGAGGAGAGGGGAGTTGGGGAAAGGTAATAGGGGGAGGGGAGAGAGGGGAGACTTCAGACAGTATATAATATATGAGAGAAGAATTAAAATTTTCAGTGCCTATAATGGAGATTATCATATACACATTGCAATAATGCAAATCTACCATCAAATAGCAATGTACCACTTCACATATAGTACAGAAATATAAAAAAAACACTTCCCTGCATTGCTTATAACATTTCTGACATTCATTTCATTATGCATGTGTTATAATTACCAATACATGGTTACTATTATTGTTCTGAGTAAAGTTAACTTTTAGATCAAATATGAATAAGACAAGTATAATCTATTTATGTTTTATTCCCTTCAAACACTGTTTCTTCATGCAAAGTCAATATTCTGACCTATATATTTCTTATGAAGAACTTGAACTAATATTTCTCAAGACATTCCTGGTGTCAATGAATCAATTTATTTTTGTCTGAAAAATCTTTTATTTCACTTTTGAAGGATAATTTTGCTGGATATCAAATTCTAAGTTAAGTTTTTTCTTCTAACAATTTAGTTTTTTACCCTTTGCTTATGTGTTTACTGACAAGCTTTTCAGTATAATTCTAATCCCTTTCATCCATATGGAATATGTTTTTAATCTCGTTAGATTATTTTAAGATTTTCTTTCTGTCTTGTTTTCTGCAGTTTAAATATGATATGCTCTTTTTCCTTTTAAAACCCTACTTGCTGTTCTCTGAGTTTCTGATGACTGTTGCTTGGAGTCAGTCGTTCATTTTGAAACATTCTCTGATTTTATTCAAATATTTCTTCTGTACTGTTCTCACTCTGTTCTCCTTCTGGTATTCAAACTATGCATATGCTGTGTTGTTTTTATATTATCACACAGTACTCAGATGTCCTCTTCTGGTTTTTTTTTTTCATTTTTTTTTCCTCTTTAAATTTAAGTTTGAGAGGCTTGTATGGCCCTGGTCCCAAGCACAATAATTTTTCCCTCATTTGTATCAGGTATACTTGTGAGCCCATCAAAGGCATGTCAGTTCTTTCAAGGTGTTCAGAATTTTTCCTACATTTCTTTTCATTTTTTTTAGAATTTCCATCTCTCTGCTTACAGTGCCCATCTGTTCTTGCAGTTTTTCTACTTTTTCCATTAGAGCCCTTAATGTATTAATTACAATTATTTTATAGCCCTTATCAGATAATTAAAAATATACATCATATCAGAGTTAATTCTAAAGCTTGCTCTGTCTCCTCAATGTGTTTCTGTTTGTCAACCAAATGCTTACATTTTTTTCTTGAAAACTAGACATAATATTTTGAGTAACTGGACCTGAGAAAAATAAACCATTAAATGTGAGATTTTGTACCAATCTGACTAAGTTTCAGTCTATATTCAATGTGTACTGTAGCTGCATGTGGCAAAAGTTTTACGTTCTTCTGGTGTCCACTTCCTATGTTTCATCTATTGTGTTTGGGCTTCCTTATTCTTTGTCAGATAGAGCCTGCATCTTGCCATTCTTCCAGCTGTTTTGCTACTGTTACTGTACTGGAGCCCCATTGGTAGAATGGTAAGGTGTAAAAGAGAACAAGCATCTATGTTCTTGCTAAATCTTAGGCTTTGGGTAGGACAGTTTTCCTAGGCTCTAACCTGAATAATTGTCAGATTCTCTTCTCTAATATTATCATAATACTAGTTACAGGAAGTTCAACAACCATTTACATATTTAAGCATCATAGCAAGAATGGAAATAGAAGAAAATGCCTTTCATCTGACAACAGGTATATATAAAAATCTTAGGCTAATACCATAGTTCAAGGTAAAACATTGGACATTTCTTCCTTATGATGGCAGCAAGGCAAGGATGGCTACTCCCATTTCAATACTGGAAATATTGTACTTCAAACCTCAGTTATTGTAATAAGGAATAAAATACATGCAGGTTGGAAAGGACTATTTTTGTTTGTTTGTTTGTTAGGGTTTTTTGTTGTTTTTTTCGAGACAGGGTTTCTCTGTGTAGCTTTGTGCCTTTCCTGGAACTCACTCTGTAGACCAGGCTCACCTCGAACTCACAGAGATCCGCCTGGCTCTGCCTCTCAAGTGCTGGGATTAAAGGCATGCACCACCACTGCCTGGCTGGAAAGGACTATGTAACATTGTCATTTTTAGATGGCATCGTTGTATAGACCCAAACTACTAATGAATTGACATGATTTTACTGAAACAATTGATTATTATAGCAAGATCATAGGCTACAAGGTCAATGGTAAAGTAATATATTTGTATGTAGTACATTATTGTAAAATTAAATTAAATGTCATCCAAGATGATAGACACATATTTAAAACAATGAGGATAGGTATAACATATGTACTGCATCAAAGGACTTGTTGGCAAACTAGAGCCTGTAGGACAATCAACTCATGCCCCATTTTTGTCAATATAATTCTCTAAGAACACAGCCAGGCTCATTTGTTTCTGTACTGTGTATGTCAGCTTGTCCACCGTGACACTAAAACCAAGTGTTTGGGGCAGAAACTGTATGTGACACGGATAGCATTCATATTAGAACTTTTACTAACCCTTTCACTAGACTACTACAGTGAAAAGCAAAGAAATAATTTCCAAGGTAAGTAAAGACTTACAAAAAGGAGTGATATGTTTATGGATTAAAAGACTGTATATTCTTTTCTTTCTAATTTTTTAATTTTCTAAATTAAAATATATTACATCGTTTTCCACATTCTCTTTCTTCCCTCCAATTCTTCCCATTCACTGTCTTCTTGCTCTCTCTCAAGTTCATGGTCTCTGTTTCTTTCATTGTTGTTAAACTCACATACACACATATAATGTCTTCACATATATACGTTAATATATTATTTGTTAATATATACAAATACGATCTGCTCAGTCTGTATAAAGTTACTTGTATGTATATAATTTCAGTACAATGTTATATAACTAACAATTTTTCTGTCCTTGTACATATTTATAGAAATCTAGATGATATAGTATTGATATGATCATAGACAATTTTGATTACATGCTTACAAACTACAAGCCATGGGTCCAAACTGACCTAGCAACTTTTGTTTACATTCTTGTTGCTAAGACTCATTTTTCCTTCGTTTTGTTTGCTTGTTTTTGTTTAGACAAGGTCTCATGAAGTCTATACTAGCCTTAAGCTTTTTATGTAGCTAACAATCACCTTGAATTCCTGATACTTCTTTCTTCATCAACTGAGAGCTGGTATTACTGCCATGTGGTACCAAGCTTAGCTAATTTCCCCATTCTCAAATAGCTGAAACAAATCAAGGAACAATATTTCGTGGCATGTGATGATTATTTGAAATTCAGATTTTAGTTTCTATAAACTTTAATTGAAACTCAACCAGACAGAAAACAAGCTCTGAAAATTACCACCCACTGCTTCTACAATCAGATCCCCTGGCTTTAGGATAGTAGGCTCATCAACTGATGAGCTGGAGATGTGTTCTGATTGTAATTCATGGTATATACAGAAATATGGGTGAATGAAATCCAAACTTGTTCCTATTTCTTCTGCACTAGACTGTATAATACTGATTTCTTTTTCACCACCTGTGTTTCTCTTCTGAGCAATATGGACAGAGATAGTGATATTTGGGCTTTCTTCCCCCTTACTCCACTAACCAAACTATACTAATGTAGATAGTATGTTGCTAGCATATAGAGAGCAGTCAGTCAATGGAATGGGAAAAGAGAGCAGAAATATAAAAGTACACTATAGTCAATTCATTTTAGACCAAAGGGTTAAGGAACTTACTAGGAAACTAGAGGGTTGAAAGAGCAAAGGAAAATTTAAAAAGAAAAATCAAACCTGTTACTCCCTATAACAATTGGAGTTGGATCTAAAATTAACTGTAAATGCTAGAAACATAAATTTTGTAGACAGAAACATAAGAGAATATGTCTGTGACCTTTGCCTAAGCCAAGATTTTGTGGAAATGCTGACAAATGCTAAGAGTGGATGGAAAATCATGAATTCAATGGTTTTAAGATTTAGCATATTTTTCCTCTATCAATATCATAAACATACTAAGTAGACTAAAATGAAAAAAATGTTACCATATGAACAATTGGCAAAGATATACAACTAAAATGTTTACGCACTGCTGGTGGGGATGTAAAGCTATGCAAGACTTGTGAATGCTGTTGGCAAGATTCATAAATACTGGAACATGTACCTACCATCATATGATCTATCTATTCCACCCCTGGTTATTTACCCAAAGGAAACAAAGAACTGCTATGAACTGAACGTGTATCCCCTTAAATGTTATGTTTAAATGCTAGCCTTCACAGTGATGCTTGTAGAGGCTGAGCGTTTAGGGTGTAATTAGGTGTTGAAGGCAGTGCCGTCGTGAATGGGATTGGTGTCAGTGTCGACTTTTTGCTACTATATCAAAATACTGGCACTAATTGACTTGTAAAGATAAAGGCTTTATTTTCTAGCAGTACTGTTTATTGCTTTCATCAATCACTGTTTGATAGACAAGATGGTATTTTAGTTTAATTTCACTAAGTACTTCTTTTTATTGTTTGACAGTTTCATATGGTTATATAATTAATTTTTGTTGTTTTCACCCCCACCTCCCATTACCCCCCTTTCCTTATGAAACCTTTCTTCCCAACAAGTCCTTCTTCCACTTTCATTCTTCTTTTTTTGTGGTTGTAACCCACTGAATTTAATTATTTTTTCCCAAGTGTGGGTGAGTGGTTATTTACTGAAGCAAGTGCTACTTATCAGTGACACCACCACTAAAGAAAATGGCATTCCCTCCCCCAACAACCATTAACTGCCAATAACTCAGAGATGAATGGAGTTTCATGAGCCTCCTCAATCCCCAACACAGTGTTGAAGGGCTCAGTCATGTGCATGTCTTGTGCAATGGCTGTAGCTGAGGTGACTACATGAATGCAATAGCTTTATCATGCAGCTTTACTGGGACTCACAGTTTGAGAAGTTCTAGTACATGATAAAGTGACCCCATTGATAAGGTCTGTGGCAAAGAGGCACACCATGGTAGAAGTAAAAGGCACTGCAAAACTTCTCACCTCATGGCCAGGGGGCAAACTTAAAAAGGCCAGGATTCCACAGTTTCCTTCAGTATCACAACCTCTATCCCAGTAGGCCCATTCCTAAAGGTTTCATTACCTCCCAATAGCACCAAAGGACCAAGCCTTTGATGCATGACTGTTGGGGGAACATTTAACATCCAAACTAGGCAGTGTCCTTATGAAGAGACTTTCACCACTCCCATCCTGTGAAATCACAGTGAAAGAGGCTGTTTATGACCCTCATTGTGACTCTACATCTAACATTGAACTGCCAGTACCTTTATCTTGGATAAGCTAGTCTTTAGAATGGTGGCAAATAAATTTCTATTATTTATACTACCTAATTTATGTTTTTTGTTATTGACTTAAATGAAAACATGTCTATGTAAAGACATGTTCATGTATTCATAGAATCTTGATTCATATGACCCCAAATTAAGAAATAATTCAAGTATCCATCAACAGAAAATAAGCAAAGCAAAATGTAGGTATTAATACAATAATTAGCTCTCAACCATAAAATATTCAGAATTACTGATGCATTCAGCAGCATGGATGAAGTTTAAAAGTACTATACCATGTTATTGAAGCAACAAGAAAGAAAACAGATTGTTTGGTTCCATAAGATTCCAAAGATTCTCGATATCGTATATTTATGTAGATCAATGTTTGTCTGGGACGGGAAACATAGGAGAGATAGACTAAGAAGGGTAAAAAAAAAATCATATAGATGAGTTGGGACTGTCTTACGTTTTGATTTTGAGATTCCTTGTGTGTAGCATCCGTCAATGATCAAAGAAGTAGAAATGGAGAAAGAAGGTGGTGTAGCTTGCTTTATGTTGCTGTGAAAAGTATGAACAAAAGCAAGTTGTGGAGGAAAGGGTTAATCTTAGCTTACAAGTTATAGTCCATTATCACCAGAAACCAAGTCAGGAGCCTAGAAGCAGGAGCTGAAACAGAACTCATGGAGAACTGCTGCATACCAGCTTGCTCTCCACAGCTTGCTTAGCCTGGTTTCTTATACAATCCAGGGCTACTTGCCAACAATGGCACAGTCACAGTGATCTGGGTCTTCCCACATCAATCATTAATTTTAAAAACGCCCCCACAGATTTGCCTACAGGCCAATTATTTGGAAGCATTTTTCTCAGCTGAGGTTCCCTCTTTCCATGACTCTAGCTTGTGTCAAGTTGACCAGAAACGCCCCAGCACAAAAACATATATGGACTATATTTTCAAAGCCAACAGAAGGAATTTATGAAATAAGTACTATAAAAGGAGAGCAGAGAGATTTGACACAGGATAGGTGAAACTTTCCATATTAATACTCCACTCAGTCTGAACTCCTCAATGAGATTTATAGCATTTCTGTCACAGTACTGAGATTCACAAAGCACTACTGAGACATGCAATAATATATATGTAATATTTATGGCAATGTTATCACATTATAAATATGGACACACTTTCTCTTTTGTGTCCTCTATCGCTTGAGTCACGTCAAGTGAAATGAGTATCAAGGAAAGAGTAGGGCAAGGATGGAGGCTGGCAGGTCTGTCGCCTCCCCATGTCTTCAGGAAGTTCAGGAATGGAGCTGGATACCTAGAGGTCCAAGGCCTAGAGGGGCCCTTGGATGATCTCTTTTTGTAATACAGATCTTTTTTGTCTAGCTGTGCTGGCCCATGTATACAAGAAAACTTGAAGAGCAGAATCATGGCTTGGCAAATATATTGAGGAAAGCAGAAAATACTTCTGCATCACAGCTTACAGAGTGTGAGAGCATTTGGTTTCTTTCTTTCTTTCTTTTTTTTTTTTTTTTTTTTTTTTTTTTTTTTTTTTTTTTTTTGGTTTTTCGAGACAAGGTTTCTCTGTGTAGCTTTGCGCCTTTCCTGGGACTCACTTGGTAGCCCAGGCTGGCCTCGAACTCACAGAGATCCGCCTAGCTCTGCCTCCCGAGTGCTGGGATTAAAGACGTGCGCCACCACTGCCCGGCCGCATTTGGTTTCTTAAAGTTAGAGATGGGACATTCCCTCGATAACCATATTTTCTTAATTATTTCCCCTGGTTGTGATAAAATACCCTGCCAAAAGCAACTTAAAGGGAAAGGGGTTTATTTTGGCTTACAGTGCCAGAGGGACCCTGTCTATCATGGCAGGAAGGATGTGGCATCAATCAGGGAAGGCATGAGAGTAGGAGCAGGAGGCTGGCTAGTCACATTGCAACCACACTTGGGAAACAGAGAGCTAGGAATGTTTGTGTTCACATTCTTTCCTTCTTTTTATTCAGTATAGAAACCGTGGCCATGGAATGGCTCTGTCCACAATGGCCAGGTCCTCTCCCCTCAATTAAGAAAATCCCTCATTAGGTGTGCCTGGAGACTGGTTTCTTAGGGGGATCTTGGTCATGTCAAGTTGACAGTTAACACTAACCATCATACAGTTTATAAAACTCCCTGCCATGAGTCTCTGGACATCTGTTTCATGGTTAATTTTCCACTTAGACACATTAATTCAGCTCTAAGCCCTTTAGGCACCATCATGTCTAACTTATGACACATTACATGCAGCTCAGGAAGATAATACAAGAAAAGAGTAAAATCGAATTTTGAAATTCTCACATAGACAATTATTAGGAAATTCTGTAACCCCAATTATTAAAAATACAATTTCTTTGCTCAATCACAACATAAAACCTGGTTGTTTTCTGATTCTCCATATCCTGTCATGTTTCTTAAAGATATAGTTTTTGGTTTTACAATGGACTGCTACTGATGATAACAAATTAATTCTGTAATTTTGAAGATAAAATTGCATGTCTTCAATTGTGTGGAAATGTCCTAATAACTTCGTTAAGGATTTAATCTTCATCAGATAGGTAATGGAAAGTGTTTTATCAATAGGGTTATAAAGAGCCTGATTGTAATTTTGAATGTGCTTTTAATTTCCAAGGTGTGAAAAACTTCTGTTATTTGGTTTTATATGAATGCAAAATATGACCTGAATTTGTTTTTCATTTTTGTATTCATTTAAATTTCGTCTCCTCAATTACCTGGATATTTGTGAAAAGCAAGATTTCTGTTGCAGAGCAAAGTGTTCCAGGAGCAACTTCCTTGCAGAAAGAGCAGAAGAGAGGCAAAGGCGGGGGAGGGGATTCTATGCAAACTTAGGGTCAGCTAACACACATCCAAAGACTAATTGTAAGAGAGCTGATAAAGTTTTGTTCGCCCCTGGGACACATTGCCCCTCGTCTCTGTGCGTGTGCAGATGCCTCTCCAACAGCAAGCTTTTGTAGTTGTGTCTGTGAAGCTCATAAAATTGCTTTTCCTGGCTTTCTCCACTGTGCACTATCATTGGCCTCTATTGCAGGATGCAGCAAGAGTTTTCCTTAACAAACAGATCTGTGCTTTCTACAGAGACAGGCCTGGGTCACGAGCCCTACTCCCACACTCAGCCTCTCGGTAATGATGTGCGCACACACCCCGTGACCCCACAGCAGATGCTGCTTTCAATTGCAATTTCCTGGGAGATGGAGAGATCTAAAATGGAATTGCAGTTCCTCTAGGTGACAGAGGAGGGGCTTGTGTTCTTTCCCCAAGCTCTCCCCTTGTCTGCTAGTGAGCCTTTGGACACTCTGCAGAACAGAGGACCTTCCATGGGCCTCATTCTTGCAGCTGGCTGAGCACACACCTGTGGATCTGTGCGGCAGGTTCCTCCAAGAATTAATTCCCAGGGGCCAATCAGATGACAAGAGCAAAACCCGTGTCGTGTCAGGGACTGTCCTTCCTAGAAGCTTATACTGCACCAGCTCACACTGAGGGTTCTAGGAGGAAGCGAAGTCCCCAAGCCCCGTGTGAGGGACAGCTGTATGCACTCAGGAAAGGGGCAGACTGCCACGGACCTCCTGCTGGAACATGGAGGTCTGATTGAGACATTTGAGTTTGGATCTTAAAGTGGGCCGTCCCTCACATGCCCACATGAAAATACATGTGCTGATGAGCCAGTGCAGACCCTGCCCATGTCTTCTTCTGTATAAATTAGAAGGGAAGACTATGTCCTGTCACTGGGCATGGAAGTTCCTCCCATGGGACAGGATGCAACTGTGTGCTTCTTTGCAGGTAATAAAGATCAAAGCTACTCAGCTGTGCTTAAGGGGACAAGAGGAAGGCAGCTCCAGTCACTGGTCTGGGCAAACACTGGGCAAACACACACACACACACACACACACACACACACACACACAGATGAGGTGTCATCCTCCTCTCTCAGCTGGTACCTTTGGTACTTGCCTGAGACTACCTCTGTGTGGATGTGTGTGCTTCTCAGAGGGGAGGCAGTTTTGTATGTCCCCTCCACCCCATCTCTCTTCGTGTGTGTGTGTGTGTGTGTGTGTGTGTGTGTGTGTGCGTGTGTGCGTGTGCGTGTGTGTGTGTGTGTGTGTGTGTGTGTGTGTGTTTGACTTCTGGTGTGTTCCTCAGTCACTTTCCCCATATTGTTTGAGACTGGGTCTCTCATTGAACCTGGAGCTTTCCGGTTCAACCAGACAGCTGGCACGCCAGCCCCAGGGATTCTCTTGACCCTGCTGCCCCAGTGCAGGGTCAAAGATGAATTCAGCAGGTCTGGCTTTCATTTGGTGCTGGAGACTGAATTCAGGTTCTCAACCTTGGATAGTAAGCACTTTACCAACTGAGCCGTGTCTCAAGACCCTATCTGGCATTTCTGAAACCAACACGCAGTGGTGGACAAGGTTCATCTTCTCATCCATCGTCTGTCTCCTCTCAACTCTTTCTGCTGCTCCTCAACTACTTCTACTTCTTCTTCATCTTCTTCTTCCTTTTCCTCTTCTTCTTCCTCCTCCTCCTCCACCCCCTCCTCCTCCTCCTCTTCTTCCTCTTCTGATTTCTTCTCTTTTTCTGTCCTCTCTCTGCCTCCTTTCCTCTTCCCCTCACCCTATATCTTCACTTCTCTTTTCATTTTTCATTCCCTCACCAGCCCCAAACCTCCTGCATGTATCCACTTCGGATTCTGCTCCACCATCTCACTGCTCCAGATACCTGTCCTTGGCCTGGCACAGTGAAGGCTTCCGGGGTCACGTCTCCTCTTTCCCTACAACATTTTCTTGGTCCACTCAGAAAGTCTCCTCACTCTGACCCAGCTCTCAAGAGTCCACCAACACGAAACATTCAAAGATCAGTATTCAAGTAATCCTGTAATCTTCCCTGCCCTTTCTACACGATGTGTTCCAGCATCCCTCTAATTTCTCAGCACTATTGGTTTGAACTCATTCTATGCTGCTTTTGAGCACAGCCACCATTCTCTCCGGTATCCTTTAGAGCCTTCCAGATCCGGGTGTGGTGGCTCACACCTGTAACTCCAGAACGTGGGAAGTAGACAACAGAGGATCAGGACTTCAAAGCCATCCCTGGCTACACAGTGAATTCAGGGCCAGCTTGGACTACGTGAGTCCCTGTCTCAAAATTAAAATTGAAATAGGCTTTTGATGGAGGGGTGGGGAGGACAGGAGGTGACAGGAGATATTGAAATGAAGTGCAGGAATATTGGGGGCAAGAGGGCACAGCTGGGAAAATGAGAGTCCGAGATATGGGTGTTCTGAGCGAACAAGGCCAGATGAGAGTCAACCAAAGCAAAGCCTGCACAAAAATGCTGGAGGAAAAGCTGTGCTTTGTTAGCTAATTACACAGAACACACACACACACACACACACACACACACACACACACACACACACACACACACGAAAGAAGTACAAGGAAAGCATCCTGGTTAGAGTCACACAACCTTTGTCTCTGCTCAGCCCCTAGGGCAGTGCACATCATGTCCGCTGACACCTAGGTGAGAGCATCTTCCCAGGGAACATTGTTTGAGAAGGGTGGGCATGTGCAGAGTGCTCTAACTGTAGCTGTGCACCGCATACACACAGTCCAGATGCTCGGTCATGACACTCTGGGTCCACATCCAGCTTTGCCAGTAGCCTGGAGTCCAGTGTTGCAGATGTGATCCCCTGACTGTGGAATATTCCTTTGCCCCACAACACACTGCAGAAAGGCTATCAGAACCCTGCAGATTAGCACCACATGTCCCCAGGCAAGGTGGCCCCAGGAAAACTCTGAAAATCATTTCCAGACCCTGCTCAGGAAGGACCTCGTTCACAGGGAACTCCCAGGAGGGGGCAGGGAGGAGGTTCTTCCTCTCATTTCTTCACTTCTCACCTCACTCTGAATGACCATTATCTCCTTCCAGAATGCAGAGTCCCTGAGAAACTTCTCATCCTGCCTTTCAAGTCACGCAGACTGTCTATAAAACCCAGTGATCCTTCCGTGCTCCCATGGTCACTCTTGGCCATGTGCCATTTCTGGGTCTGCATTAGGTGCAAGGAAAGCTGTGTTCTGCCATGGAGGGCTCTGTGGCTGTAGGCAGGCCTCTTCCTTCGGGGTTTTATGACTCTGTGAAGTGAGGAGCAAGACTATGCTGGCCTCAACTGGAGGCTTGATGGGAGCCAGTTCTATGTGGTCAGGAACCCAGGAGTCCATGAGGTTTTGTTCCTTTTGCAGCATGCACTCAATTCCAGGCTTTTCACTCCCGAGCCTCAGTTTCCCAGGGACCAGCAGGACTGATTAATTGAGGAGTCATAGAGTCCTCAGGTGGGGGTCTTGACCCCTCCCATGCCCATGTCTTTCTAAAACTCAGACCAGAGATCTGCAGCGGACACACAGAGGCCCTGTCATCCTCTGGATTTCTTCTTGGAAGTGTCTTTTCAATCGATTCCCTCTGTGCTGGATGCTTTTGTGCCCAGGTAAGCCTCCAGGCCCCCTTGCCCTGGCCCTGTGGCCTGTGCTTATGGGCTTTTAATCACCAAAGGCTGTCAATTAGTGTAATTAACGATGTGTTCTCATCTCCAGTCTTGGCCTGTTTCATTTTCTGGCTCCCCCCGCCCACCTTGGTTCTCTCCTATTTTAACTTAGTGAGGAGAGCTCCTGTCTGCATCACCATAGCAACCAGAGTTGAGGGCCAATTAAGCCATGACTGAGCCATTAGACGCCTAAGCTGATTAAAGAGTCCAAAATATTGGCCGAAAGGAGACAAACAAGGCAGGTCCTCGCTGCAGAGATGTGAGTGGCACAGCCGGGGAATGCTGAAAATCCTTTGCAACCTGGGCTCCAAGCAGCTGAGCCGTGGGCCTGTGTGTCATCTCCATGGCCCGTGTCCTAGGCCTCCAAGCCAGGAAAGGTCACCTCTTCTGTTCTCAGAATGCCCCCCTCAACAGTCCCCAAGCAGCCACTGGAGTCTGCAGTGTTGAACGACATTCAGCGGGACAGTCAGGGGCAGTCACACAGTTCACCCTGAGTCCTAATTATTGGTTCCTCCCTCACCTTCCCCGTTACTCTGTGGCGTTTTCTCCAATGAAAGGGACCTTCTCCAAGTTGCTGGTCCCAAACATGTCCCCTGTTGCTCTGGTCTGTGTTTGTGCGTCTTTAATCCCACATGTATCAATTAGTGCAATTAAGACATTCAAATTATAATTGGACCCCCTTTCCTATGTGCCTAAGCCCCCCGCCCTGGTTTCCTGCTGCCTTTCATTTCATTTACTGAATAAAGCTCTTGCAGAATTGCCATAGCAACAGGCCACTGGGCAGATTAAGCCATTATGGGTCTGGACACTGACACTCAAAACTGATTATGGGTCTGGAAACTTGGATGGCTGAGCAAGAATCCTGGAATTTGGACAAGGTGGCTCTTAGCTGGAGAGCAGGGGCAGCTCAACAGCTCAGGACTTCATTCGAACCCCAACTCCTGACTTCATCTCGACCCTGTTTGCTTTGGTAGAGGTGAAGAATGACACAGCAGTAGTTATAGGTGGGGTTGCCTGTAGTTAAGTATGAGTGCCTGAATTTGCATGTCAGGTCAGTACCCTTTGAATATCCCCCTCCCTAGGCATCAACTTCATACCTTTGAACATAACTTACTCAAGTGACACCCTCAATTCCTATGTTACTTGATGCATTATTGCTATTCTTTTTCCCCCTATAATGAGTTTTTCTGTTTTGTTTTTTTTAATTCTCTAATTAAAATCCTTCCACAAACTCCAACCACAGAAAGTACTAGGGGTACATGTTACAAAAATCACAGTGGGTTAATTTCTGTCTTTTACTATGGTGACAACTGCCGCAGTGCAGACTGGATTCTAAAGTCTGTGGCAGAGGTGGATCTTAATTTTGATTTGCTCAAACAAAGAAGACAGAATTTAAGAGCTCAAGGTTTTGGAAGGTGTGACTGTTGCATTCTCTTCTTCTGAGTCTTCTGGCCATGAGACCTAGATGTGGTAGGGCTTCAGCTCTTCAAGATGCACAGAATCTGGGGCATTGCTCCTGAGGTCATGTCCTTGGTAGGATTTGGGGAATGCTGACATCTCTGATGCTTGGCATTCCACTAACAAGACATATCAGTCTGTCTGTCTCTAAGGCAATTCTTCCATGAGGTTCCCATCGTCTAAAGCCTGGAGCAGATGGAAAGCAATTTCACGTTTTCCGTTAATAATGCTGCCAGGATGGACCATTGTAACCGTGCTGAGCATCATGAATTTGGATAGAACTGCTTCCTATCTCACTGCCAATTCAAACCAAGTCACAATGTTGGCCACAAATCTTTTCAGGCTCAGTACAGAGGAGGTGGTTGTCACTGGGGTGAGGTGCAGTAAAGACTCCAGCTCTGAGGGACTTTCTTTCTTGGTAAGGAAGAGTGGGAAATCCACCACCAAAGGGAAGAGAACGGTCCTAGGTCATGGTGTACTACTCCTCTGGTTTCCAAGAAGTCTATACATTCCAGCTGTAACTTTCCCAACAAATAGCATGCTTTCTTGCATTCCCAGCAGTCAGGAGCACCATGTCTTCCTCTTGAATCTTTATCAGTCTGGTTAATTCCTATCTTTCCTCCTCCATTTTCAATTTAGCAAAGGGTGAACTCCAGTTCCTACTGGTGTTCAGGAATATAGGTAGGACTTCCTGACTGAAATGTTCAGTTACAAATTTTCTAATGATTTCAGTGTCTTGCTTTTTAAAGTACTTTTGTTCATACACTCAGAATTCCCATAAAAACACTAAACTGGAAGCCATAATACATACACAGAGGACCTGGTGCAGACCCATGTAGACACTGTGCATGCTGCTTCAGTCTCTGTGAGTTCATATGAGCTTTGCTCAGTCGATTCAGGGCCTTATTTTCATGGTATCCTCCATTCCTCTGACTCTTACTCTCTGCCTCCTCTCCTGCAGGGTTCCCTGAGTCCCAAGGGGACGAATTTGATAGAGACATCCTATTAGGGCAGAGTGTTCTAAGGTCTCTCACTGTCTGCATAATGTCTGGGTGTGGGTCTCTGTATTTGTTCCCATCTGCTGCAGGAAGAAGTAGCTTTTATGATGACTGAGCAAGTCATTCTAGTTATCTTACTGATTGCTGACCAGTAGTCTCATCACAGATTACACCTAAACCACTCTAGAACATGAAAGAGCGAAGACTATTACATTTATGATGTTCTTCCTGGAGAAGGACACTAATGAAAACCGGAAACCTTCTGGTTTCAATTTCCTTGTTTAGTGCCTGACATTTTGATTGATTTGACTTTTGGAAATAGATGCAGGCCTTTGCTTTTGATTAGTAAATACGCAGTTATTAGGCTGTTCCTTGTCATAAGAAAGACTTGCTCTTCTCCTTGTTAATGAAAATGTTACTTCTACTCTCTCTTTCTCTCTCTCTCTCTCTCTCTCTCTCTCTCTCTCTCTCTCTCTCTGTGTGTGTGTGTGTGTGTGTGTGTGCGTGTGTGTGTGCGTGTGTGTGTGCGTGCGTGCGTGCGTGTGTGTGTGTGTGTGTGTGTGTGTTGAAATGTTCTATCAGGGTCAGTGAGACAGCTAAATGGGTAAAAGTGCATGCTGCTCAAACCTAATGACCTGAAGTCAATACCAGAATAAAACAGAGAAACCAACACACACACACACACACACACACACACACACACACACACACACACGCACACGCACACGCACACGCACACGCACACGCACACGCACACACACACGCACACACGCAAAAACTATAATAACAAACGAAATGAACAAATCTGACAATTTAGGATGTCTCGTGATTTTATGAGGTGTTCTGTGATGATTTTGTATAAGGGAAAGAGGCAGCACTCAATTCTACGTACTAAGTAAAAAGTAGTAATGTATCATCTAGGACTAGATTCTAGGACCAGGTAGGCATATGTGTGTAGATAAGAGAGAAAAACACCAAGAGGACGCTTGCTTAAACTTGGCTCTTGGAAGGTATGTTCAAGGATAGGTCTAACCATTCTTAGAGGAGCCTGACTTATGTTTAATTAAACAGAGAATCTTTGTTAGTCTCTCTTGTTGTTGTGCAATATAAGTCCATATTTTAAGTGTAGAAACATGTGTATCCCAGTTTCACTAAAGAACACCTCAACCACCTCTTGGTACCTTATAGTAAAGAGTATTAGCTGGAGTCTGCAGATATAGCTCAGTAGAGGAGCACTTGCCTGGTATGTGTTCAGTACCCAGTATCACAATGAAAATTATATGGAAGGTAGTGGGAGGAGAAGTTGGGTATTTAATGAGTAGGGCATCTAAAATTAACTTAAAACAAGATTAATAATGGGAACCCACATTTTATTCCAGAGGTCAGCCAGAGGGACATTTAGACTTGAGCCCTATATCTTTAAATGATATGGGAAGGCAGAATATACCAATAGGCTGATTTCTCAAATTGTAGCTTGAATGTGTTTGGTGATAAGATTCAGTGTTATGTGCCCTTCCTACAATATGAGACAGCAGGTACAAAGTTTGCTGGTTTATGTCTATGGCAGGATTTCTCTATAGTTTATATTAAGTTGTTCAATTTCAGCTTGCAGGGTTTTGGTAAAGAGGTTGGCTAATGCCAAGTCAGGAGATTATAGGAAATGAAAATATTGCTTTGTAGAGTTGCAATCAGAAATTGGAGGAAAGCAGAATTGAGAACTCATGGGAAGTGCTGTAATTTTCCAATGAGACATAAAATTTTCACTAGAATTACCCTGCTCTTTTGATCAAAGATGACCAAAACATTGTTTTAAAAAGTAAAGTTTGATCATACTAGATTTATATATATATATATATATATGCAGAGAGAATGGCAATTGGCCTCAGAGGTCTTTTCAGTTTGCTTTCCTGGAAATTTTTATAAGCAATATCAGACTAGACTTTTAAAAGCCTCTCAAGGTTAGAGTTCCAAGCCAAGCATTCACTAATGGACTTCATTAGCAAAAGCTTTGGTTTGAGTGACTCTCTTCCCAAGGTCTCTAGATAGTGTATATTTTTTGGTTCTGCCAGTTAATTTGATTTTCCTTATTTTCTGTAGAACTGCAAACCAGGGCTCTTTTCCTAAGAGCAGTTGGTAAACGCTGAATCCATAAAGTCATCTTTAATTCTTTAAAGCTGACATTCCAATAAAAACATTGGTTATATAACATTTTCAATTATATCATGTTATAAGGAGGATAGAGTCTTATTGAACTTTTGCAAATAATTATATTGCAATGCAAATAGAGTATTCAATATGAGTTTCTAAAATTTGGAAGGGCCAGGTGCAGAGGAAAGATAAATATTTCACTGATATTTGCAAAAGTCTAAGCTATTAAGCTGGTATAAGTATAGAACCTTAAGAGAAAATGAGAAAGGTTCCTTTATATCCAGAAAAGAGCTCATTATATAGTCACCAATGTTTCAAACAAAGCTGTAAGCATCATTCATTAATTCAGTCAGTCCTATGTAATGAATTCTTTTGTTTGCTTGATCTAAAGCTAGCAGTTTCATCAACTTCTCTATTTACCCATTAGAGTTTAAAAAATCCTTACTTGGTCAAGTGGTATGATCTCATAGGTATGCAAGCAATGTAATCATAAAACAGTCTGGCTGATAGTTGACTACAGATATTTTCAGATACAAAGCGGAGTGAAATAAAAGCTGTTTGTAGATAACAAACTGCTTAAAAGCCAGGGTTTGTGGCACGTGCCTGTAGTCCCACTACTTTGGCATCAGAATCAGAAGAATTACTGCAAATCCAAGGCCAGCATGGTATATATAGTGAGTTCCAGGCCAGTTTAGTGGTCACATAGCAAGATCCCATCTCAAAAAGAACCCTAAATATACATAAAAGCTATGTCTGAAGAAAGCCAAGCATGGAGGCAAATGCCTGTCATCTTAGCACTAGGCAGAGGCAGGAGGATTTAAAGTTCCAGGCCAGCTTGAGCTATATGTCACATGTCAAGGGCCTGTTTTGAAGAAAAAAAAAATTGATGAGTTAATTTTACAATGAAATTTGATTTTTCTTTCTGTGCTATACAATGCTTAAAGTAGTAATTGAGGTTACAACTGACAGCATTATGCTAGGTGTATCATATACAAGAGTATTGACAAATGTCTACAAACATTTTATTGTACGAATATGAAGCTATCTCTTTTTAAAAGTTCAGATTCTTGGGAAACTTTTCTCTTGTAAGGAGCTACTTTTCAGTTTCTAAAAAGAAGTTATTGTCCAAAGCTGGATGAACTTGAGTCTTCTCAGATGAGCATGTGGACAAATGGAGAGGGTAAACAAAAATAAAACTTAAAAAGACGAGGTCTGATAAGGGAGCAGTCAGATAAGAAAATAAAAAAGGAACAGTAACTTAAAGTCTATTCTAACTATAATGCAGGTTATTATGCCTTTAAAGGTTTACCGTTCTAGAGGTGCTGGGGCCTGGGAGAATGGAGCTGATAAATGAGGTGGACAAAAGTGTCATGAAATAGCAAACTTGATTCAGAGCAGCAGCCAATTTATACTCTGGGGGTTAAGAAAGATCACGAGTAAAGTATACAATCACAATGGTAAGCCACATGCGGCAAAAGCATGGTTTTCCATAGAGGCATGTAAACAAATAACAACAGCCAGTTGTAATGAATAATCTGTAGTAAACTCACGTCTATCTGCTATACCTGGAAGGGGCAGGAAAACATAATCCAAAAAAAATTCCATCTTTTTGAAGAAACTGAGGTCACAAGACTCTTGTCTCGTTGGGGTTTTTTTTTGTTTGTTTGGGCTTTTTTGTTTTGTTTTTTGGAGTTTTCACACAAGCACCTAGAAATCTCCTCACAGGACTCCATGCTTGGCCCATGTCCTGACATTAAAGTCTCATGACATGGCAAGCTTCTGAGTTTATTCTGTCTGAATCTCTGTCTGGTTTATGTATCTGCACAATCTCTATCATGAGGGGAATCATCTGGGTTTGGATCACATAGCAAGGCACACATGGATAAAAGAACTTTAAGTTTTGGGTGTCAGGAATTATTATCTCTTGTCTCACATTGGCTCTGCCAGACATGGGTACCTTCCTACTAAAATCATAGGAGACTGGACCTGCAGGGCAGGAACAGAGGCAGGTTTTAGGCTGAGGGGGGAAGGGAAAACAGGCTAGCTTTTTAAAATTTGGTAATGCTTTTGATGCAAATAAAGTGAATTATTTCAGCACTTGTCTTTTCATAAGGTGGAAAGAACCAATCTGAGATTTTTGGGGGGCCCACTGGTAAAATCTCAGGGTCACTTCCAGATCAAAAAGACTCACTTAAGGTTTGATTTTAGGAAAGCAAAATTGTCAAATGCAAACAAAACAAATTTTAAAAGTCTTATCTCATTTAAAAGTAAGAAATCTGGGTTCCACTGTGCTGTTTCATGCGTCCCTTTCCTATCAGTTCCTCAGGGGGAAGATTAATGGGTTTTCCCCTCAGGAAGTGATGAGTGATAATCCTTCAGCTCTAAAGAACAGCAGCTGAGTTTTTAGAAGGGACTCAACAGTGATTTCTCCCCTCCCATCCAGTTCAATCCTCATATTCAATACTTATTCTTAGTAAAGGTTAAAATATCAATTTCTTACAGTTAACAAACCGAGAGGAATTTGAAGTAATCATGATATCAGAAAAACATGTTGATAGTTGTGAATATAATAAACTAAATTGGACTGAAAAAAAAGAAATCTGAGTTCTTTTATAATAATGGTTATAAAGTACAGGAGATTATTTTGATAAAGCACAAAAGTTTAGTTTCCTAGGTAGGTATTTTTAAAGTAAAGAAAAACCATTTACAATAACTTTAACAAGCAGACAAGCAATACAAGAAAACCAAATTAAAGCCTCATTTACATTAGTACATTATTGGATTCATAACACATGAAATTCCCTTTCTATAAACCTTTTATAACTTTCTATATCCATTTAGTTTCACCTAATTTTTCCTCTCTTATTAGATGTTAATGCAAAATTGCACCTTTTCTTTAAAAAACATATTTTTATTCCTTGTGTACATTTCCTTACCAAAATACATCTTATTTTCCTTACAAACTTTGTATATAGAAGTTTTTTCCATTACCTTCTTATAGTTCATTTGCATATATTGGTTAGACTTCTTAACTCCTAATGGTTTTAATTTCTAGAAAAAAATGAGAATGTAAGCAGTTATAAGCTGTCTGTTATTTATCAGCATTCTGTAAGATATTAGTAAATTTGTGAAAACACTATTTGATATTTTCTAAAGATATATATTTTTTATGTTAAGTTTTTCAATGTGGAAAAACTACCATGCACAGATATATTTAGCTTCACTATATTATACCCAAAGTACCTAAACATAAATTTATGCTTATTAATAAGTGCTTTAATAATTTATCTTACTTTGAAATTATCAATGATTATTTATTATCTAATATAATTCCAGGATTATAAATTACCAATGAAGATTTTTCAAAAATGAAATAGAGACTAAAATATATAATAGATCAATGAAACAAAGTGTTTCTGTGAAAAGATGGAATCGATAAACCATCAGTCTAGGAAAAAAATATGACCAATATAAATAAAAGTAATAATGCAAAAAGAAAAAAAGAAACCTTTTTACAGAAGTACTTACTATTATTACTATTTTCCAAAAATTTACAAAATTTAGGATAGATAAAGTTCTGGACACATATTACCTACCAAAACTAAACCATGAAGTCATAGACTCTAAATAAAACAATGAGAAGTGCAGTGCTAATGAGTCAGAAACAATCTCTAAACAAAACAACAACAACAAAAAACCCATCCAGACTAAATAGATTCTATGTTGAGTTCTATCAAAAATTTAAGGCATGGTACAAGTGATATGATGGGGGAAATAAAAAAGGGTGTCTACTTAGGAAGGGAAAGGAATATAAATATAGAAGGAGGAGAGAGGTGGTTAAAAATAACAATAAGGATGCCAGGGAAAGTCATAAGGAATCATACTATTAACTATCTACCTAAAAACCTCTATAATACATTTAAGTCTCTGCATAAATATACATATATAGCTTAAATGAAAATTTCCCATTTAGGATGGCAATGCTCCTCCAAAAGCTAAAGACCATCTAACGAAAACCCCAACACCAGGCACAAGAAACCCTCCTTTGAGTTATGGTCAATCAACATTGTCCAAAGCGACCCCCAAAATGTTACAGGCTGGTTGCCTGCCAGAGGTGGAAGGTGAGTCCCTATTTCTACAGATACCATTCATTTCAAATACAGGGCCCAGCGACCCCTGAGCTAGAACTCACATGAAAACCTCCTCCTGAGGAACAACTTTCATATAACCAAAGGCATTCTGCAAGATTCCAGAGGAAGGAAGCAACCAACTATGAGGCATATGAACCACAACAATGACCAGCATGGCACAATAATTCTAAGGGTGCAGTAGTGGTGTGCATATGTTGTAGGTAACCAATAACTCTTTAATTGGTCTTAAGACCTGCTCAATGAGAGGGAAATCATGCCTGGTCCTGGAAATCTAGCCAACTACCCAGGGCTAGTGAAGTCATGGATCTTGGAGGAGAACCTATAACCACCATTTTACTAAACCAGTATAATCCTTAACTACATTCTCAATATTTGTCTTTACACCCACAGATACATGTAGTCCTCACCCTTCATCAGGGATACTTCTTTTTCCAACAAACAGAGACCATTTTAGAAAACCACAACCAGTCAAAATGCAGAGTTGTGGAGCACAGTCCCAATGGATACATCTACAATCAATGCCTGCACCTAAGGTTTAGCAAACATTGCAGAAGAAGAGGCAGAAAGATTGTAAGAGCCAGAGGATCAGATCAGCTTGCTGGGAGACTATGTCTCCTAGGAATGTCAGAAGCTGCACCCATAGAGTATTGTGGAATAGAATATTTGTTTAACTATGTAAAGATGTGTTGCTGTGTTACCTTGCCTTCCTAAGGCACCAGGCAGAGTAGGGATAGGCGGGGCTGGTGGGCAGAGAGAAAAGGGGAGCAGGCCAGCCAGCAGGGGGGCCAGCCAGCTGAAGGCCAGCCAGATAGGCATGGCAGAAGCAGGAAAGCAGTATGGACAGTATATAGATGAGGTAAACAAGCCTTGGAACAGCACCTAGATTAATAGAAATGGGCTAATTTAAGTTAAAAAAAAAAGATAGCTAGAAACAAGCCTAAGCTGAGGCTGAGCATTCATAATTAATAATAAGTCTCCATGTCATGGTTTAGGGACTGGTAGTCCAAGAAAGCCTGCTGCAATAGAGTCTCACCAACATGACTGTCTAATATGAGCTTAACAAGGACAACCAGAAACATACTAAAGTGAATGGGGAAAATCTCTACACAAAGAACTATAGGCAACTAAGGAATGTTGAGAGTGGAAAAAACAGTCTTCTCTAGGAAAAAGCACGCCAATTAGTTATCCAATATGAAATGGTCAGCCCTGAAATCATGTGTACAACTAACATACAGACTGAGAAGGTTGTATTTGTATATTTAGAAATGTATGTGCATATACATATGTGTGTAACAACAATTAATGAAAAAAAGGGACCAGACCATTAATTTGAAGGAGGATTATACAGGAAGGTTTGGATGGAAGAAAGGGAAGGGGGAAATGATGTAATTATATTATAATCTCAAAAAATAAAAAATAATTAAAAACTTAAGGAAAAATAATATCAGTTCTCAAATTATTCCAAAAATTAAAAGAGAGGGAATTCTTCAAAGCTGAATCTATGAAACCAGAATTATCTTGATGCTGAAGTCAGAATAGTACACAGAAAAGAAAGAAAGTTATAGAGAACATAGATACAAAAAAAATCTCAATAAAATACTAGCAAATTGAACCAAACAGCATGTTAAAAAATATTCATCATGAATAAGTATTGTTCAATGTAGGTAAATCAATAAATGCAATGTATCACATCAACAACAAAGGACACAAGTCATATGATAATCTCAATAAATGCAGGAAAACATCCAGTAAAATTCAGCATTCTTTTGTGAAAAACTCTGAACAAATTATGTATAGGGAGAAGACAATAAATGCTTTATAAACAAACTCTCAGCCAACAGCATACTGAATGATCACGAACAATAGAAGGATGTTCACTTTCACCCCTCTCATTTAACATAAAACTGAAAGTCAGCCAGAGGAATTAGACAAAAGAAAGAAATAAAGGACATGTGAATAGGATGTGAAAATGTCAAATTATACTTGTTTGTAGATGACAAGATTCCACATGTAGAAAAACCCAAAGTCTCTGCTAAAAGACTATTAAAACTGATAAATGAATTTAGTAAAGTTTAAGTATACAAAATCAACAAACACAATTTGATAGCATTTCACACCCAATATTGAGACTTCTGAGAGAGAAAACAGGAAAGAAATACTATTCAAAATAGTTACAAAAATACATTGGTATAAATTTAGCCAAAGCAATAAGAAATTTCTACAATTAAAATCACAAAATTCTAATGCAAGAAATTGAAGAAAGTGTAAGAGAATGGAAAGACTACTCATGTTCATGGATTGAGAGAACTAATATTGCTAAAGTTTCCCTGCTACCCAGAGATCACAGTGAGTATATTTATCACCCTTCTTTCTAAAGGTCATAGAAAGCATATTTATCACCCTTCAAAACTCTTTTATATTTTCACAGACTCTCCACTTATTTACATAAGAAGAGAGGAGACCCTGGACTCATGTCATAGAAACCAGAAACTAATCAGAATAGCAAATTGCTCCAATCCCTGGACACCAATGCTTATTGAAATATATGTTGCAGAAGTACTAGCTTTGGGGAGGGAAATGTTCTTAGCTGGAGACAAGTGGTTCACTAGGTCCCCATGATGGTTGATATTGTTTATCAACGTAACAGGATCTAGAGTAACTTAGGAAACAAACCTCCAGGGGGGACTGTGAAGGTTCAGAGAGGTTTAACGGAGGAGGGAAGACCCACTTTGATTGGGTGGCTCCATTTCATGCTCCATGGTCCGATAACAGAAAGCAAGCAGAGAAACAAGTACTCTTTGCACCCTGACTGTGGGTGAAATGTGACCAGCTACTTCCTGCTCCTGCTCCAATGACCAATGGCTCCCTTGCCATGACAGACTGTATCCCATTGAACTGTAATCCAAATAAACCTTCTCCTTAAGTTGCTTCTTCTTAGGTATTTGATCACATAAATGAGAGAAATAACTAATAAAGCCCTTCAGTTCTCAACATATACCCAGCATCATCCTTCATCCCATGCTTCAAGGTGAGAAAAGCAATAGGGTCACATTTTGTTTTCTGTGAGCCAATGTCCATGTTTCCACCAGAACACGGCTGTTTTCCTCACAGTTGGGCAGGGACACCAGACACCAATTATTTCTCCATTCCATCCTGCTACCAAACAAATATACAAGTGAACATATATGCCACAGATGTATTTCCATAGCTGCATCTCCTTCACCTAGAGTTTGTCAGAAGTAGCGTCTAACAACTGAGCTACAACACAGTGCACTTCTCTGGTTCACTCCACCATGTCCATCACAGTTCACTCCTTATCCTAGTTCTGTAAAACTGTACCTACTACTCAAATAGCAAAAATATTAGTTGATGATACCTAGAATGTGGAAGTAAAGAAACTTTACAAAATATTTCCAAAACTTCCTACCCACATCTATCTGTGAGTACATGCTCCATGTGACTTCTTGTGGCTACGTATGAACTGTTCATATTGCTGCCAAAATCAGGTCCTCTGCTTTGATATATCTGGTGGCTTCTCTCTTATCATTGTTTTACCTTTTTCTGCTTGATTCTTAATAATACAAAACAGCCTGCAAACTGCCTCAACAAAGGAGGAGGAGGAGGAGGAGCTCAGGGAGGAGGAGGGAATGGGCTGGAGAGATAGCTTAACAACAGTAAATAGCACTTGCTGCTCTTGCAAAAGGCCTTTAGCCTCCCAAGTACTAGGATTATAGGCATGCACCACTGCTCCCAACTACAAAGTTGTTCTTTCACACTTTAAATATATCATTTCACTCTCTTCTTGCTTTCAAAATTCTCTCCTTCTCTCTAATTCTCAGCAAATTATAAAATGCACCTGTGCAGACTTTAAGTTCATTTTATTCATTTATTTTGAGGTTCTTTAGGATTTATGGTAATGGATGTTAGTTCCTGGCCTCAGTTTCAGGAGTTTTGCAGATAGTATTTCCTTAAATAGGCTGCCTTGGTTTTTTCTATTGCTGTGATAAGAAACAATGACCAGCCAGGTGGGTGGTGGCACACGGCTTTAATCTCAGCACTTGGGAGGCAGAGGCAGGCAGATCTCTGTGAGTTCAAGGCCAGCCTGGTATACAGAGTGAGATCCAGGACAGGCACCAAACCTACACAGAGAAACCCTGTCTCAAAAAACCAAAAAAGAAAGAAAGAAAGAAAGAAAGAAAGAAAGAAAGAAAGAAAGAAAGAAAGAAACCAAGGAAATTTATAAAAGAAAGCATTTACTTGTTTTTAGAGGATTAGAGTCCTTGAGCACCATGACAGGGAGCATAACAGCAGGCAGACAGGCAGGCATAGCAATGGAGCAGTAGCTGAGATCTTACATCTTGACCCACAAGCATGAGGCAGATAGAGCTAATTGGGAATGGCATGGGCTTTTGAAGCCTCAAAGCCCACCCTCTCTGACATACTTCCTCCAGCAAGGCCACACCTCCTAATCCTTTCCAAACAGTTCTTCAACTGGGAACCAAGCATTCAAACATATGAGCCTGTGGGAGTCATTCTTATCCATAACACCACATTCTACTCCCTGCCCCCATTGACTTATGACCATATCATAATGCAAACTCATTTAGCCCAAATTCAAAAGTCCCGAGTCTTTCAGTCTCAGAATTATTTAAAAGTACAAAGTACAAAGTCTCTTCTGAGACTCAAGGCAATCTCTTAATTATAACCTGTAAAATGCAAATGCAAATTATATATTTCAACACACAATGGCACAGAATACACATTGCCATTCCAAAAGGGAGGAATCAGGGCACAGTATGGAAATACTGGACCAAAACCCAGCAAGACAAACTGAAAACCCTGTAGCTCCATGTGTGATATCAAAAGACTTAGATGGCTCTGCCCTTTCCAGTTTTGCTGACTGTAACACACTTTTCTCTCCTGGCTGGTTCTATTCCATGCATGCAGCTCTCCATGACAGACATTCCATGGCTCTGGCAGGTCCAACACTCTGGGATCTCCAACGTAATCCAGGCTTCATTTTCACAGCTTCATGCAATGGCATCTTAGACCTTCCATGTGGGGACTTCCCTGTCACATGCCAGACCTCAGCAGTGCTGCTTAACTGTGGAAAAAAGATTCCACAACCTCCTTTCTTATGTGTCTTTTATGCCTCTAAAGCCAGAATCATGTGGCCGATGTTGCCAAGTTTTGCTGCCCACTTGGGATCAAATCTGGGCCCCTGCTTGAATTACATTTGCATAAGATGTGATTTGTTGTTTCATTTAAGCAGAAAATTCCTCAGGTCTTTTCCTTTCACAAGTTGCAGAATTAGCTAGGTGGAGTCTTGCCTTGAAGGCACCACTCCCTTTATTTCATTTTTTTAAAAAATTATTCCTCTCTCATACAATACATCCTGACCACAGTTTCCCCTCCCTCCACTCCTCCCAGTTCCCCTATCTCTACCTTCCCCAGATCCACTCCTTCTCTGTTTCCCTTCAGAAAAGAATAAGCATCCCAGAGATATCAACCAAACACACATAACAAGTTACAATAAGACCAGGCACATACCATCATATCAAGGCTGGATGAGGCAACCCAGTAGAAGGAAAAGGGTCCTAAGAACAGGCAAAAGAATCAGAGACATCCCCACTCCCACTGTTAGGAATCTGAAAAGAACTTGAAGCTGCACAACCATAACGTATATGCAGAGGGCCTAGCTCAGACCCATACAGGCTCCATGATTGTGGCTTCCATCTCTATGAGCCCCTATGAGTCCTGATTAGTTGATTCTGTGGGCAGTGTTCTCTTAGTGTCCTTGACTGCTCTGATTCCAACAATACTTCCTCCCCATTTTCCATGGGGTTCCCCAAGCTCTACCTAATGTTTGGCTGTGGGTTTCTGCATCTCCTCCTATCAATTGCTCCATCAAATGAAGCCTCTCTGATGACACTTTGGCTAAGCACCAATCTGTGAGTATAGCAGAATATCATTAGGAATCATTTCATTAACTTTTTTTTGCCAGTCATGTTTGGTTCTATTCTAGGTCTCTAGGCTGTCCAGCCTCTGGTTCCTGGCCCTCCAGGCAGTATCAGGCATGAGTTCCCTCTCATGGAGTGGACCTCAAGTTGTACCAGTCATCAGTTGGCCACTCCGTAAATTCTGCTCCACCATTACCACAGCACATCTTGCAGGCAGGACATTTTGTAGGTTGTAGTTTTTGTAGCTGGGTTGGTGTCCTAGTCCTACCACTGGAAGCCTTGCCAGGTTATTGAAGATGGCTGATTCAGGATCTGTATCCCCCATTACTGTAAATCTCTGCTAAGATCACCCTCGTAGATTCCAGGGATCAGATCAAGGGTGGGGTGGGGATGGAAGGAGAGTGTACAGGAAAAATGATTGGAATTGGGGGGCATTTGGGAGCAATGTGGAAACCTAGTGCACTGGAAACTCCCTTTGTTCCATTTTTTTGCATCTGGCCTTTCCTATCTTCTTCAACACAAGCCCTAGATCCAGCTTTAATTTTCTTGGTGCTCTTTTTCTCAAATTATACATTTTGTGTTTTTCTTTGTTCTCTTTGCTCTTTTTCATTGTAGACCCACATAAAAATGATCACTAGTAACCATGCAACAGAGTCAATATGAGGCTGTCATGAAATCTCAAGCAAGCAAATTAATCCATTATTTTTCAATTTTGCTTATTTTTAGGACTAAGGCAGGAAGTAGCCATATTCTTTGTAAAAATATCACAAGAATGGCTCTAGCCTAATTGCTGATATTGTTCACCCCTGAAGCCTCTTGAGCTTGACCTCCATAGTCCACATTGCTCTCAGCACTATGGTCTTCCAAGCTCCTACTAGGATGTCCTATTAAGCCCTACTTACAGTGTTTAAGTGCTTTGCTAGTTCAAAGTTCCCAACAGCATGGTCTGGTCTGTCAGCAATACCCCATTCCTGGTACCAATTTCTGTCTTACTTATTTTTCAATTGCTATGATAACACAATATTACCAAGGCAACTTATAAAAGAAAACATTTGTGAGTTTGCTTATAATTTCAGAGGTTGAGTCTATGATGTCATGGCATAGCAGCAGGCAGGTAGGCATGACCCTGGAACAGTAGCTGAGAACTTAAATCTGACCCACAAGTGAGAGGGAGAGAGAGAGAGAGAGAGAGAGAGAGAGAGAGAGAGAGAGAGAGAGAGAGAGAACACTAAATGGAAATAGTATGGGCATGCTCTCATCCACATAAGCAAAAGAAGTTATTTCCTAATCTAAACCATGTCAGAACACGGTCCAAGAATGGAGTCACGTGATGAGAATTCTGAACGCTTTTGACAACACTCCAAGAAAACAAGACATGAGTTTTGTGACCCTTTTCTTCAAAAAACACAGAATTGTTTTTGGAGTGTGTTTTTGTGCCCCTTCCAGGTGTAATGGATAGGAATGAATTTACTTCAGATTACTCATTATTTCTTGCTGCTGTTACTCAATTAAATGTTTAAAGTATCTTTTATATGCCTCTGTGGAAAACATGTTTTTGCCACATGCATGCAGCTTGTCCTTGTGACTGTATATTGTTTGAACTCATGAAAACTTTACTCATGTGACCTTTCTAAACCCTCAGAGTATAAATTGTCCAAGGCTCTGAATACAGTTGGCTCCATTCTCTCAGGTCCCACTGCCTCCAGAGTCGTGGTGACAAACTCACACTTAGAATGTCAGGATTCTTCACTCTTTAAAAGTAATGGTGTCGCTGAGACTTAGAGGCTGGCCCCCAGCTCCCATCTTGCTCCGGACTTCCCTTTTGGAACACTGGTCTGTCTGAACCAAGTGTGCGGAGAAGGCCAAGAACGAACCACAAGGAGATGGGCAGACGTCAAGGCAGAAACATATACAACAAAATGAATAGCAATACAGCATCACCAGGCCCTAGCCCTCCTCCAACACCTAGACCTGAACATCAGAAATTGGAAGAAGCAGAAGAAAACAGCCTTATGAATGACATCATGAAGAAGCTAGAGGCTTGTGTAGAGGAAAAGACAAAAAATGTGAAGAACGCTGTAAACAACTAGAGGAAAGGGCAAACAAATTAGAAGAAATCAATAAAGTCCTGGAAGAAAACAATAAAGTACTGAGAGAAAATCAAGAAAAATCAATGAAACAAATGAAGGAAACAGTCCAAGACCTGAAAAGGGAAATAGAAAAAAATGAAGAAGACACAAACAGAGGGAATGCTGGAAATAGAAAATCTGAGTAAACGATTGGGAACTTCAGATGCAAGTATAATCAACAGAATGCAAGAGATGGAAGAGAGGATCTCTAGCGTTGAAGATACAGTAGAAGAAATACATTCATCAGTCAAAGAAAACACTAAAGCCAACAAAGTCATGAACCAAAATGTCCAAGAAATTTGGGACACCATGAAAAGACCAAACCTAAGAATAATAGGGGTCGAAGAAGGAGAAGAATACCAACTCAAGGGCACAGAAAATATATTCAACAAGATCATAGAAGAAAACTTTCCCAACTTAAAGAAGGAAATGCCTATGAAGATACAAGAAGCTTATAGAACACCAAACAGACTAGACCCCCAAAAAAAGTCCCCTCGCCACATAATAGTTAAACAACTAAACGTACAGAATAAAGAAAGAATATTAAGAGCAGCAAAGGAAAAAGGCCAAGTGACATATAAAGGCAAACCCATCAGAATAACACCCGATTTCTCAATGGAGACTTTGAAAGCCAGAAGGATCTGGACAGATGTAATGCAGACACTAAGAGACCATGGATGTCAGCCTAGACTAATATACCCAGCAAAACTTTCAATCACCATAGATGGAGTGAACAAGACATTCCATGACAAAGCCAGATTTAAACAATACTTATCCACAAACCCAGCCCTACAGAAAGCACTAGAAGGAAAATTCCAACCTAAGGAAGTCAGATACACCCTCGAAATCACAGGCAACAGATAAAGCCACAGCAGTAAACCCCAACGTATAGAAGTACACACACATCACCACCAAAAAATAACAGGAATGAACAATCACTGGTCATTAATTTCCCTCAATATCAATGGACTTAATTCACCTATAAAAAGACATAGGCTTACAGAATGGATACGAAAGCAGGACCCATCTTTCTGCTGCATACAAGAAACACATCTCAAATTCAAAGATAGACACTACCTAAGAATAAAAGGCTGGGAAAAGACTTTCCAATCAAACGGTCTTAAGAAACAAGCGGGTGTAGCCATCCTGATATCCAGCAAAATAGACTTCAAACTAAAATCAATCAAAAGAGATCAAGAAGGGCATTACATACTCATCACAGGAAAGATCCACCAAGATGAAGTCTCAATTCTGAATATTTATGCCCCAAACACAAGGGCACCCACATATGTAAAAGAAACATTACTAAAGCTTAAATCACATATAAAACCCCACACATTAATAGTGGGAGACCTCAACACCCCACTTTCACCACTGGACAGATCTCCCAAATTGAAACTTAACAGAGAAATAAAGGACTTAACTGATGTCATGACTCAAATGGACTTAATCGATATCTACAGAACATTCCATCCTAACAAAAAAGAATATACCTTCTTCTTCAGCACCCCATGGAACCTTCTCTAAAATCGACCACATACTTGGCCACAAAACAAATCTAAACAGATACAAAACAATTGGAATAACCTCCTGTGTTCTATCAGACCACCGTGGTCTAAAGTTGGATTTCAAACAACAACAAAAAACTACAGAAAACCTACAATCTCATGGAAACTGAATAATACCCAACTGAATCACCAATGGGTTAAGGAAGAAATAAAGAAAGAAATTAAAGAGTTCCTAGAGATCAATGAAAATGAAGACACCACATATCCAAATTTATGGGACACTATGAAAGCAGTACTAAAAGGGAAATTCATAGCACTAAATGCCCACATAAAGAAGTTGGAGAAATCTCACACTAGTGACTTAACAGCACACCTGAAAGCTCTAGAACAAGAAGAAGCACAGTCTTCCAGGAAAAATAGACGCCAGGAAATTATCAAAGTGAGAGCTGAAATCAATAAAATAGAAACAAAGAGAACAATACAAAAAATTAATGAAACAAAGAGTTGGTTCTTTGAGAAAATCAACAAGATAGACAAGCCCTTATCCAAACTAACCAAAAGACAGAAAGAGAGCATCCAAATCAACAAAATCAGAAATGAAAAGGGGGACATAACAACAGACATTGAGGAAATCCAGAGAATCATCAGGTCATACTTCAAAAACCTCTATTCCACAAAACTGGAAAACCTAAAAGAAATGGATAACTTTCTGGATAGGTACCACATACCTAAGTTAAATCAAGACCAGATAAACTATTTAAATAGTCCAATAACCCCTAATGAAATAGAAACAGTCATTAAAAGTCTCCCAACCAAAAAAAGCCCAGGACCAGATGGTTTCAGCGCAGAATTCTACCAGATCTTCAAAGAAGAGTTAATACCAATACTCTCTAAATTGTTCCACACAACAGAAACAGAAGGAACATTACCAAACTCCTTCTACGAGGCTACAATTACACTAATTCCTAAACCAAACAAGGATACAACAAAGAAAGAGAACTACAGACCGATCTCCCTCATGAACATTGATGCAAAAATACTCAATAAAATACTGGCAAACAGACTCCAAGAATACATCAAAACAATTATCCACCATGATCAAGTAGGATTCATTCCAGGGATGCAAGGGTGGTTCAACATACGAAAGTCCGTCAATGTAATACACCATATAAACAAACTCAAAGAAAAAAACCATATGATCATCTCACTGGATGCAGAAAAGGCATTTGACAAAATCCAACACCCCTTCATGATAAAGGTATTGGAGCGATCAGGAATACAGGGAACATACCTAAACATAATAAAGGCAATTTACAGCAAGCCAACAGCCAACATCAAATTAAATGGAGAGAAACTCAAAGCAATTCCACTAAAATCAGGAACGAGGCAAGGCTGTCCGCTCTCCCCATACTTATTCAATATAGTACTTGAAATTCTAGCCAGAGCAATAAGACAACATAAGGACATTAAGGGGATACAAATTGGAAAGGAAGAAGTCAAGCTTTCCCTATTTGCAGATGACATGATAGTATACTTGAGCGACCCCAAAGATTCCACCAAGGAACTGATACAGCTTATAAACACCTTCAGCAACATAGCAGGATACAAGATCAACTCAAAAAAATCAGTAGCCCTCCTATATACTGTGGACAAAAAAGCGGAGAAGGAAATCAGAGATACATCACCCTTTACTATAGCCACAAATGACATAAAATACCTTGGGGTAACACTAACCAAGCAAGTGAAGGACCTATATGACAAGAACTTTAAGTCCCTGAAAAAAGAAATTGAAGAAGATGTCAGAAAATGGAAAGATCTCCCATGCTCATGGATAGGCAGGACTAACATAGTAAAAATGGCAATCTTACCAAAAGCAATCTACAGATTCAATGCAATCCCCATCAAAATACCAACACAATTCTTCACAGACCTGGAAAGAATAATACTCAACTTCATCTGGAAAAAACAAAAATCCCAGGATAGCCAAAGGAATCCTGTACAATAACACAACTTCTGGAGGCATCACGATCCCTGACTTCAAGCTCTAATATAGAGCTACAGTAATAAAAACAGCTTGGTACTGGCATAAAAACCGACATGTGGACCAATGGAATCGAATTGAAGACCCTGACATTAATCCGCACACCTATGAACATATAATTTTTGACAAAGAAGCCAAAAGTGCACAATGGAAAAAAGAAAGCATCTTCAACAAATGGTGCTGGCAAAACTGGATATCAACATGTAGAAGGCTGCAAATAGATCCATATCTATCACCGTGCACAAAACTTAAGTCCAAGTGGATCAAGGACCTCAACATAAATCCAGCTACTCTGAACCTGCTAGAAGAGAAAGTAGGAAGTAGTCTTGAACGCATTGGCATAGGAGACCACTTCCTAAATAGAACACCAGTAGCACAGACTCTGAGAGAAACAATCAATCAATGGGACCTCTTGAAACTGAGAAGCTTTTGTAGAGCAAAGGATACGGTCAACAAGACAAAGCGACAGCCTACAGAATGGGAAAAGATCTTCACCAGCCCCACATCTGACAGAGGACTGATATCCAGAATATATAAGGAACTCAAGAAATTAGACATCAAAATGCCCAACAGTCCAATTAAGAAATAGGCTATAGAACTAAACAGAGAATTCTCAACAGAGGAAACTCAAATGGCCGAAAGACATTTAAGGAATTGCTCAACATCCCTAATCATCAGGGAAATGCAAATCAAAACAACTCTGAGATACCACCTTACACCTGTCAGAATGGCTAAGATCAAAAACACTGAAGACACCTTATGCTGGAGAGGATGTGGAGCTAGGGGAACTCTCCTCCACTGCTGGTGGGAATGCAAGCTTGTACAACCACTTTGGAAATCAATATGGCGCTTTCTTAGAAAATTGGGAATCCATCTCCCCCAAGATCCAGCTATACCACTCTTGGGCATATACCCAAGGAATGCTCAACCACACCATAAGAGCACTTGTTCAGCTATGTTCATATCAGCATTGTTTGTAAAAGCCAGAACATGGAAACAACCTAGATGCCCTTCAACTGAAGAATGGATAAACAAAATGTGGTACATATACACAATGGAATACTACTCAGCAGAGAAAAACAATGACATCATGAGGTTTGCAGACAAATGGATGGATCTAGAAAAAATCATCCTGAGTGAGGTAACCCAGACTCAGAAAGACAAACATGGTCTGTACTCACTCATAGCAGGATACTAGACATGAAACAAGGATGACTTGTCTGCTACTCACATCACCAGGGAGGCTACCTGGAAAACAGGACCCCAAGAAAGACACGGGGATCGCCCAATGACAGAGAAATGGAATGAGATCTACATGAACAGCCTGGACATGAGTGGGGGTAGTGAAAGGCGAGGGTCGAGGGAAAGAGAGCTTGGGGGAGCGGGAGATCCCAGCTGGATCAACAACAGAGAGGGAGAACAAGGAATAGGAGACCATGGTAAATGAAGACCACATGAGAATAGGAAGAAGCAAAGTGCTAGAGAGGCCCACACAAATCCACAAAGATACCCACACAACAGACTGCTGGCAATGGTCGAGAGACAGCCCGAACTGACCTACTCTGGTGATGGGATGGCCAAACACCCTAATTGTTGTGCTAGAAACCTCATCCAACTACTGAGGGATCTGGATGCAGAGATCCATGACTAGGCCCTGGGTGGATCTCTGGGAGTCCAATTAGCGAGAATGAGGAGGGTTTATATGAGCGAGAATTGTTGAGACCAAGGTTGGATAAAGCACAGGGACAAATAGCCAAATGAATGGAAACACATGAACTATGAACCAATGGCTGAGGGGTCCCCACTGGATCAGGCCCTCCGAATGGGTGAGACAGTTGATTGGCTTGATCTGTTTGGGAGGCATCCAGGCAGTGGGACCGGGTCCTGTGCTCATTGCATGAGTTGGCTGTTTGAAACCTGGGGCCTATGCAGGATTGTTTGGCTCGGCCTGGGAGGAGGGGACTAGACCTACCTGGACTGAGTCTACCAGGTTGACATCAGTCTGTGGGGAAGGCTTTGCCCTGGAGGAGATGGGAATGGGGGGGGTTGGGGGGAAGGTGAGGGGGACGGGAGGGGGGAGAACAAGGGAATCCGTGGCTGATATGTAGAACTGAATTGTATTGCAAAATAAATTAAAAAAAATAAATTATGAAAAAGAAAAAAAAAGTAATGGTGTCATCACAGTATGTCCTTGTTGTTTATTTCTTCAGTTCACTAGAATGAATGTCATTTCACTGTGAAGAATTAAGGAAGTGCAAATGAATATATAAAATCAACAATAAGTATCTGTAAAACCGCTAATGAGGAAAGGAGATTATAACATGGCTTTGTATATTTTTGTGCATTATCACCTTTTAATGTTTCACATTTTTTCCAGAAAGTTTGTAGCAAAAATACATGGAATTTGAGTTACAGTACACTGTGTGATTACAGAATCTAAACAATCTCATGGGGTCAAAACATTGCCTTCCACTAAGAGAGTCACATGATTAGACAGTTACCCTATGCTAACTTGTTCTAGTCTCAGATACTGGTAGACTTGGGTGAACAATTAAAAAAAAGAAAGAAAATTAAACAGTCAGCTCCCTTGGCTCACTTTCCCTTTTGCCTCTTCCCATTGTTTCACATAAGTTGATGGGATGAGGATGTGAGGAAGCCTTGTGGGGCAGGGTACGTGCTGCTGGTTGAATGCCAGACAGACACAGGTTCCCTGAGGTGAAGTGTATTGTGAAACACCACTCAGTACTGCAGGTGGAGATGGATAGAGGGGAGAGCAAGAAAAGGACCTCTAGGACCGGGGAAGGCGGCCTGTTGGCTCAAAGACCACTGTGTATAGTGGTAAAGATGCTCTTAATATAAGCCTCAGCCAGTGCATTTACAAAGAAACATGTAACTCAGGAGCTAAGACCACACTGTAAAAACACCAGCTGCAACACTGGCAGAGCATCAGCCGTTCTGTCAGAGTTCCACTGGGTTCATTTAACAGAAAGGGGAAGAAACATTTGGTTTTTCCATGAAAATACTTCACCTCTACCTGTGTTAAATAACAACAACGATGACGACGACAATGACGATGATGATGTTATGAGCAGCTTCCTTACAAATGTGGAAAGAACTACTTGCCTATGAATGTAGTTCTTAGGAGAGGACAGAACTTAAAGCTAAATCCATCTTACAAAAACAAGAAATTTAAAGCAAATTAAGCATTTTTCACTGCAAACAATCTCAGCTCAATCAGAACAGCAGACAAACTAAACTCAAGTAAGACATTTACTGTTCATCCAAGTACCTTTTTCTTTTTAATTCATTTTTAGAAACTGAGGCACTGGTGATAGCTGAGTGGTAGAGTGTTTGTCTGGCATTCATGCACAAAGCACTGGATTCTATCCTCAGTGCCATAAAAAATGGAACTGCAATGTGCTATGGCATAACATTTTATTCTATATTTAATATACCCTATTTAACATACATAACCTACATGTAAGTACCTGTGTGCTTATTTCTTTCAGCACTTAATTACCCTGGTTATTATAGTACTTTTATGTTTTGACTGCTGTAAGATTACTCTAGAGTTTAATTATTATAGACAGATTCTGCTGCTTTAAATATGGAATTTTATTCATCTAAGTGTTGATTTCTTTTTGAGCAAGAGTAGAAACTGGAATCACTCAAATTCTTTTAACTCTGTGATAAACCACTTCCCATTGCTGATGTAACAATAACAGACTTAATGGATTAAAACAGGAAAGATATATTATCTTATTATTTCTTAAATCAGAGGTTCAAACCAGCCTCACAGGACTATCATCCTCAAATCCTAAAATCAGGTAATCATCAGGGTTGATGGAACTCTGAGGAGATCATTCATTTCATTGCCCCTCCCCCTTTTTTGTACTTACAGACCTAGGATTTATGTTAAAAACCTTACTTTAGATGATGAATTCTTTTTTTAAATGAATGTCTATTTATTACAAACAAAAACAAGCAAACAAACCCCCCCAAAACAAAAGCAAAACACAATAACAACAACAACAAAACCCCACAATATTAAAAACCTACAAGCAACCTATTACATCTCTGCTTCAGGCATTCTTTTGCCTAATGGAGCGCTGTCACTTGAAATAATTCATCGTCTTTAGAAAGTAAAGGAAGTCTCCAAATTAGAACACTCATAGTTCATTGCCCATGTAACACACTCACAAAATCCAACAAACACTTTCTAACAATGAAGTATGAAAGTTTATACACAAAATAATATATAATTGGATATTCACATTTTTTCTTCAAATTAACAGTTTGTTTCTTAATTTTGACAGTTTTTTTCTACGTGTATCCCAAATTGTTCAGTTTGTTACTCCTTTCTCACATCACTTCCACCTCCTGCTTACAGTGTTTCTCCTACTGCTAATGATTGATCATCATACTTCCCATTAGGATCCTTATGATTTAGATGGTGTTCAAGGTTTGTTCATTTAAATCAAGCCAGGGGCATCTGTTATTCTGCCTACCAAGCTACTATTCAAAGCACCTGCAAATATATATATATTGCTTTACACATTTATAAAACAGTACTGATATTGTTATTGTTCACAGCATGGCACTTGTCTTAACAATATACATTGACCATCATTTGTTGTTTGTAATAGTCTTATATGCCACCATAACCAATGATTTTACATTGTTTCACTGGAAGTAGGGTCACTAGTTCCACTAATAAGTAAAACCAAAATTGTTGCTATGAACATTTAGGGTTATTTTAGCTTTTATCTATTAAAATAAATGCTGTGTCTCAGTTAAGATGTGGAATTATGCTTCTATTATCCCCTTCTCTCCCAAGTTCCATTGACATGAAATCATACTTTTTTTTAATGATTTTAATTATTTTTTTGTTTTATGTGTATTGATGTTTTGTCTGCATGTATGTCTGTATGAGATTGTCAGATCTCCTGGAACTGGGGTTACAGACAGTTGGGAGCGGCCATGTGGGTTCTGGGAATTGAACCTGGGTCCTCTGGAAGAGCAGTCCGTGCTCTCAACCAACATATATAAAGGGAGTAAACTCTAAGAATACAGAATACAAAGGCATGGGAGTAGCTGAGATTTGGGTAAACAGCTGAAGGGTATATGACCTGGAAAAGGCGCTAGTGAGGCAGGAGTTATCCTCTCCAGGGAAGCCTCCAAGCTCAGAAGGACATTGTGTCTGTGCTTCCAGAACTGGAGTGGAACTGCAGCACTTTATTCCATCCTCCTCCATCTCAGAGGGAGAGACTGGCAGCAGAGACACTTAGGGAGCTTTCAAAGACAACTCCTGCTGAAGATGATCACAGAAATTCTGTAAGTGTGTGTGTGCACATACATATAAAACATCGCTATTACATACTGAGGATATTCAACAAATGGCAGAATTTACAAGTAAAAAAAGGATAATAGTAGACTAGTAGACAAAAATATGAAAAGTATTTAAAATAACAGTGGGAAGAGATGAAAATGGACTGATAATTATTTTCTGACATTATCTGACATTGAATTTCTATTGCTGTGAAAAAACACCATGACCAAAAGCAACTTGAGGGGGAAAGGGGCCTATTTGGCTTACAGTTTATAGTCCATCATCAAGGGAAGTCAAGGCAGCTCAAGGTAAGAAACTGGAGGCAAGAACTGAAGCAGAGACCATGGAGGAATGCTTCTTACTGGGTTGTTCTCTCCTAGCTTGTGCAGGTTGCCAACACGTGTGGCACCTTCTGCAGTGGCCCTCCCACATCAATCAATCAATAAAAGGACCCACAGGCTTGCCTACACAATGACCCAATAGATGTATGTTTTAATTGAAGTTTGTCTTAGGGTTACTATTGCTGTGACAAAACACCATGACCAAAAAGTAAGTTAGGGAGAAAGGGGTTTATTGGGCTTCCTACATTGTAGTCCATCACTGAAGGAAGCCAAACAGAAACTCAAACAGGGCAGGAACTGTTGGACTCCACAGAGGTATCCTAGTGAGATCTGAGCTTGCTTTACACAGCAGTGCTGCATTAGGGGATGGCTTGGCCATGACCATGGTTACCAGGTGTTTAGAATGTTCTGCACTTGGCTGTGCTAGGGGGAGGTCTTTTGCTCCACCACTTGGCATTCCTTTAAAAGACCTTAGAAGAGACAGAAGAGGCCAGTGGGTTTTGATACAGGCCCTCCTGAGGCTATCCTGTGTTTCTGTCTTTCTCCCCTCTATATTTCTATCTAAATATTTCTCACTTCTCCATCCTCAAGAGTACCCTGGGAGAAAAAGTGGGAACTGGTCTCCCTCAAGGAACCTGGAGACAGGAGAAGATGCAGAGGCCATGGATGAGTGCTACTTACTAGCTTGCTTCCCCTGGCTTGCTCACTGTGCTTTCTTATAGAACCCAGGACCACCATTCCAGAGATGGCACCACCCATCATAGGCTGGGCCCTCCCCCATCAATCACTAATTAAGAAAATACCTTACAGCTGGATCTTATGGATGCATTTTTTCAGTTGAGGTTTCCTCTTCTCAGATGACTATAGTTTGTGTCAAGTTGACATAAATATTTGCAGCACAAGATTTCTCTTTCATGATAGCAACTACAGCTGTGTCAAATTGGGGGAAAACAAAACTAATCAGAACAGGCAACACTGACCTCAATTGACTGAGGTCAATTCTAGGGACATGAAGTTATGCATCTAAAAGCCATGTTAGAGTTTGAATATGTGTCTTAGAGCATGGGTTTGGGCAGATTTGTTATGTGCCAAGTATTCTGCATTTCTAGCTGTTGGGAACAATGGGTATTTCCATGGTCATATTTATGTGAGAGGATGTTACATAAATGGTTAATGTTAATAACTATGTCAAAGCACCCTCTCCTTAATCTCTCCTCCTTAGTATTGCACTCCCCATCCAAATCCAGAGTATGATGCAGAACTGCTCCTACAACTGGATCTCAGTATAAATAGAAGAGAGTAGCCCTTTTGTGTTGCAAAAAAAGAGTAATGCAGGTTGCACTTTTCAAGAGTAGCATACCATCTGTAGTCCCCACATACTGTGAAAGTTCTCTGAGCTGTGGTCAATGCAGGATGTAACTTCAGAACATAGGGCAGCTTCTAAAGCAATGGTCATCCTTTTGTCCTTTCTTTACATCCTCCATCTCTTAGTGAAGTGGATACTGAGAAGACAGAATCTCTATTCTGATCAGCCCATGCCAAACTGAGAATTCCCATTTGAGACCGACATCACAGACATTAACCACCATTTCTATCCCAAATCACTTCTTAACTTAACAGAAGGGAAGTCATCATCACAGAAATGCAGAGTATTTCTTGGACACTTTATGGTCTCTTTAAAGAAGTCACTCATGAACCTCCCAAAAATATCATGTGAATTAATTTCTTCAAGGAATATATTATTGATACAGATAAATCTCACTAATTTATAACCACCTAGAGTTATACGTACCTAATGTGCTTATTAAAGAAAACAAAGATTAGAATACAGTTTTTTATTTGAAATCAGATACCAAAGTGTTGACAAGCAGCAATCCTATTTTACTCTTTCTTTCTTCTTTTTTTTTTGTGGTGCTGGGAATCAAATGTTGAGCAACTTGTATGCTAGGCAAGCATCCTACTACTGATCAGTAACAATTGTAAAAGCCATGGTCTGGTGCTGAAATATCACTAGACTGGGTATACTTGGAATACAATACAGTTTTTACGCCATCAAATAGTATAAATGAAACTCTGCTTTTGTATCACTCTCTCTGTCTTTCTCTCTCTCTCTTTCTTTCTTTCTTTCTTCCTTTCTCTTTCTTCCTTCCTTCCTTGTCTTTTTGGTTGACCTATAACTCACAGAGATGTACTTACTCTCCGCCTACCAAGTGCTAGAATTAAAGGAAAGCACCACCATGCCCAAACTCTATTGGTTTCTTGAAAATAGCTTCAAATTGTCAAGAAAGAGCTGTTGGGCATCTTACCCAAGGACATATGGCTACTAAGTGATAGTCAGGTTTATATACATCCAGACTTCTTACTTTCCCAATTCATTTCCCCTTAGGCATACATACTTGATCTATTGCTATATAATCTAAAATGAAAGTGATGAGTTTTTCTTTTCTAATGTCCCTCATAACTAGCCTCTAGCCCTGTTTACAGAAAATTCCTTAAAACATTACTGATTATCAATGAGAGGAAAAAGAAACTTTGTTCAGTGAGAAATTTTATTGTCTGGAGAGTGCCTGTAAAAGGACAGAAGTTGGTACCAGCGACTGAGTTATTGTTGTGATAGGCTTGACCATGTGTTTATTTGGAGGAATGTGGACTTTGGGACTTTCAATAGAAAAGTGATTGGATGACTTAAGTGGGGCTTAGTAGTCCATACTAGTAGAAGCATGGAAGACAGTGGTGCTAAGGGTGATTTCAACTGTGGGGGCCTGGCTCAAGAGGCTTCAGAGGAGAAGAATATTAGTATGTGGCCTAAAAACTTTTCTTTTTTTTTCTTGTGATATTTCATTGAAGAATGTGGCTGCTTTCTTCCCTTATCAAAAAAAAAATCTGCCTGAGGCTAAATTGAAGATTTCTGGATTAACAGCTTTGGCAGAGGATACTTCCAGACAGTCTAGTATTGATTGTGTTGCATGGTTGATAGTGGCCAGCCTAATGCAGATCTATAATAAAAAAAGGACCAAGCTAAGAAAGGAAAAATACAAAATGTACAATTTGAGGGGAAAAGTGTAGCAAGCCTTCTTGTCAGACTTTCTTTAGACTGCCAGCCTGCAAAAAATGACATGGAGACTTCTTATTAATTATGAAATCTTGGCCTTTAGCTTGTTTGTCTTAACTAGCTCTTATAACTTAAATTAACCCATTTATATTAATCTACATTGTGTCACATTGTGTTACCTCTCTTTTATCTTCCACCTCCTGTTTCCTCTCCATGTCTCCTGGCATCTCCCACACACCTAGATTCCTCCTCCTCTTCCTTTCTCTCCCTGGAAATCTCACCTATGCCTTCTGCCTAGCTGTTGGCCATTCAGCTTCTTATTACACCAATCACAGAGAATACATCTTCACATAGTGTACAAATATCCCATAGCAAAAAGGGGCACCAAGAAGTGTAATGGACCTAAGTCTTGTGTTCAAGGAGATAAACAGATTAAAGAAAAACCTGATGCTAAATGGAATAAAGGGAGTGGAGGTGATCTCAAGGCAAAACCCTACCCAGCTAAGCTTCCAACTTGTGATTAAAGAAAAGGGATTAAAGAAAAGCTTAAGGCCAGGTGTGGTGGCACAGGCCTTTAATTCTAGGACTAGGGATGCAGAGGCAGACAGATTTCAGAGTTCAAGTCCAGCCTGGTCTACAGAGTGAGTTCCAGAACAGCTAAGCTTAAGCAGTGAAGGAAACCATCAAAAACAGAAAGCTGGTGAAAATGTATTTGAACAAGAGAACCATGTTCCAGCCCCAGCAAGCAGCAGAGCTTGGCAGCTCTGGCCACATTGTTCTGGTTTTAAAGTCAAGGATACAAGAAAGAGGTTAGAGAATCTCCCTCCACAACTAAGGAAAGCTAATGAGGTCAAGCATGTGTCAGGGGTGTCCCTGCATGGAGGCCTAGAGAGACCATTGTGTGAACTATGAAGGTGAAGCCTTGGAGACCCCCAAAATATTGGAAATGCCAGAGTAATGGGCTATCTGCCTACAAGAGCTGCTAACAGTGAGTGGAACCAGCTCAAGAAAGAGAAGCATGTTGCAGTCAACAAAGCTGAAAGGTGTTGGAGACCTAAAGAACATTTTGACATTAGACATGAAGTTGCAGCGTTTGGAGTTTGCCCAGCTGGTTTTTAGTCTTGCTTTGGTCCAGTATTTCCTCATTATATTCTCATTTCTCCATTTTTGAATGGTAATGTATATTCTATGCCATTGTATGTTGGAAATATGTGATCTGCTTTTTTTGTTTTGATTTTACAGGGGTTTACAGTTAAGAGATTGCATGAATCTCATTAGAGACTTTGAACTTTGGGCTTTTAAACAGTGTTGAGACTGATAGACTACGGGGACTTTTTAAGTTGGACTTAATACATTTCTGCATTATGAACTATGGGGGCCAGGAAGTGGAATATGGTGGTTTGAATGAAAATGACCCCCATAGGCTCGTAAGGAGTGGCACTATTAGGAGGTGCGGCTTTGTTGGAGTAGGTGTGGCCCTGTTGGGGAAGTAGTTGGGTGGGCTTTGAGGTTTCAAATGCCCAGAGTAGGCCCAGTGTCTCTCTCTCTTCCTACTGCCTGCTGATCCAGATGTAGAACTCTTGGCTCCTTCTCCAGCACCATGTCTGCCTGCATGCCACCGTGCTCCCTATCATGATAATGGACTGAACCCCTGAATTGTAAAGGAGCCACCCCAATTAAATGTTTTCCTTTATAGGAGTTGCTGTGGTCATGGTGTCTCTTCACAGCAATAGAAACCTTGCTTAAGACAACAGACGAAAGTGTCCTTGACTGAACCTAAAGGATGTTTATGGACCACTCCATATCCCAGATTATTAAAGTGTGAGATGAGACCCTGTAATTGAATGTGTGGGTTTCTAAAAGTTTGACAACAGTAAAAAGGTTTCTGAATGTATAACAGCACAAATTAATTCAAAATTAAACACACAAGGCTGCAGATTACCTAAGTTGGTAGAGTGCTTGATTAGCATGCATGAAGCTCTGGGTTGGCTCTCCTGCACTGCATAAATTAGACATGGTGGCACACATATGTAATCGAAGCACACCAGAGGTGGAGGCAGGAGAATCAGAAGTTCAGGTTCACTTTCAGCTGCACAGAAAATGTGAGGCCAGCCTGGATGACTGAAATTGAAAAACAAACAGAATGAATCTGAAATGCTTCTGGCAGTACTTGCTCATGTTTCATCACATGACTTCAGATTTGGTTCTGAACACAAGAAGTATGTACTTTGCACTGTGCATGCCATTATAATATGCAATGGTCAGGAATGCATCCTGAATCACTTCGACTAAGATTTGCGACTACTGTATGAATGAATAGCAGTATTTTCTGCTCTTATAGAAACAATAGTTTTAGGTGGGCAGTGGTGGTGCACACTTGTAATCCCAGCACTCGGGAGGCAGAGGCAGGCAGATCTCTGTGAGTTTGAGGCCAGCCTGGTCTACAGAACGAGATCCAGAACAGGCACCAAAACTACACAGAGAAACCCTGTCTCAGAAAAAAAAAAAAAACACAATAGTTTTATTACAGTAAACAAAGACTTTAAATATTAATAGCTTCCTGCCATTATTCCTCAGTATATAAGTATCAAACTCATATATCTTTAGATTATATTATGTTAGAATGTTTTATTTTATTTTTAAAATATTTAATTTTGTTTTTTGAATTATATGTATTGGTTTTCTTCTCTCTCTCTCTCTCTCTCTCTCTCTCTCTCTCTCTCTCTCTCTCTCTGTGTGTGTGTGTGTGTGTGTGTGTGTGTGTGTGTGTGTAAGTGCATGTGAGTACAGGTACCCACAAAAGCAAGAGGCATTGGATCCCCTGGAGCTGGAGTCACCTGACATGGGTCCTGGAAATTGAACTCTGGTCCTTTGCAAGACCAGTACATTCTTAACCAGTGAGCCATCTCTCCAGCAACAGAATGTTTGAGTTTAAAAGGTGCTGTTTGTATTTTTGAGTTGAGTTTTATAAGAATGCAACCATTAAATGAAATTTGGCTTGGTATTAAGACAGAATTCTAAACTTTGTGACATGGCCCTAAATGCATTTCTTGTGTGTGTGTGTGTGTGTGTGTGTGTGTGTGTGTGTGTGTGTATATATATATATATATATATATATATATATATATATATATACATGTTTCTTGGTGTGGGTATGTGTGCACATGTGTGCATGTAGGGGGAGGGGCAGCATTTGACAACAGCTGTTTTCCTCTATTGCTTTCCACTGTATCACTATTTTTGAGACAAGATCTCTCACTGAACCTGAAGTTCATTAATTTGGCAAGACTAGCTGGCCAGTGAGCCCCAGGATATTCCTGTCTCCAACTGTCCAATGCTGGGATGTCAGCATGCTGCTGTTCTTGGCCTCTATAAGTGGGTGCTCAGGTTCTGAGCTAGGGTCTGCTTGCTTGCATAGCAAGTACTTTAGTGACTTGAGTCGCCAATCCAGCCCCATTCAAACATACTTCTGCCACTTTGTCCTATGCATTTATGTGAAGTGGTATTCTGACTATTGATGGCTGTCTATTAAATCAAAATATTGACCAGCTCTGAAAAATGTTGAAGATGTTCTGTTCCCCATGGTATCAAATATTTGGCCAAGATTTTTTTGAGACAGAATCTCATGTAGCCCAGGCTGGCCTTGAATTCACTAATTATCCCAGGGTGTTCTTGAACTTCTAATCCTCCTGCCTCTACCTCCAAAGTGCCAGAATTATAGGCACATACCACCACGATCTGCTTTATATGGTGCTACAGATAGAACCTAGGGCTTCATGAATGCTAGGTAAGCATTCTACCAACTGATCTACATTTCCAGCTCCAACCAGAATTTCTTTATGTAAAAATAGACAAACACATCTATCTTATTAGTATACAAATTTACTTTTGTCTTTAGTGGTAAAATTATATATATATATATATATATATATATATATATATATATATATATATATATATAAATACATTTATTTTAAAAGAAATTTCTTTGTGAGTTATTGTCAATAACTGTTTGGTTTGTGTACACCTATTTTATATGCCTATATAATTGGGATCATTCATGTAAAAATTTCTTGGGTCATAAACAGTTGTGAGTGGAAAGAGTTTAAGAAGCCCTGCTATAGATCATCACTACCAGTTCTGAAACCTAAAATAATTGTCTTGCAATCCACATATGCCAGTTCACATTTTCCTTTAATTGCATGTTTATTTGTGGATGGCTTGTGGATACAGAAGCTGGTGGCTATTTTGAAATGTCAGGAAAGGCTTCCTTAATCTTAAAAAAGTGTACTCTTTGGCCTCAAATACTGAAAGTGAATATTTCCACAAATTTAGCTTCTTAGGAAAGATCCCAATCATAGGTCAAAGGGGACTCTAGGTAGCAAGTGCATATAGGATGAATCTGACCAACAGTAGTAGGTGAGTGTTGATGGTATTCATTTACAAGGTTTTCCATTCTTGTGCGCGAGTGTCCATGTGTGTGATGTGCATGTGTTTGTGTGTACTTGGCTGCACATGAGCACATGCTTGTGGAAGCCAGGGAGGGGGTAACCTTCAGTGCCATCCTCAGAAACGCTGTCCATCTCCTTTGAGACAGGGTCTCTTCGTAGCCTAGAACTCACCAATTAGACTAGACTGACTGGCCAGCCAGTGCCAGGGATCCTCCTGTTTCCACCTCCCTGGTACTGAGGTTACCAGCATGGCTTTTCACATGAGTGCTGGGGGATCGACCTCAGGTCCTCATACCTGCAAAACAAACACTTTACCGATTTCCCCCAAGGCCCATTTTTTTCAAATTAATTAACATGGATGACAAGAATACTTGAGTTGGGGTTTTGAGGTCTGATGGCTGATGTTCATTTGGGGTAATTCTTGCAGTACCTTCTGTAACTCTTGTTTACCGGCTATCCATTTCCACTGCTAAGTGTTTCTACTACTGGTGTCAATTTTAACTTGGTGCCTGAAAGAGGGGAAATTCCTGGTTATCTCTTGGCCTGCAAAGGAGGAGCTGTGACCACAGAGCTATTACATCTTTTCCTTCACCATAGGCACCCACCATGCTTCTGGAAAGTTGAACGTGGCATCTGTGACACAGGGCTGTTGTCCACTTTTATTCTTGGATTTTGCAGCAGGTCTTGACAAGTGAAAAGTTCTGTCAAGTTATTGTTCCTTCAGAGTTTAAAAAAAAAAACACTAAATTGTTCTGATGGTCCAGAAATGATGACAGTCCAGCAAGTAAGGCTGGGGCTTACAGAGAGCAGACTGAGCAAGAATAACAGGACAGAATAGGGAGAGTACACAGATATGTGTATTCAATTGCCAGGCAGCTCAGTGGAGCCCTAGTGATAGCATAAGAATGAGCCTGGAGAAATTCCAGCCTCACTCCTTCATTCTCCATTCCTCCTCTGGAGAGCATTGTCTTGCCTCCACACCCTGGCTATGCTAACTTTTCCTGTATCTTGAGAGTCTGCAAATTTGAGCAAGAATGTAGCACAGGTCACAGGTAATGGAGAGGGCTTCTTGAACTGGAAGCCCAGGTCTCCCTGGTGTCTGTGTGACCTTGGGCATATTAGTTACCCTGGGAATATTAATCTTCAGTCGATCTTAGTGTCAAATGGAAATATTAAAATGCTTTTGAAGAATGGAGGGGAAGATTAGAGAGTTAAGCATGTGAAAAATCCAGCACAGTTCCTGGCACATATTTAGTGCTAAAGCAATTGGAGCTTTATATTAATGATTGTTGGTCCGTCCAGATGCCATAACTTTGCCTTGACAGGGTTCTATCCTGGAGATCCCTGAAAAACTGAAGTGTTGAGGACCTTGCACCAATCCAAAAAGTCACAACAAGAAACACTTGGCACCTTGATCGACTTGTCCTTTTTGTCTCCCTCACTCTGCAAGCATACCAATTTAGGATCTAAGAAAGCTGAAGAGACCCTTGCAGTTTATTGCTTGGGTAGGACCATGGTCCCAAATTCTCTGAGACAGATACTCTTCCCTCCCCACTGCCCCAAGCCCACCTCACCGCCCCAAGCCCACCTCACCCCATTTCCCTGAATTGCATCAGTTCAGGCTCTCCAGGTATCAATTTTCTGGTCAGCATAAATCCCACCCTCCACCCCCCGCCACTTGAAATGCTACTACCGCGGAGATTATTGAGACCCAGCGGGGGTTATATCGCCCTGGCAACCGCCGAGTGCGCCTGCGCAGTCTTTTTCTCAGGCAGACTGCTCTTAATTAGGTTCCTGCACCGCCGCAGGTCAGACTTGGGGGCCAAAAGGGTGTATCTCTCCTCCCATTGTCCAATTCCTGAGTTGGAAATTGTGCTATTTTCTTTCTGGGGCTAAGAAAAATGTGAGAAATGTCGCTTACTCTTTACCATCTGCTAGGAGGTGGCAGTTCGGGGAAACCTCTGATAATTAAAAGGATGCAAAGGGGAGAAAGCTTGAGCATGCCAGGAGATGAGGACGCATACAGCATGCAGTACTGGAAGGCATCACTGTCTTTCCGTAGTCAGAGGACGTTTTCTGCATGATACTCACCCCCTTGCCAGGGATGCCTCTCAGAAACTGTTACCTGCAAGCTTTCTAGGGAAAGCTTGTGAGCAGGGTTAGAAACTGTCAGAGGAATCGGGACGAAGAGATCTAAAATGCTAACTTTACCTTAACAGCTTGAGTGTTGAAACAAACAGTGCTAACGTGGGGTATACAGTGTGGATTAAATTTGACTCAAGATCCAAGACCAGCTGTATTTGAGAAGGCTATTACTGTTTCCTAAGAGGCACCCCCAGGAGATAGGGCCTTTGTTACCCCCTGCCACAGATTTCTCTCTCCCGCTCCCCTTCTGAACTCAACCATGTCTTTCTGGGTGACTTTCAACCTCCCCCCCCGGGGGGGGGGTATTTTACCTACAGCCTATACCTTCGCCAATTCCTCCTTTTGTCCCTCAGCCCAGTCTCAGGTATCACTCCCCAATCCCACTACCCACAACAACATATCGTATCTCCAGCCTTTCATTTCACCTTGTCCTTCCCACCACCTCCCTGGACTATCCCCTCACCCACCTCCTGCTTCATACTCCTGACCTTTCCCCAGCCTGCCCTGTACCACACTGCCTTTTTCACTGCCCTCTCGTCATGCAGTTGGGAGTTACACTTGTGGACTCCCATAGTACACAGCAGCCCACTCCGTTTTCTTATACCACTTGCCACAGCACAATAGAATTGCTGGTTCACTTCCATGACGTTCCTCTTTTAGGGGGAAGTTCTGAAGCCCAGATGGGGCTTCTTTACCCTTATATCCCCAGCACATGGCCTTGTTCTCAGCACACAGGTACCTGATAAATGTTTATAGAATAAATGAGGACATAAGCATAGCATAATTCATTATACTTTTATTTTTTACTACACTCTGCAACAGCAAATTAAATACAGGTAAGTGGCAGTCTTTTATTTTTGTTAGTTTGTTTGTTAACACAGCAATAGACTCAAAAGGAGGGCAACCACGAATGAGGGGCTTTGTGTTTGGGGTGTGTTTGTGTACGTGTGTGTACTGTTACTGTTATTTAGCTTATTTTACTGGTTATTTCAAATACATAAATATTACCAATATGTTTCACACAGTTATCCGAACATTTATACTGAAACAAGACAGGAAGAGAAAACAAGCAATTTCATTTATAAACACTGATCATGAAGACAATTAGAGTATATTAGAAGGAAAGAAATATTATTAGAATTGGAACACAGTAAGCACAAGGTGTACTCTTTACCCCAACCCTCCCAACTTCTGATTTAGGACACTATTGCCCCTTTCCCAAAGGCCCCTTTAACTGATGCCACTCAACTAAAGTGAAACATCAGACTTCACATGGAGCCAAAGAAGAACATGGCAGTTGCCTCGGATCTGGCCCTGGTCTCTTCATCTTCCACAGCCTCCCTGTATTGCTCTGGCCAGTCCTGTGGCCGCTTTCTGTAGAGCCTGGCCATGTATTCCAAGGCTTTCATTTTGGTGATTTCAAGGTGAGCCCGAGGACCCCAAAGCAGCTCATATTCAACTGGATTAGAGTAGGAGAGTGGCCTGCATTCCAGGTAACGTTGTCTCATAAGCTTACAGGTGATGGCGTGCTTCTTCCCTACATCCACACTAAATCTCCGGAGTAAGTTCCAGACGTTGGCCTCCTTGACACGGTTGCCCATCAGGAAGATCAAACCCAGAATTGGCATCACATATTCTTGGGTGGGTCTGCCCAGGCTCTCTAGCATTACTTGCTCTTCTTCTGATTCTGGTTGCTGAACAAGGAGGTAGATGTGCTCACTGGTATCAACCTCAATCAGAGAGAACCCATAAAACAGGTCAAGGATTAGTGTGGCTCGGCTGAGGATATTTGGGAACACATCCTCGAATTCTTTACCAGTATGAGCCAATAGCTCATCCTGATGTATAGGCAGCAACTCCTCAGTGACATTAATGGCCAACTGGACCAAATCATTTGCTTTATCATTCATAGCGTCCTCTGACCAGAACTCTAAGCCAGCAGCCTGGCTTCTCTCTTTGGCTTTGTCAGCTTCCAGGGCCTTGCTATATTCTTCTGGCCAGCTCCAAGGTTCTTCATCATGGGCCTCTGCTACAAACTTCAGGGCCTCCATCTTTGTGATTTCCCTGTGGGCTCTAGAGCCCCACAAGAACTCAAATTCAAGGGGATTAGTGCCATATACTGGCCAGTACTCCAAAAATCGCATACGGACAAAGTCAGTAGTGAGGAGGTTTCTTGTGTTCCCAAAGAGGTTGTTGATCCTCTGAGGCTCATCCATCACATCAGCCTTTAACAGCAGATCCCAAATTGAGGCCTCTCTTGCCCGGTTGCCATTCAAGAGGATGTGCCCTAGGACCAAGGCCAGGAGACCTGCTTTTGGCATGTCCAGGGTCTCTGCTAGCCGTTCAGTGGTCTGGGGACCTGGTTTGCTGATTAGGTTGTAAGTGTCAGTCTGAGGATCAAGAACTCTCAGATTCAACCCAAAGACCCGATCCAGGTGAGCTGAGGCTCGTCTGAGTATCTCAGGGAACTGGTCTGAGTATTCTCTGAGAAACTCCAGCATATCTGACTGCCGGATAGACCCCTCACTTTGGCTTTTCATGCGCATGAAATTCACCAAAGCAACCGACCTATCTTCTAGAGGGTCGTGGACCCTGAGCGCCCCCAAACGTCGGGACTGCTCGTCGATGAGAACCTCGATGTCATTCGGGTCCTGCACAGCCTGGGGAGCGCTGGCACCCTGTGGGTCGATTGGAATCTGAGGGCCCTGGGCAGCCTCAGGGACCAGCATGGAGGTGGGGGGCCCGGAGGCATTAGTAGCCTGCATTTCACCCCGGCTCTCGCTGTAATCTGCAGTGGTCTCTGCGCTGCCGTGGCGCGCATTCTGGCTTACCAGAGACATGGTTCCAGGAGACAGGAACGCGAACGCGGAGGTCAGCGATCCCTCGGAGAGAGGATCGGAGGTGTGTTGGCGCCTCGGCACAGAGCCGAAGGCTGATACCCGGAAGCTGTGCGGATCAAAAGTGAGAGCGGGTAAGAAAGGCGATCTTTTTACACAGGCAGTAGCAAGCAATGAGCTAAAGCCCAAGAGCAGTTAGCTTTGCCGCAGCCTACGCAGGCGCAGTCAGCCTCTGCGACGTGGTGACCACGCCCCGCTCAGGCTTCCACTCCCGCCTCCTCCCACCTCTGACCGGTCAGTTTGGCCCATGGGGGTTCGAACTTCTCTTGGAGAAGAGAACTCTCAAAAAGAAACAACGGAGATGAAGCAGAAGCATTAAGGGATGGGGTGTTCAGTGATGCTGCATCTGAAGTTTTTCTAGTTTTTCTGTGAGGTACTAAGAACATTGGCAAGGCTTAATAGAGGATAGGGGTGTGTTCATGATAATTGTGGAGTCATTAAGGCCTCCACCAACTCAACAGATTATTTCTTGAACATATGCCCATGCCAGACACAGTGCTGGGTATTTGTGCGGTGCATTAGCGATTGCCTTGAGGACAAACTGAATATTCCCTTCCATATGGAGCTTGCAGTAGGGTTGGTTCAATCCATGGTAATGAGGGCCAACCCTTTATGGAACACTTAGTAGGTGACAGGCATTGTTTTCGGTGTTTTAGTTTTCTCATATTAAAATCACTTAATCTTAGCTAGTCTGAATAACATTCATCCTAAAAGTGAGAAGACCAGCTCAGGGAGGTGAGTTTGTACAGACTCGGGCCACTTCCAGTGAAAGAGAGCAGGCTTTGAATCCTTTTATCAGAGTCCAGAACATAGGCACTTTCTTTCACACCATCTGCCTTTCAAGGAGTTCTTAGCTCTAGTTCATAAAAATGGCTCAGATCAAACTGATGGAAATCAGCATGAGTCAATTTACACACAGTACAAACACAGGAGTAGTGAATGGCAGTTTTGTCTGAAGTATCTTGGATTGGAGGAGGAGCTGAGGTCTAAGTGATGAAAAGGATGGGAAGAGTTCATGGTTTACAAGGGAACATCAACAGGAAAGGCCCCGAAGTGTAAGGGTAAAAGACAAGTTTGCATAACTGCCAGTTATCCAGGTTGGCTAGAGCCAGAACGTGCTAGCATGGCTGGGAGGCAAGGACAGAGTTGGCCAAACAGGAAGGACTAAATTTCCTCCTATATGTCGGAAACTGTTTATGGCTGCACAGCACATTAGGTTCTGTTCATCATTCAGGGGTTTGTACATTTGTATTTGAGGATGTGTGGTCTAAACACTCTGCTAGGAATAAGGGTCAGTTGCTCTATTTTCTGCCACAGTAGTTGGGCTAAAGCGTAGCCCTAATCCAGGAATTCAGTGAAGGAAGAAAAAAATGTCAGATTGATATCTGCAGCCACAACTGAAATCCTTCCAAGTTCTTGATGGTAATGATTGTTGTTTAACATTCAGTGATCCAGGGCTCTGAAACTCCTTAAGAGGCCACTCATTCTGGCACCCACCCATGACATTTTCCAAGTCCTTGTTTTTATATGTGCATGCTATTACAATAGCAAAGTAGAAGGTTCAGGACCAAGCATTTGGCAAAGACTCCCCTGGGGATTGAGTTCAACCTGGTAGATTCAGTCCAGGCAGGTCCAGTCCCCTCCTCCCAGGCTGAGCCAAGTGTCCCTAAAATCTTAAGAAAAAAGAGTTACCATGGTCATGGTGTCTCTTCATAGAAATAGAAACCCTAACTAAGACCATATAATTTCTCATAGATGCAGAGATCCACAGCTAAGCGCTGGGCTGAGCTCCTGAAGTCCAGTAGAAGAGAGGGAAGAGAGATTACATGAGAAAGGGAGGAGGGGCTTAAGATCATGATGGGGAAACCCACAGAGACAGCTGACCCAGGATGGTGAGACCTCAGGGACTCTGGACTGACAGCTGTGAAGCCCACATGGGAGGGAACTATGCCCTTTGCATGTGGGAGACAGTTGTGTAGCTTGGTCTGGTTGAGGGGCCCCTAGCAGTGGGACCAGGATCTAGCCCTGGCACATGAGCTGGCATTTTGGAGCCCATTCTCTATGGTGGGACACCTTGCATAGGCTTGATGCAGGTAGGGAGGGGCTTGGTCCTGCCTCAACTTGATGTGCCAGGCTTCACTGACTTCCCATGGGAGTCCTTACCCTTTCTGGGAAGTGGATGGGCATTAAGATGGGGGGAGATGTGGTGGAACGGGAGGAAGGGAGGGAAGGGGAACTGTGGTTGGTATGCAAAATGAATAAAATTTTTTTTAAAAGAAACTATGGTTTCTCAACATCTTGACACGGTGTTTTCTTTTTTACCATTATAACTACTTTGGTGACTGGAATTATGGTATAATATTGTATTCTGGTTTACTTTATTCTGATGACAAATGAAATTGGGCTCTTTTTCATGTGTTTATCAAAATATTGGGGCCAGGCGGTGGTGGTGCATGCCTTTAATCCCAGCACTTGGGAGGGTCAGGTGGATCTCTGTGAGTTTGAGAATTGGGATACTTCTTTTGTAGAGAATACCTATTCAAGTGTTTTGCTATTTTTTTTCTACTAGAATGTTATTTCTTGTTGATTTGTAGTGATTTGAATGTAAAACAACCCTTGTGTTTAAACACTGGTTTCCCAGCCAGTGGTGCTGTCTTGGGAGGCTTTAGACTTATGCTATCAGACATAAGGCCATAGGGACTGGCTTTCAAGGATATAGGCAAATCCCAATTCTAGTCCTCACTCTGTTTCTTGCTCTACAGATATAGGAACAAAATATGCTACTTGCTCCTGTTACTGTGATCTCTGGCACACCTTCACTGCCATGATGGACTGTACTCTTCCAAATCATAAGCCAAAAATGAATCCTTTATTCCTTAAGTTGTTTATGTCAAGTATTTTGTGGCAACAGTGAGAAAATTAACTGATACACTTATACAGTTCATATATTTTATAAGTACAAGTATTTTGTGTAATGAGTCTTTTTCTGCCCCACCAGCCACTTCCCAAATAGTGACACAGAGACTTCTTATTAATTCTAAAAGCTTGGCCTATAGCTTAGGCTTGTTCCCATTTCTATTAATCTACATTCTATCATGTGGTGTTACCTCTCTTTAATCTTGCACCTCCTGTTTCCTCTCCATGTCTCCTGGCATCTCCCATATGTCTAGATTCCTCCTCATCTTCCTTTCTCTCCCTGGAAACCTGCCTATACCTCCTACCTAGCTCTTTGCCATCCAGCTTTTTGTTACACTGATGGGTGATGTTGTTCTGTATGCTGTGAATATATGTTGCTCTGATTGGTTGATAAATAAAGCTGTTTGGCCAATGGTTAGGCAGAATAGGGTTAGGTGGGACATTCTAACTAGAGAGGAGGAAGGAGAAAGGCAGAACAGAGGAGTCACTATCAGCCACCACCATGAGAAAGAAGATGTAAAGATACCGGTAAGCCATGAGCCACATGGCAAGGTACAGATTTATAGAAATGGGTTAATTTAAGATATAAGAGCTAGCTAACTAGAAGCCTGCTATGGCCATAGTTTAAAAATAAAAAAAATAAAGAAAAGGTTTTTGGGCTACATGCTGCTGTATGGAAGCATAGACCCACTGCTTCACAGAGTCAGTGGTGAGCATAGTTCCCAGAGCTGGCAGTAAACATAGTTCTGCTGTGATGTTGGGAAGCTGAGGTGGGTGGAGCCAGCAGACAAAGCTGCCATTTCAGTTCTAGTCATGCTGCAGTTTAAAGCAATAGATCCACAATAAAACAAATTCAGATGAAATAAACCTCTAAACGGTTTACAAAGTGTGTAAAAATGTACATAGGCTTGAAAGAGAGAGGAAAAGGAATGTAGACAGTTATATAAAGAAATAGAAAAAATTTAAAAATGAAGTCTTTAAAGAGAAAGTAAAAGTAATATAAAAAATAAGCCATGTAAAGATGGAAATCACACAGAAAATCTAGATTGTATTGTCTTTGGTATTTTTAACTGGAGAGAGACATTTGATTATAAAGGCTGCTCCGTTAAACCAATATATGTATTTTAAAGGTATCTTGACTTCAAAATTTGGATCTAAGGATATGTTGCTTTTGAAAGGAGGCTCTGCTTTTGTTTCCACAGGAAGCAAGAGGCTATGGATTTGTTCCCAGTTAAGATGGATCAGATTTGATCAAGCCAGACCTCCTGAATCTTAACAGATGATACTCATCAACAAAGGTTATAGCCGGTCTTCCCAGGACTTGACCATTATCTCAAATTTTCTCAGGATCCCCATAAGCCTACCAGTGCCCCCTATCAGTAGGAAGTAGCCTAGAAAACTACACCCACATCCCCCCAAAAATGGATTATAGATGTTTGTCTTTGTTTAGGTTTTCAGTTACAAATTGTTGTTATTGGTCATAGTCAATGTCTTTCTAAAAGAAGAAAGGGGGACATGATATAGATATATAGGATATAGATATGATAGGATAAAAGATTAGATTATTGAATTTACTTTTAAAGAGCAACAATTTGTTTGAAATGTTTTACATTGCTATGGATTTTAGTTTATTGATACAAATTTAAAGTTAATTTTGCTATACTGTATGTATATTTCTACTCTTGTTTCAAGTATTTTGTTTGTGCAGCTCATTTGAAATTATAGTGTATAATTGAGAAATACAGATTAATAGTTAATGATCTATGATAATCAAACTTGTAGTCATGTTAAGTTTTCTAGGTATACATAGATATAATTCAGTTAGGTAGGTAATGTTCCAACACTTCAAAGACCTACAGAATATGGCATTTAAAATGTTCTAAAAACTTAGACTTTCTGGACAGTGAGACACGTCTGCTCCTGGCAGCACTGATTTACTTCAAAGAGAAAGATAGGCATCGAAGACACTCCATATGGAGTTTGTCTTCTTCTTGAAGTGCTGTGGCACATCTTTCTGTACACTGTGAATATGTGTTGCTCTGATTGGTTGATAAATAAAATGCTGATTGGTTGGTAGCCAGACAGGAAGTATAGGTGGGGCAAGCAGACAAGAATTCTGGGGAGGAGGAAGGCTAAGTCAGGAATCACCAGCCAGACACAGAGGGAGCAAGATGACAAGGCAGAACTGAGAAAAGGTACCAAGCCATGTGGCTAAACATAGAAAAGAATCATGGGTTAATTTAAGCATAAGAGCTAGCCAGTAATAAGCCTGAGCCAATGGCCAAGCAGTTATAATTAATATAAGCCTCTATGTGCTTACTTGGGGGAACATATATCCCCCTTTGGGTGGCTGCAGGACTGGCAGGTAGGAGAGATTTGTCCTTACTGTGGGCTAGGCAGGACACAGGAAAACTTCTGGCTACATTACACCAATTACAGCAATATACCTTCACACAGTGTGCAAATATCTGACAACACTTTTGTCTATAATTGTGGTGGTTTTAATGACAAATGTTCCCCAAAGGCTTGTGTATTTGAATACTTGATCTCCAGTTGGTAGCGCTGTATGTGGAGGTTATAGACCCTGTAGGAGGTATAGATTGGCTGGAAAAATACATCACTGTGAGTGAGCTTTGAGAGTTTCTAGGTTCACCCCCACTTACAGTTCCCTCTCTCTGCTTTCTGTATGTGAACAAAAATAGGATCTCTCAGCTTCCTTCTGCTGCCATCCTTGCTTCTTGTTATGATGTCACCTCTATGATGAACTCTTATCCCTCTGGAACCATAAGCCAAAATAAACACTTTCATCTGTAAGTTGTTTTGGGTCATTATATTTTATCACAGTAAAAGAAAATTAACTGATACAATGTATATTACAAGTCTCCCTCTCATATACAGGTTTCCTTTTTACTATCTCAATGTTCTGTTTGAATCAGTGGTTCTCAACCTTCCTAATGCTGTGACCTTTCAATACAATTCCTCATGTTGTGGTGGACTCCAGCATACAATTATTTTCATTGCCACTTCACAACTCTAATTTTGCTATGTTATGTTATGAATTGCAATGTAAATATCTGTGTTTTCCAACGGTCTTAGGTGACCCTTGTGAAAGAGTTGTTCAACCCCCAAATGGGTCGCAACCCACATGTTGAGAACAACTGCTTTAAATGAACAAAAATTCTTAGTCATTATATAGTCCAATTTATTAATTGTCATTATGGTCAAAGCTTTAGGGGGCATGTTTAAGAAATTTTGCTACCAAGACCACCTGAAATGTTTATATGCTTTCTTCAAAAAAGATTTGATTTATCCTTCATTTAGAGATCTAAAACTCATCTGGAACTCTGGAGTGGGAAATGACAGCTCAAGGTTTAAGAGTGTTTCATGCTTTCAGAGGACCCAAGTTTAGTTCCCAGCAGCCACTTAAGGCAGCTCACAACTACCTTTTACTCCAGCTTCAGAAGATATGATGCTCTGTTCTGCCTCTATGCACACAGCACAAATGTGTGTACATACCTACCAACAGAGAGAGAGAGAGAGAGAGAGAGAGAGAGAGAGAGAGAGAGAGAGAGAGATTTTTAAGAATAATAAATTTTAAATAAATAAATAAATAAATATCATCTGAAACATTTTTTAGTATGCTGTGAGATGAGAATTCAATAATTATTTATTTTTGCCACAAAGCAAATAGTAAGATACCATACCCATCTTTAAAACTGATATAAGACCATATTCCTCAAAAAAATATCCTTTCATAATCCCATTGTAGGGTCCTATTAGACATAAATCAAGTGATGAAAGTGTGTGGGCCTGTGTCTATATTTTCAGTGTTCTTGCACTGGTTAGGTTTTTATTCTGTAAAAATATCATGTGCTCATGTTTTATTTTTATAGTAAGTATTAACATATTGCAATGTTAGCTGTCTAGCTATATTCATTTTAGACTGTCTTGGCCATTCATGCTCCATTGCATTTTAGAATTATATTCTCAATATTTTATGAAGAAAATTTTTGTAATTTTAATTATGATTATTCAATTTGAAGAGACCATCTTAAAAATGCTGTCTTCCAGCCTGTTAATATGGAATGTTACTCTATTTTGATTTTTGTAATAGTTTTCAATAATGCTTTTGATTTTAAATGTCATCCAGCCATAAACCAATAAGAGCATACTTTTAGTTGGACCTGTTGAATTTGGGTACATATCGTCTAAGTAAGATGACATGATTAGGGCTTATTGTATTATTTGGGTTTCATTTGTATAATTTGGTGGAGAATCTAAAGGAAGTGAGCATTCATTATAGATTGGATCCTATCAGAAAGTGGGGACAATTCTGTTTCAGAGTCACAATAAGTCTTATCTAGAAGGAGTAAAGACTAGAACATGGCTAAGAATACAACTGGCTGTGTAGCTTGATCTGCTTAATGGGCCCCTTGGCAGTAGGATCAGGATCCATCCCTGATGAATGAGCTGGCATTTTGGATTCCATTACCTATGGTGGGACATCTCACACAGCCTTGATGCAAGGGGAGGGGCTTGGACCTGCCTCAACTGAATGTACCAAGCTCTGCTGATTCCCCATGGGAGGCCTTACCTTTTTATAGGAGAGAATGGGGGTGGGGGTGGGGAGAGGCTGGAGGGGCAAGAGGAGGAAAGAGGCAAATCTGTGATTGATATGTAAAATGAATAAAAAATTTCTTAATAAAAAAATAATAAAAGAATCCAACTGGCAAAGTAATGGCAGGCATTCATATAGCTAGGGATGTTTGTTAATCATTGTGACTTAAACAAATCCATGTTTGGGGATGTTGTGTTTTGTTTTGTTTTCTGTTACGTTCTGATTAAGAAGTCACCATGTTTTTATCTTGCTCAGACCTTGTAACAGATTGTTCTAATATGAAGCTGATAATCTGTGAAATTATTCATGCAAACAGGAGAACATCAAGGTTTATCTGATAACCAATAACAGTACCAATTGGATACCAGGAACTCTTTTACAATACCCTGTTTCATTCAAAAGCAGAAAGCATCAAGTTATAGGAAATAAATCCACAACATATGGATGTGCTAGTTTTTTTCCTCATTGCTCTGATGAAATACCCAACAAAAGCAACTTAAGGAAAGAGGGTTTTATTTTTGGCTCACGGTTTGAGGGTACAGTCCATCATGGCAAGGAAATCCTGGTTGCAGGCACTTGGGCAGCTGTTCACATTACATCCACAGTCAGGAAATAGAGACAGATGACTGTGCACCTTTTTCTTTTGATTAATCTCAGGACCTCAGTCCACAGGATGGTGCCATCTACAGTCAGGGCATGTCTATATACTCCAATGAACCAAATCCAGAAATTCCCTCACAGACATGCCCAAAGGCTTGTCTCCTAGGTAATTATGAAATTTTGACACTCAGAGATTAGAGAGTGTAGTTTGAGATAGATTATGGTTAGTCTCCCTTGATCCATTTATTTCAAGGTAAGTTGAGTTCTCTGATGTGAGATGAGCTAAGCAGTAGTATCTCAGTGTCTGGACAAAATCCATGCATCAACTGCAACACAGACATTTTTAGAAATTAGCTCTTAGTCCTTAAACTAGAAATTCAGGACTTATAAAATCCAATCAATAAAGCAAGCTGGCTATACTTAGAAAGCTAGGTATCATGGCTCATGTCCTTTCTGTAGACTACAGGTACATCAAAATGTATCTGCATGGCCATCACTAGTTCTGTAACTCAGCAGAATCAGGTGAAGGATGGCATATATAGAAGTTGGTTAAATTTAGAGTGGCAATACTTTAGAAAGACCTTACAGGAAAATGTTGCTTTTCCTTAAGTGACAGGAGACTATATGGGATAAAATAACAGTGTGAAGATGAATCAGAGTAATGTTAGTACCAAAGCAAATAATCCAAAGAGTGTTGAATTAATCTTATTACATTGTCTCACGTGGAGGCTGTTCATTTTTGATGGCAGAAGGTTATCCCATTTTTTGGAAAATGTTACTTGTGTAAGAAAAGGCTTCTGAAAGACTTACAAGAACCCTCAATTTAAAGTCATTTGAAGTTAATATCCCAGGAGTCAAGAGGAAATCTTTAAGCTAAGAGGAGAAAAAAAGTATCAAAACTTTTGGGTATTATTGTTAGGCATTTGTTAACAGTTCCTGATGGGGTAGTTTCACTTAGTCTTAAATCCAACTTTTCTCTGATATCTAATTGAGAACAAATTTGCAGATTGTAGATTATGTAGGATGCATTTTGCTAAGTGCTTTGTAAATGTTCCCCATACCTCACAGTGTTAAACCTCAAAGCACTGTATGAGTATTTAATGAATAAACTGTAATTTGGTCAAATCTCAGACCTTGAAATTCCTTAGTGCATGAAACAATATTATTAATCCATAAGAGCTAACCTGTGGTCCCATGGAGCTTTATCTCATTTTCATAAAACTAATAGAAGTATTTGGGGCTTTCAAAGATTGAAGGTTTCTAAGGATAGTTTTAGTTTAGAATTCCAGTAGTTCTCTCTACTTTTCCTGAAGGCTACGGATAAAAAATGCAGTGAAGTTTCTTAACAAAAGGAAAAAATTTACAGTGTACTAATTAAAATTCTGATAATGTAAGTGTCTCTGTTACTGTATAAAAAGAAATAGGGATTCTGCAAATCAGATGAGTGAAATTAAGTACTTTTATATCCTCACTATGGGTAGGGTTCTAGTAGGAGAAGCTTCAGTCCACCTTGACATTATTGATGCAAACATCTTAATTATTGATGTTCTCATCTTAAAGGGAATCAAAGACAGTTCATTCTGGAGTCATTTTGAGTGACCACGGCCTGGGAACACAGACTTAGGCTACCCCCAAATTCCATGTTCCTATGTGGAAGCAGTTTCCTGAAGTTTTATAATTTTACAACACAAAGAAAATAATAAATCAAGGCAAGTTTAAAATGCATTGATGGCCGGGCAGTGGTGGCGCACGCCTTTAATCCCAGCCCTCGGGAGGCAGAGCCAGGCGGATCTCTGTGAGTTCGAGGCCAGCCTGGGCTACCAAGTGAGTTCCAGGAAAGGCGCAAAGCTACATAGAGAAACCCTGTCTCGAAAAACCAAAAAAAAAAAAAAAAATGCATTGATGGATACATCAGAGAAGCAGTTACATCAAGATGGAGGAAGCTTTTCTACAGGCCTAAGAGGCTATCTGATGGCATTCTTAGGTTTGGGGTTGGCAGAAGCTAGTAGTCTGCTGAGTTAATAGATCCCAAAAGGTTTATGTCTATTAGTCACAAGATATTGATTCCTACACATGGGTGGGCTATTCCAGAGAGCTAAAACTTAGCCCAAGATAAGGTAATAGCCTGTTCCAGAGAGCTAAAACTTAGCCCAAGATAAAGTAATAGCCTTTAACCTGCAACATTGCAATTTCTCCACAGTACTGAAATTCTAAGCAGCTAACCAGTCTCTACCGACACTACTTAATTGAAGGAGTTTTGTTTACACACTAAACAAATAATAACAAAAATGCCTTTGTGGAAGGTATTTGGGTAAACTGGGTAAAGTCTATTTGGAAGTTTTCAGAGCAAAAGACTTGTTGGAAACTGTCCACATCCAACTTCCACAATGTTACTAGCATTTCGTTACTGGCAAGTTGGATATATTTTGGAATTATCATAAGCAATACCTTTAAAGTTAACAAACCAGTGCTCATTTAATTGTGCAGCCAATCTGTATTTGCAATTTTGGATATTATCATGAAGATTTTTAAATATGATTTTGCTAAATCCCATGATAAATGTTATGGTGCTACCATGAAGACATCTAAAAATACACAATATATTAAATGTTCCTTGTTTAAAAAAAAACAAAAAAACAAGGTCTTATGGCAGTTACTAACAACTTCTTTTGCACCATCTACGAATTTGGCTTTCTGGGTTTTCACACTTGGAATGACTGTGTTAATTTTTGTTGTTGTTATTGCTGTAAATACATATACTATAAGAAGAAATTTAAGGAAAAAGTTTATTTTGTTCCAGACAGCTTATCTTTTTGTTAGTTGATATGTTCAGCTGGGGGCAAATTAATGTAGTCATATAAACAATTTAGTTTCTATGAAAGCTCTTTTATTATAATTAGTCAATGACCTTAATTGTGCAAATTCATTCATTGCACTGTACATTTCCTTTCATACGTGCTCATATTGTGCTTTGTTCTTATGAATGCTCCCTGCTATTTTCTTGTGTCCTCCTCTCTTTTCTCCCCCAGCCACCTTCCCTAAATGTCAGTCCTCTATTTTCAGGCCATCCTTCTTTGTTTGCTTGTTTTTATATGTGAGAAAAAAAATAATACTTTCTGTGTCTGGTTAATTCTACCTAAATTCTAGTTCAACCCAAATTTCTTGCTCATGATATGAGTGTTTAATTATTCTTTATGCTTAAATAAAACTATATGTATATATGTATATGTACAAACACACACATACACATATGTTTTTTTTCCATTCATCTATTGATAGACATCTAGGCTGATCTTCTGTTTTGGCTATTGTGAATAGTACCACAATGAATATGTGTATGCAAGTATCTCTATTGTAGTCTAAATTAATTTTCTTTAGCTATATATACAAAGTAGTGGCCTTGCTGGGATGTATGGTAGATCTATTGTTAGTTTTTATTTTTTTAAAAAAAACCTCCATACTGATTTCCATAGAGGTTGGACTAATTTGCATTCCCACCAGCAATGTATAAGAATTCCCCCCAATCCTTGCTAGAATTTAAAAAATATAATAACTATTCTGACTGAGATGAGATAGAATCTCAATAGAATCTTGATTTGCATTTCCCTGATGGCTAAAGATGTCAAACCTTTTCCCCATATATTTATTGAGACGTGTCTCTTCAGATCACATGCCCATTTACTGAATGGACTGACCTGTCCTTTCAATGTTTGCATTGTATAGTTTTTTAATGTTTTCTGGATATTACTTTCTGTCAAATATCTAGCAGATATTTTCTCCAATTCTGTAGGCTGTCTCTTCTTTCTGTTATTTCCTTTGCTGTGCAGAAGCTTTTAATTTCATGTAATCCCATTTATCCATTGTTGATTTCATTTTTGAACTGTTAAAGTACTAATAATGAAATTACCACTGCCTAAACCAGTATCTTGTCATGTGTTTTAAGGGTTAAGTTAAATAAATTCATAAAATATATGATCATAACATATATTTTATGACAATTATTAGTTTTAAATTTAATTTATAAACCATTAACAAGCAAATCAACATTATTCAAGGGATTCTCTAGATCCATGTAAGGTTTGGCTCATTACAGGGCAAAGAAAACAGAGTATTATTTCTTTTTCAGGTAATAAAGTGAATGAATATTGCAACAACGGATAGTGAAGTGTGAAGAGGAAAGCTGCCATAAGAGCCTAGAGTCTGAAAATTGTTGAGCTTTTTTCTGAGATAATTTATAGGGCACGAGAAACCATTGAATTTCGTAGAGACAACATTAATTGAGGTTTTTCACATTTTTCTATTGTTTTTATGGCTCTCAGACAAGATGAATATGCCCGGTCCACTGGACCTAACGAAAGGCTGAAATGAACAACTGATCTCTAGTGATGTCTCTGTAATTGATCTTTGGTGCCTATTCAGACTCATTATGAAAAAAAGAGGGGAAAAGGTTTGTAAATATAGACACTAGGTAACAGCTTGGTATAGAAAGTTATGTTATCAGTCTTTACAGTTAAATATGAGTATGTTTCTTCTAACTTACAATATTGAATTATTGGAATCTAATTATATTGGCACATTTAAATAGATATAATGTTGTTGTTATTATTTACTAGTAGAGAAAGGCTTTTATTAGGAGCAAAAAAATACACATATACTACAAGTACACAGAAAGAAAAGACTGTCTCCTGAGGGCTGGGGATTTTTAGTCTTTGAAGGGTCTTCTTCCCCTAATTTAAGGCTGGTCATTTTGAAAAAAGACAGGGTGGCTAATTGGCAAAAACATGTTTTGTAAACATGTCTTGACCAGGCCTTGAATTTGTTAGGCTAGTCTATCAGCAGAAGAAAAAACCCACAAGGCCATTGTTTTAAGCTGCCAGGCATTTGTCTAAGGTCAGGAGGGGGAAAAAGAAGCCAGGCACCTTGAAAATTTACCATTCTTTATTACCTACCTGTCTGCCTAGCAGGGAATCTGTTTAACTTCTAATTCCTCATTCCTCCCTCTCACAGGGGTTTCGAGCACAGACCACTCTAACTGCTTTAAAGCTAGCAAAAATGGCGATGTAAATGGTGTAGCTGTTAGAGTGCCTCAGAGGAGGGTAAATCTACGGGGCCATGATAAAATTTAACAGATGGCAAAGATGCAGAACATAAGATATCCATCTCTGTGATGACAGCATGCATCCTTGGAGCATGTCATGTGAGTGAGGTAGCATCTGTAACAGGCGAGAAGTAAGACTGTTAGTACTGCCATAGTTCCTATTGAGAGCATAATTAAGAAAATAGTTGGGGCAGTTTTGCCCTTATTAGAAGGAGAGGACAGTTAGGAAAACAAAAGCAAACAAACAAAAACATCCAAAGAATTTTTGGCAGCCTTTGTCATACGCATAAGCAGGATGGATGATTTCTTTGCTACAGCTGTCCACTACAAGACGTGCACTCTAGAGAAAGCCATTAGTTTGGATTAAGGGCCTGAGATGCTTTTCACAGGCCAGTGTCAAGTTCAGAAATCAGCCACCAGATCTCCTTGACTACAACTTCATAGAGAGCATTACCAAGTTTGTGAGGAAAATTCTTCGACATTGAGATTAGCATAAGTCCTGCTTAGTAAGGGAAGCATAATTGTGCAGCTGGCTGGATACAGGTACCAGAACCTTTATCAGATCCCTGGAAAAATGAGGTCTTTTCTGTATCTAGACTGATATAAGTTGTGTTTGGCAGATCAAAGTGTGCAATCGGCTGTTTGTTACATCAGACTCCTGCATAAGGACTGAGTGCCTGGAAACTTTCTATGATAAGCCATTTAAAGTAATTTTCTCATAGGCAGGACAGGAAGGTGTAACTGTTGAGCTGCCAACACCCTTCTCCAATCCTGGGGCTGGTAATTTTATTTGCTTGTCTCTAATAAGGACAGTCCCCTTAGATGCGTCTCCTTCTAACCTAATGTCTGTGTATACTAGGAGGCAAATTAATCTGTTTGGTGACTAGAGACCTCTAAACAGAAACTAAAACTTCAGTACTAAGTTAAGTCTAGCTCCATAGTGGTGTTACTTCACAGTGGTCAGGGTGAAACCTGATCCGTGGCGCTAGAAGGAAAGACACCCCTTAGGAAGGTTTTGAAAGTTCCGCTTTTCCTGGAGACAGACAAACCTTCGGGTTTTTCAAAGTGCCTGTATCTCCCATCCTCCCTTGTCCCTTCGGCAACCCCCCCCTGGGGGGAGGGAGGGGGAAGGGAGGAGGTTCACTTTTGTTTTGACTTAAAAACTGGATAATGGTTAAATTTCTTCTCTTTTTCTCTGTCTGAGAGCCCTCATACTGATTCAAGCTATCTTAACAGATAAATATGCATTCTACTTCTCTGAGCTGAGAACATGAAATTTCTTCCTGTTTCTTAATTTTGACGCTTTGGGCCTCCCTGCATAGGCCACAGGTACCATCTCCCCATATAGCCATACTAACCTAACTAAAATGTCTTTTTAAGAAAAGGGATGAAACAGTCCCCATTTAATCTGTGAGATGTGTGGACTCCACAGGGACTTGTGCCTTGATGGGGGATAGGAAAGCTTTACCAAGGAACTGAGCTCACTATTAGAAGAAAGCAACAATGTGATTTGCCATCATGTTGGCTGGTGACCTCATTAAGTTGACAGCAATCATGTGACTTGGCTGCCATCTTTGCTGATGATATCAAAGAGAGGAAATACCATGTGGCTTCACCGCCATCTTGGTTAATGTAACCACATGACATAAAACAAAATGGTGGCACCTATAAAACTTTCTGGTCCCACTGACCTTTGGGGGATATCTGCACCCCTTTTGATTTTTTCCTTTTTAAAATAATTTATTCATTTTTTTCTTTTTTTTCTGCTCTTTTGTATTTTTTATTTTATTTTTATTTAAATAACATTTTTCATATGTTTTACATACTGACCAGAGTTTCCCCTCCCTCCTCTCCTCCAAGTCCCCCCCCAACTTCCCATCTACACCCCTCCCCTTCTACTCCTCTTCTGTCTCCATTCAGAAAGGGGCAGGCCTCCCATGGGCTTGAACAAAGCATGGCACATCAAGTTGAGGCAGGACCAAGCTCTTCCCCCTGCATCAAGGCTGGAATAGGTAATCCAACACGGAGAACAGATCCCCCAAAGCCAGCAAAGCACCAGGGACAGGTCCTGATCTCACTGCTAGGAGCCTTTCAAACAGACTGAACTACACAACTGTCACACACATGCAGAGGGCCTAGTCTGGTACCACGGAAGCTCCCTAACTGTTGGTCCAGAGACCATGAGCACTCACAAGCTCAGGTCAGCTGTCTCTGTAGATTGCCTGTCATGACCCCCCTGGCTCATACAATCCCTCTTCCCTTTCTTCAGCAGGACTTCCAGAGCTCAGTCCAGTGCTTGGCTGTGCATCTCTGCATCTGCTTCCATCAGTTGCTGGATGAAGGCTCTATGATGACAATTAGGGTAGTCATCAATCTGATTACAGGAGAAGGCCAGTTCAGGCACCCTCTCCACTATTGCTAGGAGTCTTAGCTGGAGTCATCCTTGTGGATTCCTGGGGATTTCCCTGGTACCAGGTTTCTCCCTACCCTGAAATGGCCCCCTATCAAGATGTCTCTTATTCTCTCCCTCTGTCTGGTCTCCAACCCACCCCCCACACCCAGTCCACCCAACCTGCTCCCTCAAGTTCCCATCCCTCCATCTCCCCTCCCCCACCCCCAGTTTACCCAGGAGATCTCTTCTATTTCCCCTTCCCAGGGAAATCCATGTCATCGTGGAAGGACATGGCAGCATGCAGGCAGACATGGTGCTGGAGAGGTAGCTGAGTGTTACACATCTTGATCCACAGGCAGGAGGGAGGGAGGGAGGGAGGGAGGGAGGGAGGGAGGGAGAGAGAGAAAGAGAGAGAGAGAGAGAGAGAGAGAGAGAGAGAGAGAGAGAGAGAGAGAGAGAGATTAGAGATTGGTCCTATCTTGAGCATATGGAATCTCAAAGCTCATCCCCAGTGACATACTTCCTCCAACAAGGCCACATCTATTCCAACAAGGTCACATCTCCTAATAGTACCACTTCCTATGAGCTTATGGGGGCCATTTTCATTCAAACCACCACAGGAGATAACACCAGACCTCCAAGGGTTTTTTTTCTATTTTTATTTCTCTTTTGTTTTGTTTTAATTTTTGACACATTATTTTACATGATACATATTTACTGGTTTCCAGAGGGGATGTAAGAGTTTTCCCAGGCCAGGCATGTGTTTCCAATATTAATAATGGGAGCTAACACTTTGAGAATTAGGGCTGAATACTGGTAAGGTATGGATTCCAATGGGGACTCAAAACAGAAAAGATTTATTTGTATTATTATTATTTTTAGAGACAGGGTGTTGCTGGGGGATGTCTTTCTGTATGCTGTGAATATATGTTGTTCCCATTGATTAATAAATATGCTGCTTTGGCCTATGGCAAGGCAGCTTAGAGGCAGGTGGGAAATCCAAGGAGAGAGACAGTAAAGAGAAGGGCAGAGTCTGGGAAGATGCCAGCTGCCACCTAAGGATAAGCAAGAGGCTAGCAGACCAGTAATGCCACGGCCAGGTGGCAAAAAATAGATTAATAGAAATGCATTAATTTAAAATGAAAGAGCTAGCTAGCAAGAAGCCTGCCATAGGCCAAAGCAGCTTATTTATTAACCAATGGAAAAAACATATATTCACAGAGTACAGAAAGATATCCCCCAGCAGGGTCTCTTTATGTAGCTCTGGGAGCCCTATAGCTTACTATGTGGACCAGGCTGGCCTCAAACTTAGAGATCTGCCTGCCTCTGCCTTCAGAGTACTGGGCTTTTTAATTATGTGTGTCTCTCTCTGTGTTGGTGTGTGGATATGTATATAGGTATGCAGGTGCTTATGAATGCTAGGGGCCACAGATCCCCATGGGGCTGGATTTATAGGAGGTTGTGAGCTGCTTGATGTGGGTCCTGAGTATTGAACTTAGGTCCTCTGGAAGGTCAGTACACATTCTTAGTCATTAAGCCATTTCTACAGCCCCTATAAATGCATGTTTTAATTACATGCAACTAATGTTTTTCTTTACTTTTGTCACATTTTATATTAACTTTTATATATAAAATCTATCATGACATAATTGTCATCAGAGAGGCTTTATCCAGCAACTGATGGGATCAGATGCAGAGACCCACAGCCAAACATTAGGTGGAGCTTCAGGAATTCTGCAGAAGATGGGGAAGAAGGATTGTAGGAGCCACAGGGGTCGAGAACACCACAAGAAAATGGCCGACAGAATCAACTAACCAGGGCTCATAGGGGCTCACAGAGACTGAAGTGACAATCAGGGAGCCTGCATGGGGCTGATCTATGTCCTCTGCATATATGTTATGGTTGTGTAGCTTGGTGTTTTTCTGGGATTCCTAACAGTGGGAGCAGAGGATGTAGAGATATCCTCTTCTGCCTGCTCTTGGGACCCTTTTCCTCCTACTGGTTTGCCTCATCCAGCCTTAATATGAGGGTTTGTGCCTAGTCTTATTGCAACATGATGTACCATGTTTGGTTGATATCCCTAGGATGCCTGTCCTTTTCTGAAGGGAAATGGAGGAGGAGTGGATCTGGGAGAAAAGGGAGGTAGGGAGAGGGGCTGGGAGGAGTGGAGAGAGGAGAAACTGAGGTTGGGATATAATATATGAGAAAAGAATAAAAAATTAATGTAAAATAATAAAACAAATATTTTTAAAAAATCTGTCATGACAATCTGGAGATTTTTGACCACACAATTTTTATCCATGGCGAGTACATGTGTGTGTACATGTGCACATGTGTGCATGTGTATATGGAGGTCAGAGGTCTACGGGTGTTGCTCCTCATGAACTGTCCACCTTATTATTTGAAGCAGAATCTCTCCCTGAGACCTAAGGTTTACCTATTCATATAGACTGGATAGCCAGCAAGCCTCAGGGATCCACCTATCTTGGCATCCCAAGCACCAGGGTTACAAATGAGTGCCACCATGTTTGACTTTTTACATGGGTGTTAGGGATGAACGCAGATCCTCATGATTTTGTGGCGAGCACTTAACACACCAATCCATCTTCCCAACTCCTTGTTATATTTATGCCAGGCAAAGGATCAAATGTTTTGTTAGCTGATGTTCATTTTGAGAAATTCAATGAGAGTTAGGTACAAAAATAACATTTCTGCATATCAATGTGGTTATTTGTTTAAAAAATTATTTGAGTATTTCATATGTGAGTACACTGCATTTGCATCTTTCCATCCCCTTTTCCCCACCAAATCTTCCTATATTCTCCCAACCGCCTTTTCTGGAATTTATGACCTCTTCTCATAGCCCCCCCCCTCTGTGTGTGTGTGTGTGTGTGTGTGTGTGTGTGTGTGTGTGTGTGTGTGTGTGTGTGTGTGTGTGTCTTGTGTAAGTGACCATATTGTTGGGAGCTCATGGGAAACAGAAAATATCTTAATACAGTATAATTTTTAATTGCATTCTAAATACTTATCTTTATACTCACAGATAAGTATAGCTCTCATCCCTCATCAAAGATGCTTCATCTTGTGAGTATAAGGGTAAATAGTTATAATTCAGCTAGAAATTATACTAGTTTAGGAAAGTGGCAATAGTAGGTTCACCTCAAGTGTCCACCAACCCTGGGTAGTTATATAGGTTTACAGTACCAGCCATGAATTCCTTCTTATTTAACAGGCCTTAAATCCAATTAGATAGCTGCTGTTTACCTCCAAGATATAAGTACCACTACTGTACCCTTGGCAACATCTTACCACATTAGTCACTGTTGTACTTTATGGGCATCAGCGCTGGTTATGACTATTGCTTTTCGCCCCTGGCAGCTTGCATAGCACCTTCTGATACTATAAGAGCTAGTGTTCAGGGAGGATGCTTTGTGGTCAGATCCAGTTCAATTCCTCTAAGTCCATGCAGTAAAAGGACAATGATACCCAAGAACCATAAAGCAAACAAAGTTAGCCCTATAATTGCCTCAGACTACTTCCATGAGTTTTCAAGCCCCAGTGGAGGAAAGGAAAAAATAAAAGAGAGTAGGGCAGTAGAGAGAAGAGACATCCAATCAAATAGGTTGTTGATGGTGGATGGATGTTTGAGTGCAAGGGAAGGACCCCAAACAGAAGAAAGAATCAAATGATTAAGAACACAGTGGAAGAATATTCTGCATACACTTACAAATAGTTCCTATTCTAAGCACTTGCACTAGAAAGCCATGGAATTCATAGGATAATAGTAAAGTTCTCAGGAGGGTCTAATCTCAGTAGTGGAGAATAATTATCTCTACACTAAATTTGGCCTCTGTTCTCACCTAACAAGTAATAAAATGGGAACAGAATAGCTGAAACTGTTTTCATGTAATGTAGATGACAGAGCGAAGGTCAAGAATATTTGTGAGAGTTTAAGTATATGTAACATTAAGATAGCAGGACAGAATAATACTGGACTATCTTTACTCCCTGAACACATTGCTTCAACAGCAGCACATGGATCACTTTCCTTTGTAAGAAAACTAGAGAGGACCTGAAGCTCCTGTACCCTTAGAGAATACAAAAGCAACAACATTAAAAGTGGAGCAGATTGCCAGGCAGTGGTGGTGCACGCCTTTAATTCCAGCACTTGGGAGGCAGAGGCAGGTGGATCTCTGAATCTGAGGCCAGTCTGGGCTAGAGAGAGAGATCCAGAACAGGCACCAAAGCTACACAGAGAAACCCTGTCTCGAAACAAAAAAAAAAAAAAAAAAAGAGCAAATACAGAGTTCCTAGTTGAAATTCCCACTCCTGCCATTGCATCATATGACCAGGAGGTACATCCCAGTTCTTAGACTCTTCTGGAGGATCAAAGAAAATAAACTACACAGTTAACACCAAACAAGAGGGTAGTGTGTATCTCATCTATCTCAGATTGATGACAAGACCTTGCATTAGAGTTCATTGGGGGATAAAGAACAAGCAACAGCCTGAAGTATAATGTGGCATCTACCATAGCTCCTCCCCATGGCACAGGATAGAGTGAGTAAGTGTTATATGCTAGCTCCCTGCTTCTCCTTAAGGAAGGAAAGAGTACACTCATTGCTCCAACTTCCTCGGGTGCTAGTTGAGTGACTTCTGACCTACTTGTTTCAGAGTGCTGACAGGACCAGGCATACTCTAGATATCCAAAGACCACCGAACACCAATGTGATATAATGGACTAAAGGTTTCAGAGTTCCACAAAAGTTTTGTCCTGGATGATTGATGAAAGTATTCTGTTTGAGTCCAATCTAAGAAGACAGGAAGAGGTGGCACTTTTTTTTACTATGGCATAGTAAAATATTAATACAAACACACCAAAGCAAGAGCCAAAGATAATTTTAAAGGGGAAATAAACTCCAAAAAAACCTAGATAAAAGTCACAAAGCAAATTTACTGCAAAGGAAACTTATAAAATATTTGATAGAATGGGTCTGTGGTCCCAAGGAAATGACCACACCAGCCAAAGAATTTTGGCAAGGCCAAGTTTCACTTTGGCAGGAGAGCTCATTGTCATGTCAAATAAGGCAGCAAATATACCCAACAGACTCCTGCTGAGCTCTTCTTCCTAATGCAAAGGTGACCTGTGGCTTACTGAGTGGTCAGAGCAAGGCCTCACATTCTCCCATGACTGGCTAACTTGTAGTGGTGGGAGCAAATAAGAAGGATACAATTGGGAGTACCCAGTACAACCTTGAGCACATATTGTGATTTCAAGAAGTGTTGAGCCTGGATGAATTTGAATTTCTGCCAAACAGCTTCTTTACAATTTTTAATGAAGTTTTTTTTTCACATTTAAACCTTTGATTGAAAAAAATTGTGCATCTCTTTTACATTTCCCACACAAAACATTCCAAATTTCATTGGATTCTCACTGAGCTCAGAGAACAATGGGCAAAAAAAGGAGAGAATTTCAAAAAAGATATAAACTTTTAGAAACAGGCAAGCAAAAATCTTGGAACTAAATATTCTAACTGGACTTAAAATTTGAATATAGGAATTCAATAGCAGAGTAGAGCATGCATCAAGAACCAACAAAAACAAAACAGGTCATCTGAAATTATCAGTCACAAACAAAAAAAAGAAAACAAATGAATAAACAAAAAAAGATAGCTAAAAGAATTTATGGACCACAACCAAGTGAATAAGTATAACAAACTATGAAACGGAGAAGAAGGGACTAGAAAGCAGATGCAAAGAAGTATTTGTAGAAATTTTCCAAATCAGGAGGAGATAGCAAAGTTTACAGTATGAAACTCAAAAGTCTCAACATGAATAAAATGCATACCAAACCATATTGTAATTAAGCTGTCAGAAATCAAAGACAAAGCAATAATTTTGAAACTATTTAGAAAGAAGGGAATTATTGGTAGCACTGTGGCTTAACTTCCTTTAAGATAAGATGTGTGTGTGTGTGTCTGTGTGTGTCTGTGTGTGTACATACTCTTATATATGGTATGTGCAAGAACCACAGACTAACAAAAGCCCCAGGACCTCCTTTCTAGTGGTTGGTCAGGGTAGACGAAGTGACTCCCCAATATAGATTATAGATATAGATGTAGCACTTTGTTGCCTCTAAGGAGTCGAAGGTAGACCCTATTGCTAAATATACCTCATACTTTAGGACACAGGACTCACATGATTCTAGCTGGCTCTGTCCTGAAAGCCACTTTCTTATAGTCTGGCTTCCATGATTCCAGAAAACGTATATGCAAGCTACTGAGGGTGGGAATTAATTAAACAGTCTTACCCAGCTGCAACTGATGAACCATGACAATGATCAGCATGGCAAGATATGCATAAAGATGCAATAAGTGGCACTCACATGTCAGTGGCAGCCAACAGCTGTCTAATTGGACTTAAGAACCACTCAACAGGAAAGAAATCATACTTGGTACAGAAAACAAGCCAGCTTCTTGGGGATAGTGAGGTCATTAACCTTAGAAAAGAATTTACTCAACGGGGGTTGAGGACAACACCCACACAACTCATTGAACGTGGAGAAGTCAATCTGGTGCCTACATGAGCCTTTACTCCTATGTTCTGGTTTCTTCGGTGTGGGAAAGTACTCTGTAGGCTGCCAAAGGAGAAATGTAAATACCAACCCAGTCACAAAATCTTTGACCTTCAAGATATGCCAGGACACAGAACTTGTGGGAGGATCCAACCAATGTCTGATTTGACTTAAGGCCCACTCCATGTGACTGAACCTATACTTTGACACTGCTTGAGTGACCAAGAACCAGAGACTAGATAGCCCACCAACCTAGGGTAAAACTGAGTACTACTGGTCTGAAAAAAAATGTATCAATAAAATAACTCCCAATGATACTCCTCTATACTCAAAAGAACAATGCCTTATCCAGTCATTATCAGAGACACTTCCTCTTGCAGCAGATGGGAACAGATGCAGAGATCCACAGCTGGCGATTATGCACACACACACACACACACACACACACACACACACACACACAGAGAGAGAGAGAGAGAGAGAGAGAGAGAGAGAGAGAGAGAGAGAGAGAGAGAGAGAGAGTAGCATGAATCTTAAAAGTTCTTATTAATAAAAACAAACCCAGGGCCAGGTATAGGGGTGAATGCTGGAAGATCAGACAAGCAGAACAAGCCACAGCTTCCTCACCTCACCAGTGCCTCAGCTGATCCTGTTTCCTCAGACTGGAAGCTTCTGAGTCCTCATCCAAATGGATCTCAGCTGAACTGCTGCTCAAAAGCCTAAACGCTTAACCAGGCCAAAAGCTTCTAGTTTTTGGTTTTCATGCCTTATATACCTTTCTGCTTTCTGCCATCACTTCCTGGGATTAAAGGCTCACTTCCTGGGATTAAAGGTGTGAGTCACCATGCCTGGCTGTTTCCAGTGTGGCTTTAAACTCACAGAGATCCGGATGGATCTCTGCCTCCCAAATGATAGGATTAAAGGCATGTGTGCTACCATTTTCTGGCCTCTATATCTAGTGGCTATTCTGTTCTCTGACCCCAGATAAGTTCATTAGGGTGCACAATATTTTGGAGAACACAATTATCACTGAAAGAGAGAGAGAGAGAGAGAGAGAGAGAGAGAGAGAGAGAGAGAGAGAGAGACAGAGTCAGTCCTTGGAACATACACCTCTAAATGGGATGTCTCCCTTAAATCCCCCCCACCAGAGCACAGAGAACCCCACAGAAGAGGAGGCAGAAAGAGTGTAAGAGCCAGAGGGGATGGAGGACACCAGGATAACAAAGTCCTCTAAATCAACTGAGCAAAGCTCATATGAGCTCATAGAGACTGAAGCAGCATGCACAGGGCCTGCACAGATCTGCATGAGGTCCTCTGTGTGTATATATTGTGCCATCCAGTTTAGTGTTTCTATGGGATTCCAGAGTGTGCAAACGAGTGGGTCCTGATTCTTATACCTGCTCTTGGGGTCTTTTCCTTCAGTTATGTCGTTTGGACCAGCCTCAATGTAATGGTTTTTTGTTTTCTTATTAATTTTATTTTGTGAAAAAACAAACAACAAAAACTTTTTAAGTGTATAGCTAGAGCACTCTATCAAGACAGAGCAAGCATGACAACTGTATAGCCAGAATCAAACAAAAAAAATTTCCACTCTACTTGCACGTGTGTCTTATAAAAGATGTCCACTTTTAATTCTGCTTCCAGTGCATAATTCACTATTTGTCCAAGAAAACGCTTTAAAATAAAAGAGAGAATCTATAACTGCCACTTTACTAAACCAGTATAATTTCTTACTACATTCTTAATTGTATCCTTATACCCACAGACAACTGTAGCCACCAGCCATCATGAAATAAGCCTATCTTTACAGCAAATGGACCATCACAGAAAAACACAACTGGCCACAATACAGAGACCAACAGATTGTGGGGAGCCCAACCACAATGGGTATATCTACATCAAAGCTCTTCCATCTACCAGTCAGGGAACACTGTAGAAGAAAAGAAGGCAGAAAGACTGTAAGAACCATAATACCAGGACGTGTGTTGTCAAGCAGTCTCTCCTATAAATGGCTACATAACAAGACCAGAACAGTGGTAATATCTATAGACATATTAACATGGAAAGAGACAAATTTCTCAGGTTCCGGCCCCTAGACAAAGAACTACAGGTAACTACTGACTGCTGGGAGGAGGAGCATTATCCTCTCCCAGAGATGAGCCCCCTTATTAGTTGTCCAATATAGAATTATCAGACTTGAAACAGTATTCACACAAAGAACAAAAACAGACTCGGCAAGTTGCATTTATATATGTTTGTACATGCACAGATAAAAAAAAATCAGAGACAAACAAATTCGGAGGGAGCTAATCATTTCTGTATCTGCCGTGGAAGAAATGCTAAAGGGAGATGTTCAGTTTGAGAAGAAAGGATGCTAAAACAGCGACACAACAACATAAGAAATCATAAAATCCACTGGCAAGTTAAGTATATTGGCCTACACAGAATACTCTCTTGCAATAAAAACAGTCAAGAAATTACTTTTAATTCTACCATAAAAGTTAATCAAAATTATGTAACTAAAGGTATAACTAAAATATATTAGACACATAATATATACATGTATTTATATATAACTTGTGACATTAATGCTATAAAGTGTTGGGGAGGAATGGGGAAGTGTAATTATTCATATGATTCAAGATAATATATTATTAGCTTAAAATAAGCTATTATAAGTAACTTTATAGAAGTGTACTGTAACCACAAAGAAAATACTAAAATAAGTTACATAAAAGGAAAAGAGAACTGAATGTGGTCTTACACATCTATAATCCCAGTACTCAGGAGGCATAAGCAGGAAGATCATGAGTTCAAAGCCATCCTGGGGTATGTAGTAAGACTTTGTCTCAAACGACAATAACAACAACATAAAGAAATAAATTAGAAAGAAAAGATAAAATGAAGGAATGAAAACATATCAAGTAAAAAGATGACAAAGAAGGAAAGGGGGCCAAAATAATGACAAACTGGGCAGAAAACAACGAAGAAAGTGGCAATTACAAATCTTTCTTTTCTCTATCAATAATTACTGAAAATATCAATGTACTGTGATCCCAGGTCAAAATACACAGAATGTGGAGCTGGGTTGTAGCTCAGTGATGCATCACTTGCCCAGTAAGATTTGATCCACCAGCACTGAGGGGTAGGGAGGAAGACACAATAGCTAAAAGGATTTTAAAAGTCAATATCCAACTATGTACTTTCTATAATCTTTAAGGGCACACATAGATTAGGAAAAGATAGGGCATTCAACAAAAAGAGAGAAAAAAGCAGGATATAAAATAGACTTAACTCAAAACTTGTCACAAAGTGACAGCAAATTATACAACAATATAAGAGTCAGACCTCCAGAAAAGCATAATGGTCATAATTGCATTTATAAATAATAAACATCATTCTGGTGTAGTGGCACACATCTTTAATCCCAACACCAGGAGGCAAAGGCAGGTGACTCTATGTGAATTTGAGGCCAGCCTTGTCTACATAATGAGAACTTTCTCAATTCCACAAGCTAATTTAACTCCTCATCTCCCTGACACCTAAATGTATTTTTTATTACTGGAGGTGGAGAGCCAAGAAAATAGAGGATAAGGAAATATGAGAGAATATGCTAAACATATAGTATGTATGTTTGGGGATATTCAATCACACTGTGAACCCTGAGTTTGCATTTGCGTTAATTAAATAAAATTAACCTGGAGTCAGGACACTGTGTTAGCAACTAGTTGACAAAGAACATCAGAGAGCCCAGACCATGGTGCCACCCCTGAGCTGCTACTCCTGGGTTCTATAAGAAGGTGGGCACCCCTCCATGGTCTCTGCATTAGCTCATGCCTCCAGGATCCTACCCTGTTTAAATTCCTGTCCTGATTTCCTTTGTTGATGAACAGCATTGCTGAAGTATAAGCCTAACAAACCCTTTCCTCCCCAACTTGCCTTTTGGTCATGGTGTTTCGTTGCAGCAATAGAAACCCTAACTAAGACAAATTGGTACCAGGAGTGGGGTTTTGCTGTGACACACCTGACCATGTTTTTGGAAGGATTGTGGAAGGAGTTTAAAACTTTTAGCTCGAAGTGCCATCGAGTGTTGAGAGACATCAGTGAAATGTTCTGTGGGAACTTGGAAGATAAAAATATTAAGAGAAGTGCAAAAGATGGAGGCCTGGCTTGCAAAGTTTCAGAGGGAAGTTTAAAAACTTTTATCAGGGCCATTTGTTATTTTGAATTAAGATTCTGTGGTTCTGGTTAGCTGGGGATGAAGAATCAGCTGTGATTAACAAGATACCAGAACTAGTGAAGTGAAACCTTTATGTTACTGGGACAATTGATGCTGGTCAGCTGGAGCTAAGAAATTAGTAATGATTAAGAAGAGACCAGCATCCCTGGAAAAATCTTCTGGGAAGTATTTCCTGACAGCACAGAGAAGTGTGTTCCAAAGGTGGCCAAGGTTGTACCTCATGCTGACAGCCAGACTTGGTAATGTGTAAGAATCACCGAGGTGATGCTGGTTTTGAAGGAGTGAAGGGGTCATGGAGAGCAGCTGAGGACTGGCACTGTGAGAGGCCAGGAGAGGGAGGCCATTGGTGAAGGTACAGCCTCAGTGGCAGTTGAAAGCCTAGGATTGAAGGGGCCATGAAAAGAAGTTGAGACTTGGCACCATGAAGAGAGCCTATGAGAGGCTATTGGTTAAAGTTCAGCCCAGTTGCAGTGAGGAACTCCAGCATTTTGGAGATGTCAGTAGCATGGGATGACCACCAAGAACAGCAACAGCAATGGAGTGGAGCTAGCCAGAGAACAGAAGACAAATTGTGGTGCTGCAGAAGGCAGAGCCAGAGAAATGACTCAAGCCCTTTGGAGGAATCATGAGTGCATCCCAGACATTGGACAGTTGGAATTTTGTTTTGCTTTGATTGTGACTGTGACCTGATTTTTCCCTCTTGAAGTAAGAACATATTTTACTGGAGTCCACAGATGAGATACTTTGAATTTTGAAAGACCTTAGATTTTAAAAGATTGGTTACTAAAATTTTAATGTGTTTGAATTTGTAAAGACTTTTAAAGTTATTTATGCTCTTAATGTGAGCGATCTTGGGGATGGATAAGAAAGGAAGGGTTGTAGCTTAATACTGATGTGGTTTTGTGTCAAGTTGACAAGGGGTCAGTTGTGCTGACTGGTTTTTGTTGTGGAATATTATTTTAAGATGTGCTACATTTGTTTATGTTGTGGAACACTTGTTTAATGATGCAAAGATGTGTTGCATTCTTTTATGTTGCATTTGTTTAACTCTGTGAATCTGCGTAACTATGTCTGTCTAAAACACATTGGTCTAATAAAAAGCTGAATGACCAATAGCAAGGCAGGAGGGACTGGCAGGCAGAGAAAATAAATAGGAAGAGAAATCTGGGAAGAAAAGACCTAGGAGCAAGAGAAAGAGGACTTCAGGGGCCAGCCACCCAGCTACACAGCAAGCCACAGAGTAAGAAGTAAAGAAAGGTATATAGGATAAAGATAAAATCCCAGAGGCAAAAGGTAGATGGGATAATTTAAGAAAAGCTGGCTAGAAATAAGCCAAGTTAAAGCTGGGCATTTATAAGTAAGAATAAGCCTGCATGTGATTTATTTGGGAGCTGGGTAGGTGGGTCCCCCAAAGAATAAAAAGAGTAAAGAGTAAAAGAAAGAACCAACATGTTTTGTGTGTCAACTTGACACAAGCTTAGAGTCATCAGACAAAGGAGCCTCAGTTGAGAAAATGCCTTGATGAGCTCCAGCTGTAAGGTATTTTCTCATTTAGTGATCAGTGAGAGAGTGCCAGCCCATTGTGGGTGGGGCCATCCCTGGGATGGTGGTCCTGGATTCTATAAGAAGGTGGCCTGAGCAACTCATGGGAAGCAAGCCAGTAGGCAGCAGCATCTCTCCATGGTCTCTGCATCAGCTCCTGCCTCCAAGATCCTTTCCTGTTTGAGTTGCTGTGCTGACTTCCTTCAGTGATGAACAGTAATGCTGAAGTGTAAGCCAAAGAAACCCCTTCCTCTCCAACTTGCCTTTTGGTCATGGAGTTTTGTCACAGTAATAGAAACCCTAACTAAGACAGTAACCCAAAAGATACTCAAAGAAATGGAATTTGGAAAATACATGTGTTTCATTTTGCAGAGTTTGTAAAATTAAAATATGTATACCATACCATAGATACATAATCAGGATTTCAAAGGGCAACTGCTTTAGTTCTGAAAAGGCTGATTCTGTAATTACACATTTATTAGAAGTCATAGCCATTGTGGGGATACTGGTACAAATTAAGACTGACAATGCTCCAGCATATGTCTCTAGTAAAATGAATTTTGCATAATACAGCATAAAGCATATTACAGGTATACCACACAATCCTACAGAACAAGCAGTTATAGAAGATCTAATTGCACTTTAAAAGATATGCTTAATAAACAGAAAAGGGTAATAAAGACCCCCAGAGATAGATTTTACAGTGCTTTATTGACTTTAAATTTTTTTAATGCTAAGGAACAAGGAACAGCTGCTGCAGAGAGACATTGGATAATATGGAAAAACTGCTGGATTAAATCAGCCTATATATTTTAAAGATGTGTTGACTTAAGAATGGAAAGAAGGGTATGTGTTACATTGGGGAAGAGGTTTTGTTTTTGTTTCCATAGGAGACGAAATGTTATGAATACCATCAAGATTGATAAAGATTTAATTCGAACAGGAGAAACATCTTGATTAGGAGAGGCAATAATTCATCAAACAACTTGGTCATTCAATCCAAACTAACTTATAAGACTAGCAAATGCCTTTCATTTGATCAGGTAAAAAAAGGAATAAAATGAAATATTTTTATTATTAAAAGATAATGCTTCTGTTGCTGAAAAACATTTTGTCTTAACAAAGATACTGAGAAAAAAAAGAACTCCCTGAAGTTAGGGTTGGGGAAGTGTTTTCTTTTTCCAAGAGAATAAAAACATCCAACTAAGGAATCTGAAGACCACTGGACAAATGAGACATTTGAAGAAGGACAAATCATCCAGAGAAAAATGTCCCAAGAAAAGAGTAGAATTGGCCTAATGATATAGCACATTTCTAATAGGATAAAATTTCATAAATTTTCCCAATATCTGTTTCTGCTCCTCTCTACAAACAAAAAAGGCAAATGGTCTTTTTGTGGTTTCAATTCAATTAAAATTCAAAGCTGGCTTTGGAGTTGGAGTGTGGTTCTCTCCTTCTGTAAACCTAAGCATGTTTGTTAAAAGAAAATCCAAAATCTCTGTCTCATGTCAGAAGAGCCACCTGATATGGGACAGAAAAAAAAAATTAAGGGACTATTCTATTGTCACTAAGGTATAAATATTATCTCTAAATTTATAAGATTACTATATATATTTAAACTTTCTGTCAAGATATTAATGGTCATATAGAGTACTAACTAATTCTAGAAATAGGCTTCATCTAGCTTCCTGTACATGATTTAGGGCTTGAGTCTGAATCAGGTAACTAAGAATTAAGTTTGTGTACTCCAGATATACTTAATAGATTGTGGTTTTTCAACCTCTCTGAGATCTGATGCATATGACATTTAAAATGTTTTCTGCAGGGAACCATGACCATTTCTAACAACAACCTTTGGTCTCCAAAAAGAAAACAGGGCCCCATAACAACAACTCCACTTGGATTATGGTAACACCATTAACCTGACAAACACAACTCAAAGATCAGCTTTGAGCTACAAACTGCTCAGGACAATTTCAAGGTGGTTAGCTGAGATTGTCCAGCCTCACAGACTATCCAGCCAAGACTTCAGATATGCTCAACACTTTCCTATCACACAGAGACTAAATAAAAAAGAATACAGCTAGTTCTCCCAGGACTTGACCATTATCTCAATTTTCTCATGATCCCCTAAAGATTCTGTTGCCTACAGACAATAGGAAGTAATTTAAAGAATACAGCACCTACATTCCCAAGAGAGGGGGTGGGTGGTTTTTGGTCATTGGTGGGTTACGAATGTTTGTCATCGTTTAGGGGTATTGGTTGCAAATTGTTACTGGTCATGGTAAGGGAAGAAACTAAGCAAGAGAGGTTGGATTCAAGGATCTCTTTCTGAGGAAAAAAAGAAGGGGTATGGAAAAGATAGGATAAAAGGGTAGATTATTGGATCTAGTTTAAACTAAAAAGTAACTATTAATCTCAAATATTTTACACTGGTATGCATTTTTGTATATTGATAGAAATTTAAGGTTATTTTTGTTACATTGTATATATGTCTCTACTCTTGTTTAAGGTATTGTACCTATGAAGCTCACTTAAAAATGTAATGCATAATTAAGAAATACAGGCTGGTAGTTAGTCTTCTATAATAATCAAATTTGTAGTTAAGGGTTGTTTTCAAGGTTAAACAGAGATAGTTTAGATAGATAAATGATCTTCAAACACTTCAGAGACCTACAGAATATGGCATTTAAGATGTTTTAATAACCTAAGACTTTTCATGATAGTGAGACATGTCTGCTCCTGGCAGCACAAATCTACTTCAAAAATGGACGATGGGCATCAAAGAACCTCCATATGTAATTTGCTTTTGTTGTGGCAAATTTAATCACTGAAAACTGCCCTTGTCTAGAGTGCTGCAGTTGCTGTCCAAATTGGATGAGCAGGACACAAAGGAAAAAGACTGCTGAACTTTGCCAAGACAAGGTAGGACTGTCCTTCAAAATTCCTGCTTCACAGAAAAGTCTGCCAGCTATTCTAGTCCTGTAGGTCAAAGATGTATGCCCCAACATTGTAAAAGAACAGCTGCTTCTGTCATTTCTATAGTTTTGGAAGATGCTTGCTCTGCACTTCCTGTTCACACAGGACTATTTACACAGAACTTCCTGGTTCTCTGATGAAGTTGAAGACAAGATAGTTATAGTTACAGTTTTCCTTGTTACCAAATTCAGAAAAGAAACTCACAAAAGAGGTATAAAGTGTATAAGGTCGAGAGACATAAAAACATAAATTGTTTTTCTAAGAAAATGTTTTGAGGTCTAAGAAGACAGTTCTGGGTTGGTATTACAAGTTAGAATGCAAAGTGAATTAGTTACAAACCTTTGGACTCACCAAGATAGGATAGATAACAGAGTAGTTTCTCTGAATTTGCCAAATACAATTGGACTGGCCATTGTGAATGTAATCCTTACTTGATAATTGTTCTTATTGTATATCATTTTATTGTGTTGAAACTTTTCCTTTTTGTTTAGACAATACCTGATAATTGTTCCTCTTGTATATAGTTTTACTATATTAGAGTTAATATTTTTCCTTTTTATTTAGAAATGTTGGAGAAATGTTGGGGGATATTTGATCACACTGTGAACCTCGAGTTTTCATTTGCATTAATTTAATAAAATTAATCTGGGGTCAGGAAGCTGTATTAGCAACTAGTTGACAGAAAGTAATCATAAACCATCAGAGGGCATCAGGAGAGAGAGAGACACAGGAAGTAGTAGGGTAGGGTTTGGAGTGGCACAGCTTTTTCTGGTTTGGCAAACAGGTCTTTTTTTTGGCACAGGTCTTTTGGAGACACCAACAAGGAGGGAAGGTTAGCTAATTGCAACTCAGTCTATCTGAGCTCACAGGTTTTCACCACAGCCTTTGAATCTCGAGTCTTATAAACAGAATGATAGAGATTTAGTTAAAGCTACCTTTAGCAGCAGTGACAGGGCCTGTGCCTGCAGGAACAGAATTCCCGCTAGGCTATGAGTGGCCGGGCTGTTGCTACAGAAGCAGGCCAGTAACTGTAGACTTGCAATTGCTGGGTGAAATAGCAGTAGATTAAGATGCAGCCACTATGCTGAAGTTAAAACAACATACATATTTGTAAAATTTTACAAAATGAGTAAATTAAAAAAAAAAATAGGACAAGCTGGGCAGTTGTGGCACATGCCTTTAATCCCAGAACTTGGATGGCAGAGCCAGGTGGATCTCTGTGAGTTCAAGGCCAGCCTGCTTTTTAGAGTGAGATCCAGGACAGGCACAAAAACTACACAGAGAAACCCTGTCTCGAAAAAAAATTAGGACAAGTATTTTTTTCAAACTTAACTTTCCCCACAATACAAAGTATAATATAAAAGCAAAATGTATGGGAGATATTGAAAAGTGAGAAAAAATGAATTAGTTCTTCACAAAGGAAAAAAGATAAATAAAATTGACCAGAATTTAAATCATGAAAAATGACACAAAATTCAAATAGATAAATTATGAATGAAAGGGGAAACATTACTACTGATAGAACAGCAATGAAAAGGATTATGAGAGACTCCTATGAATAATTACATACCAGAAAACTGGATAACTTAGAAAATGAAGAAATTTATAGAAATATACACTCCACAAAGACTGAATCATGGAGACAGAAACTCAGAACAGACCTGTAACTAGTATGGGAACTGAATAAATTTAAGAAAAAAAATCATTCAAGAAAGGAAAGCTCAGAACCAGATGGCCTCACTGTCAAATCTACCAAACATTTAAGTAAAAAATAAGTGCCAATCACTTACAAACTGTTTGAAAAAAATTTTGAAGTAAACTTGCAGAAAATTGAAAGGAACATTTCTAAACTATTCCTGTGAGGTTAGCATTCCCTTGATAACTAAACTAGACAAAGACAACGCAAGAAAGCTACAAGCCTCAGCTATCATCAGAGAAGCTTCCTCCTGCAGCAGATGGGAACAAATATAGAGACCCATAGCCAGACAATATGCAGAGAGTGAGAGACCTTGGAACACTCAGCTCTAAATGGGGTGTCTCCATCAAATCTTTCCCCACAGGTCTCAGGGAACCCCTCAGAAGAGGAAGCAGAAAGAGTATAAGAGCCAGAGGGGATGGAAGACACCAGGAGATCAAGGCCTTCTACAGGGCCTGCACAGGTCTATATTAGGTCCTTTGCATGTATTTTATGGCTTCCAGTTTAGTGTTTTTATGGGATTCCTGACTGTGAGGATGAGTGAGTCTCTGATTCTTTTTCAAAGTATTGATATTTTTATTTTTAAAAATATAAAAATTGAGATTCAAGGCCATGCACCTGAAAAGTGGGGAGCTTGAGATTCTCATCAAAGCCTTCTATGACCAGAAATCACTTGTATGTTAATAAATAATGGAAGCTGGTTACAAAGACGAGAAAGAAACTAATTCTCTACAACCACATTTTCTTCCCTTGGGAGTTTTCATATTCTAATTTTTTTTCTAAAAAAGGTACTCTTTTGATTAATACTATAATTAATACTTAATGAAGGTAATCTAAGTGAGTTGCAAATGTGCATAGAATTTGTAACACAAATGCATATTTTAACCCTATTGTTCTTTTCTCTTTGGGCTTTCCTACTCAACAGTATAGTGAGGAGCCTAATATGAAAAGGACCTTCTTTGATCATAATGATGGGGGAATGTCTTTCTGTACATTGTGAATGTGTTGCTCTGATTGGTTGATAAATAAAGCCATTTGGCCTATGGCAAGGCAGCTTAGAAGCAGGTGAGAAGTTCAAAGAGAGAGACAGGAAGAAGGCAGGAGAGATGCCAGCAAGCAGCCCAAGGAGTAACATGTAATGGGACGCAGGTAAAGCCACAGAACATGTCGCAATACATAGATTAATAGTTATGGGCTAATTAAGATAGAAGAGCTAGCTAGCAAGAAGATTGAGCCATGGCCATGCAGTTATAATTAATATAAGCTTCGGTGTGTTTACTTGGGAGACATGAGTGGGAGAGATTTGTCCCAACTGCCAGCAGGCCGGGACACAGGAAATCTTCCAGCTACAAATGGCACCCAACATGGGCAAGAGTTTCCACCTAAAACCTGAGAAAGCTTAAAAAAAAGATCCTAAAATGGAGCTAAAAACAGCTTCCTAGTTGTCTCTCTCAGAGCTACTCTATGGCGGGTTTGTGGCATATGGTAGATTCCCGCTGTGGTACACAGAGGAATCTCCAAGCTGCACAGTACACTGCATGGTGAATTAAGCCTTTGCTAGTACAGAAAAAAAAGGTTTCTGGGCTACAGGCTGCTTTGATAAAAGCACAGACCCACTGCCTACCAGAGTCAGCGAAGAGCATGGCTCCCAGAGCTGGTGGTGAATTATCTCCATCATGTTGAAAAGCTGAGATGGGTGAAATCAGCAGTCAAGGCTGCTGCTTCAGTGCTAGCACTGCAGTTTAAAGCAATAGATTCACAATAAGACAGGTTCAGATGGGAAAAACCCTAAACAGTTTACAGTAAGTGTAAAAATGTATGTAGGCTTGGATGAGAGCGGAAAAGGAATATAGACAGTTAGATAAAGAAATAGAAAGTTGGGGCTGGAGAGATGGCACAGAGCTTAAGAACATTGGCTGTTCTTCCAGAGGTCCTGAGTTCAATTTCCACAACCACATGGTGGCTCACAACCATCTACAATGGTATCTAATGCCCTCTTCTGGTGCACAGGCATATATGCAGGCAGAACACTGTATATATAATAAATAAATAAATCTTAAAAAAAAAAGAAATGGAAAGTTTTAAAAAATAAAGTCTTTAAAGAGAAAGTAAAATATAAAAAAAAAGCCATGTAAAGATAGAAATCACACAGTGAATCTGGATTATGTTGTCTTTGGGATTTTTAACTGGAGAGAGACATTTGATTGCAAAAGCTGCTAAGTTAAACTAATATGTATATTTTAAAGGTACCTTGACTTCAAAATTTGGATCTAAGGATATGTTGCTTTGGAAAGGAGGCTCTGCTTTTGTTTCCACAGGAATCAAGAGGCTATGAATTTGTTCCAGGTTAAGATGGACCAGATTTGATCAAGCCAGAACCTTAACAGATGGTACCTATCAACAAAGGTTATAGCCAGTCTTCCCAGGACTTGACCATTATCTTGAATTTTCTCAGGATCCCCATAAGACTACCAGCACACCCTATCAGCAGGAAATAGCCTAGAACACTATGCCGACATTCCCCAAAAATGGATTATGGATGTTTGTCTTTGTTTAGATTGTTGGTTACAAATTGTTATTGGTCATAGTCAATCTCTTTCTAAAACAAGAAAGGGGGCTAGGATATAGAAATATAGGATATAGATATGATAGGATAAAAGGTTAGATTATTGAATCTATTTTTAAAGAGCAACTTGTTTTAAATTGCTATAGATTTTAGTTTATTGACACAAATATAAAGTTAATTTTGTTATACTGTAAGTAAATTTCTACTCTTGTTTAAGGTATTATGTTTGTGCAGTTCATTTGAAATTGTAATGGATAATAAGAAATACCAATTAATAACTAGTCTTCTATGATAGTCAAACTTATAGTCATGTTAGTTAAGTTTTCTAGGTATACATAGATATAATTCAGTTAGGTAGGTAATGTTCCAACACTTCAAAGACCTACAGAATATGGCATTTAAAATGTTTTAAAAACTTAGACTTTTCTGGACAATGAGACACATCTGCTCCTGGCAGCACCTATTACTTCAAGGAAGATGAAGGGCACTAAAGACACTCCATATGGAGTTTCTCTTCTTCTTGGAAGAACTGGCCATGTGGGCAAGAAACTGCTCTTGCCTGGACTGCTTGACAGTACGTTATATAAACTGAACATGCAGGACCCATATGAAGGTGACCACAAAACTTTGCAAGACAAGATGGTCCTTTGGGTTCCTGCTTTGCAGAGGAGACTGCCAGACATTCTACAGGACACATGGAGAAGCGACTAAAAAACTCTAGGCCTGTAGGCTGAAGATGGATGCCCCAACGTTACACAGGAACTTTGGGTGATTGGCCAGACAGCCAGCTGTCTTTGTCATTCTAGATTTTTGGAGGTTGCTTATAATGCTCTTCCTGTTTAGTTAGGTAATATTATATCCATCTGAGGTCTTTGATGTAGCTGAAGACTAGATAGTTTGTGGCAGGGTCCTGTGCTGTTGTTCCCTTTGGGGGAGGGGGCCAAGTAGGTGCAGAGTCAAACCACACAGACTCCAGGAGAATGTCAAAACAAGAAGCTCAGTTTATTCAGGAAGAGGCAAGTGTTAAATACCTTTCACCTGACCCTAGGGGGAGGTCTGATGAATATGCATCTGCTGGTGTGACATGCCTGCCTCTCATTGGTCCAGGTCACCTCCATATCATGTCTCAGCTGCTATTGCTAAGGCCCTTAGGCAGACCCAGGTTGGCTCTCAGAAAGTATCTTTTTTGTGCTGGTTTGGGCCGGCTGGCCCTCAAGCCTGTTAGGGATGAGTCATCCCACAATAGTTAAAATTATAATTTTCCGTGGTTATTATAAAAGATAAATTAGATATGAAACCTTAGACTCACAAATATAGGACAGATAGAAAAAATTTTCTTTAATTTTACAAAATACAAATAGACTAGACTATTGTAACTGTAATTCTTGCTTGATAACTGTTTTGTTATATGTAATTTTAATAGGTTAAAGTTTAAAAAAACTTCCTTTTCTTTAGACAGAAAAGGGGAAGTGATGGGGGAATGTCTTTCTGTACACTGCGAATATGTGTTGCTCTGATTGATAAATAAAGCTGTTTGGCCTATGGCAAGGCAGCTTAGAGGCAGGCAGGAAATTCAGAGAGAGAGAGACAGAGAGACAGAGAGAGAAAGAGAGAGAGAGAGAGAGAGAGAGAGAGAGAGAGAGAGAGAGAGAGAGAGAGCAAGGCGGGGGTATGGGGGAGACACACATGGAGCAACATGTAATGGGACACAGGTAAAGCCATGGAACATGTGGCGTTACATAGATTGATAGTTATGGGCTAATTTAAAATATAAGAGCTTGCTAGCAAAAAGCTTGAGTCATGGCTATGCAGTTATAATTAATATAAGCCTCTGTGTGTTTACTTGGGGGACACAAGTGGGAGAGATTTGTCCCCACTGCCAGCAGGCCTGGACACAGGAAATCTTCTGGCTATATCATAATGATATACTGCCACTTGGCAGCAACACTTAATTCCGTAGGCTCACAAGTCCAAGAGACCCTGAGAAGCAACCTTACATCTCTTCCTTCTGACCCATCTTCACCCAGGACTCCTTAGGGTTTCTCCTGCCAATCTGACTGTGACTCTCCAATTGCCCAACAAGGTCTGGAGACCAAGGTAAGTGACCCCATATTTCCTTTTCTTGTCACCTTCCAAGTTGATAACCCCTTCACCCAAGGCCATGATTTCAATACAGTAGAATCTCCAGACAACCCATAAGGCACATGAGACCTTGGCAAGTGACTGAATGCAACTTCTTCTCATGCTTCCCTGCTTGTTTCTCTTTTCTCTGGCCTCTGCCCACTCTGTCATATCCAAAATATATTCTTTCACCCTCTGGTGGCCCTCAAGCCACAGCATCTGGTCCACAGACCCTGGTGAAACAACCTGTATCCCTTCTTCCTGGCCCATCCCCAGTATGAAGCCCCAAATCACCACTCTTTTCTACCAGAAAATTTCCAGCAGTCTAATGGGGCCAAGAGAAAAGGCATGAATGCTTCCAAACTCAAGCAAGTATTTCACTGGTTGGGAAACCTGGTAGTGTAGCTGAAGTTTTTCTGTGCTTTCCCGGCACCAACGTCCCACAGCCACTTATAAAATTCCTGGGTCCCACCTGGTCCTGCAACCGCTCAGACCCAAGTAAACACACAGAGGCTTATATTATTTATAAACTGTATGGCCATTAGCTCAGGCTTATTACTGACTAGCTCTTACACTTAAATTAACCCATAATTCTTATCCATGTTTAGCCATGTGGTTTGGTACCTTTTCTCAGTTCTGCCTTCACAACTTGCTTCTTCTGTGTATGGCTAGTGACTCCTGACTCAGCCCTTCTTCTTCCCAGAATTCTCCTTGTCTGTTTATCCCACCTATACTTCCTGGCTGGCTACTGGCAATTAGCATTTTAGGAGATGCTGCCAGCTGCTGTTAAGAGAAGCAAGATGTAAAAGTACTGGTGAGCGATGAGCCACATGGCAAAGTATAGATTTATAGAAATGGGTCCGAGCAGCTGCAGTACCGGAGGGTGAGAGAGATTTGTCCTGACTGAAGGGCCAGGGGAGTCGGGCAGGACCAGAAAAAACTTTCAGCTACATGGTAGAGACAATAAACACATGAATAAAATAATTTTTAAAAGGAAAAACAAATATCTTATGAACATAGATTTTTTTTTTGTAAAATACTTCCAAATCAACACAAGAACACATAAAAATATATCTTCAATGACCAAACTGATTTCATTCCAGAGTTTCAAGGATATAAGTTGATAAGTAAAATTTAGCATATGATGGTCTCAAAAAATAACTTGGAATAAATTTAATGAAAAAATAAAGGACCTCTACAATGAAAACCTCTGAGAAATAAATTGAGGAATGCATTAGAAGATGGAAAGAACTTCCACACCCATCCTTCAGTAGAAACAAAATTGTGAAAACAGTCATATCAAAAGCAGTCATAGATTCAATGCAATCCCAATGAAAACCCCATTATATTTTTATTATAAATAGAAAAAAATCTTAAAACACAAAACATACACATATAAACCCATGCAACTTCAGTGACTGACTTTTGACAGAAATGCCAAAATACATATTTGGGGAAAGTTAGCATCTTCAACAAATGGTACAGGATAAACTGGATGTTTGTATGTAGAAGAATGAAACAATCTTTCCTTATCTCATTCACATACAAATCATGTCCAAGTGGATAAAGATTTCAACTAAAACCTGAAAGATCGCAACTCTAGATAAAAGTGTGGAAAATATACTAGAAGACATAGACATAAACAATGACTTTTAAAACCAGACTCTTGTTGCTTAAGAAATATGGCTAACAATTGAAAACATTTCAGTATATTAAGAAAACTATCAGTGAAAGGAAGAGGCAGCCCACATCTTAGGAAAAATTATTTGCCAGATTATTAATATATGGAACATGAAGAATAAAAAGGGATTGATATCTGGAACATATCAATATTGATATATGGAACACGAAAAATAAAAAAGGAAACAAACAACCTAATCAAAACAATGTACCTGAACACAGAATTATTTTTTTCTACTGAGTAACATTTTAATTCTGTTCTTCATAAAAGCAAAACTAACCAATATTTTGCTAATCTTTTTTAACAACAAAATAAAATATAATAAGACAAAACAAAAACTATCACATTGAAATCGAACAAGGCAAACCAGCAGGAAAAGAGCCCAAAAGAAGACACAAGAATCAGAGACCCACTCCTTTGGACACTCAGGAATCCCATTAAAAACACTAAACTGAAAGTTATAATATAAGAACAGAGGACCTGGTGCAGACCCATGTAGGCCCTGTGATTGCTGCTTCAGTCTCTATGAGCTCATATGCACCTTCCTTAGTTGACTCAAAGGGTCTTGTTCTCCTGGTGTCCTCCATGCCCGCTGGCTTCTATACTCTTTCTACCACCTCTTCTTTGTGTGTGTGTGTGTGTGTGTGTGTGTGTGTGTGTGTGTGTGTGTGTGTGTTTCCCCTGAGCTCTGAGCTCTGAGGGGAGGGATTTAATGGAGACATTTCATTTAGAGCTGAGTGTTCCAAGATATCTCTCTCTCTCTCTCTCTCTCTCTCTCTCTCTCTCTCTCTCTCTCTCTCTCTCTCAAACTCTCCCCCTCTGCAGCATAACATCTACCTGTGAGTCTCTATATTGTTCCCATCTGCTGCAGGAGAAAGTTTTTCTGATGATGGCTGAATAAGACATTTATTTATGAGTATGGCAGAATATTGTTAGGAGTTACTTTATCACTACCTTTTTTTTCCCCCAGATCAGTAGTGTTTGGTTTTATCCTAGGTCTCTGGTTCTTGGTTACCCAAGCAGTGTTGGGTATGGGTTCCATCTCATGGAGTGGACCTTAAGTCAAATCAGATGTTGGTTGGTTACTCCCATAAGCTTTGTGCCACCGTTGCCCTAGCACATCTTGAAGGCAGGACAGCATCATATATCAAAGATTTTGTGGCTTTATTGTTGTTTACATTTCTCTTTTGGTAGCCTGAAGAGTACTTCCCTATACCAAAGACACTAGAACATAGGGGTAAAGGTTCTATGTGGCATCAGTTCGACCTCTCCATGTTCAATAAGTTGTGTAGGTATCTTCAGCAATGGGGCCCTGATGTCAGTTTGTGGAGAGGAGCCAATTGTCTTGACAACCGCTTGAGTTGTTTTGGGGTTTCCATGGGACCCCTTTAGCCAACAACTCAATTGGATGTAACCCAGTTCTGGTACTGGAAGCTTCATTTGGTGACAAGAGAAGACCAGTTGGGACTCTGTCTCCCCTACTGTTTAGAGATCACTTTCTTATATTTTAGGAGGTTTCCACTGCACTAGGTTTCCATACCACTCCTCAAATGCCCTTCAGTTCTAGCTGTCTCTCCCTGCATTTCCTCCCTCAACCCTATCATCCCTCCCTCTCTCTACCTGATTCTCCTGTTTCAGTCTCCTCATACCCCCAGTCCACCCATAAAATCTATTCTATTCCCTACTCTCAGGGAAATCCACATGTCCCCTAGTCCCTTCTTCTTCTCTGAGCCTACAGCTAATATCCAGATATAAACAAACACATACCATATTTATCTTTCTGGGTCTGGGTTACCTCACTCAGGATGACGTTTTTCTAGTTCTACCCACTTGCCTCCAAATTTCATGGTCCATTTTTTAACAGCTGAGTAATACTCCCTTGTGTAAATTACTATATTTTCTTTATCCATTCTTCTGTTAAGGGACATCTAGGTTGTTTACAATTTCTGGCTATTAATGTAGAGCCTTAATGAACATGGTTGAGTTCATGTTTCTATAGTAGAGTGAATTGTCCTTTGGATATATGCCCAAGAATGGTATAGCTAGATCTTGAGGTAGAACAATTCCCATCTTTCTAAGAAACCACCACTCTGATTTCCATAGTGGCTATATAAGTTTGCACCAGCAATGAAGGAGTGTTCCCTTGCTTCACATTCTTGTCAGCATGAGCTGTCACTTGTGTTTTTGATCCTAGCCATTCTGACAGGTGCAAGATGGAATCTCAAAGTCCATTTTGCATTTGTTGATTTTGCATTTCCCTGATAGCTAAGGATGTTGAATATGTCTTTAAGTGTTTCTCAGCCACTTGAGTTTCCTCTATTGAGAATTCTCTGTTTAGATTGTACCAATTTTTAATTGGATTATTTGTTTTTTGATATCTAGTTTCTTGAATTTTTTATACATTTTGGATATTAGTCCTCTATTGGATATGAAGTTGGTAAAAATCTCTTACCATTCTGTAGGCTTCTGCTTTGTCCAAATGATGGTGTCCTTTGCCTTACAGAAGCTATCAGTTTTATGAGGTTCCACATTAGTTGTTGATCTTAGTGCCTGTGCTATGGGTGTTCTGTTCAGAAGGTTGTCTCCTGTATCAATGTATTCAAGGCTGTTCCCCACTTTCTCTTTTACTAGGTTCAGTGTATCTGGTTTTACGTTGAGGTCCTTGATCCATTTGAAGTTGAATTTTGTGCAGTGTCATAAGTATGGATCTATTTTCATTCTTCTACATGCAGATATCCAGTGTGAAAAGGCACCATTTGTTGAAGATTCTGTATTTTTCTACTGTATATTTCTGGCTTCTTTATAAGAAAATCAGGTGTTCATACGTGTGTGGATTTATGTCTGGGCCTTCAATTTGACTCCATTTATCAATATGTCTGTTTTTGTACCAATACCATGCTGTTTTAATTATTATAGCTCGGTAGAACAACTTGAAATCAGGGGTGGTGATACCTCCAGCAGTTCTCTTATTAGGATTGTTTTAGCTATCCTAGATTGTGTGTGTGTGTGTGTGTGTGTGTGTGTGTGTGTGTGTGTGTGTGTGTGTGTGTGTGTGTTTCCATATGAAGCTTAAAAATTGTCCTTAGAAGATCTTTGAAGAATGGTGTTGGTTTCGATGGAGATTGCCTTGGATCTGGTCTCCAATTCTTGTATCTTCTCTTGAGCTCTTTTCCTTCTGTTAGTTTAGTCCAATTCTGATATGTTAGTTTATGTTTTGTCTTACTATATTTTATTATTATCCCTTAGAAGCCTGTTTGTTTTCCAATGAGAGACAGAAAGGGAGTGGATCTGGATGGGAGGGGAGGTAGGGAGGAACTGGGAGGAATAGAGGGACAGGAAAACAAATTAGGATATATTATGTGAAAAAATCTGTTTTTATTAAAAGGGAAAAACGAAAAAGAGAACTGCAAGCCAATATTGATGAACATACATGTAAAAAAAACTTCAATAGCAGAGCATTAAAAGGATTATACAGTACTACCAATGGGTTATATATCTGGAATGGTGTGATGGATATTCTTGAGGGCACATGTGAAAGTTTTTTTTTTTGCTTGGTTTGAAGTGTATTAATTCACTTCTAGTCTGGATCTTTGAGGTAGAAAAACATACATCTTTGATCTGGATCTTGAGGCAAGAAAACACGTCTTTAATTTGGATCTCGAGTTGGGAAGACACGCCTTTAATCTGGGCCATATCTTCTTCTGGAAGTCTATATAAGGAGATAAAAGAAGGAAACTTTTGCTTGCCCTCACCTTCATAGCATATCTCATTCCTTCACTGGCCTTAGCCTTTCTTCAGGATTCCAGCATATACAGAAGACAAGGTGAGACATTGAGTCTTGTGAACTGAGCAACTACTGGATTCTTGGACTTTCTGTTCACAGCCAGCCATTTTGGATTATCTGGACTGTAGCCCGTAAGCCATCCCAATAAATAGAGATTCATCATATAAGTTCTGTTACTCTAGAGAGCCCTGACTAATACAAAGGGAACCATGATTTAATATATGTAAACTGTAAGATACTTCACATTACTGATTATGGAGAAAACCATATTAATGTATCAATAGATGAAAAGACAGTATTTGATAAAATTCACTGCTCTTTCATGCTTGTAGGAAAAAGCCAAAATGTGGCATTCAGAAAAAAATGGTTCTGTCATAAAGCTATACATATAAACCAATGAGCGAATGGGAGCTCAAAAGCAAATCCACACATATATGACTAACTATACTTTGACAAAAATGCCAAGAATAAACAAAAGGGAAAGGGCAATCTTTTCCACAAATATTTTTTTAGGAAAATTAAATATACACATGCCAAAGAATGAAATTAGATATTTATATTACACACAGATGGGAACTCAAAATAGATTAAGACTTTCTTTTTTTCTTTCTTTAAAGATTTATTTTATCTTTAATTATATGTATGTATGTATCTGTATATGGGCATGATGTGCAGGTGCCGATGGAGACCAGAAGAGGGTATTACCTCTCCTGGAGCTGGAGTTACAGGTAGTGTGAGTTGTTCAATGTGAGAGTCGGCAAACAAATTCAGGTTCTCTGCATGAGCAGTACACAGCTGTCTTAACCACAGAGCCATCTCTCCTGCCTCTTAACTGTTTTGATTGGGAGTGTGTTGTGGGAGGGGGTGTGCACATGCTTAGCACATTTTAGGAGGGCAGAGGACAACTTTTTGAAGTCAGTTCTCTCCTTTAACCTTTACATGGGTTCCAGGGATCAAACTCAAGTCAAGCCATCAGGCTTGTGTGACAAGTGGTTTACCTGCTGAAGCATCCCAAGGGCTCTTCAATGTACACTCTAAAAATTTCAAACTCATAGTACAAAACTTTAGGATATGGTTTCATGATATTGTCTTGGATATGAAAACAAACCAGGCAACCAAAGTCAAAACAGATGGTTGGTACTACATCAAGCTATAAAGTTTTTGTACAGTAAAAGAAATAATAGGATGGAAAGACAATTGTTCTACTGTGACAGGGCAAGACAAAGAGAAGGTTCCTCCATCTAGTATTCTTGCTGAGGCCATTCCAGGTTTAAGTAGAATTTGATCTCCTTGATGGAGAATCTCATGGAAAATTACCCAACCTTATTCTAGGAACCAAAGGTTAGGATGTCCCAGACAATTCATCTTAGCTTCCATTAAACTGCCTGTTTGTGCAGAACCCCTTCCCGCTAACTGCTTATCTTAGCTTCTCTTAAACTACTTCCTTCTCCGAAGGCCCCTGCAGCTTCTGAGCTAGATGCCAGGAGGTCATTTCTGCCTTTCTAGATAATTGGGGCCACACGTAGATCCCGGAACACTTGAGTGTGGTCACAGCCAGCTGGACTAAAGACTTTCAATTGGCTATAAACTGTGTCTGAGTGGTCATCTTTAGGGGGCTACCCATAACACTACCTTCAGTCCCTGGCTATAATAAAATACTTTGGAGAAAGAAACTTAAGGAAGAAAAAGGGTTCATGTGGCTTACACTTCCCGGTCATAGTCTGTCACTGACGGAAGTAAGGGCAGGAGTGCCAGCAGGAAGTTTGAAGCAGAAACTATAGAGTAAAACTGCTTAGTAGCTTACTCATTCTCAGGCTTATGCTTAGCTAGCCTTCTAATACATCCTAGGATCATGTGCAGTGGGCTGGGCCCTCCTGCATCAATTAAGAATCAAGAAAATCTCCCCCAAATACACCCACAGACTAATCTGATATAGGCAATTCCTCAACCGAGAGGCTTGCCTCTCAGATAATTCTAGGCTGGGTCAAGATGACAAAGCAAACTATGACAACAACCTACAGAATGGGTAAAAATATTTCCAAGTCATATTCCTAGTAAGAGTTAATATCTACAATAAGAAAATAGACTAAGAACTTCAATCAGCAGTTCTTCAAAGAAGACATCCACCTGAACTTCAGTAACTCAGTCAATGGCAAATCAAAATATCAGTAGTTTATCACCTCACACCTGTTGGGTTGACTATAATAGAAAAAAATCAACAGCATAATACATGTGTTGTAGAGCTGTAAAGGAATTGGAACCTTTGATAGGAATGCAAACTAGTTAAGGTTGTATGGAAAGCAATGTGGTGATCCTTCAAAGATGAATTCCAAGCTGAGCATTAACATAAAAAAATGAAAACAATCTTCAAGACGTATCTATACTCTCAGATTCATCATACCATTTATTACAATACTCAAGGTTTGTAAATGACCCAAATGTCCATGGAGAAATGAATACATTAATGTTGGCTACAGATATATAAATAAATATTCTTTCTGCCTTAAATAAAAAAAGGAAATCCTACCATACAGAACAGTATGAATGGTGAACCCAAAGGACATTGCACCAAGTGAAATAAGCCACTGAAAGGGCACAAATACTGTGTATGTCCACTTACACAAGTCATCTGAAGTAATTTGTGACATAAAGAATGTAATGGTATTTGGGGATCTGGGGAAAAGAAACAGAGGTTGCTAATAAATGAGCTTAAAATATCAATTATACTAGTTAATTCTAAAAATCTGCTGAAAACCACTATGCCTATAAATAACACTAATGCACTGTATCTTTAAAATGTATTGAGAGATGGCTCAGCAGCTAAGAGCACTGCCTACTCATCCAAAGGTCCTGAGTTCAATACCCAACAGCTACATGGTGGCTCACAACTGTCTGTAATGGGATCTGATGCCCTCCTATGGCATTCAGGCATATGTGGAGACAGAACACTATCACATAACAAATAAATAGTATTTTTTGAAAAATTAAAATCCACAATATTATTCATCCTATTAAAAGTTACTAGGCATATAACTAATATGGAAAATGTGAAACTAATAAAGAAAAAACAAAAAAACTGTCCATAGAGGAGACTGTGAAAGCCAGAAGGTCCTGGACAGATATTACACAGACACTAAGAGACCATGGATGCCAACCCAGACTATTATACCCAATAAAACTCTCAATTGCCATAGATGGAGTAAACAAACTATTCCATGATAAAGCCAGATTTAAACAATATCTATCCACAAATCCAGTCCTACAGAAAGCTCTAGAAGGAAAAATCCAATCTAAGGAAGTTAGATACACCCATGAAAACACAGGCAATAGATAATCACACACCAACAAATACCAAAGAAGGGAAACACACAACACTACCACTGAAAAATAACAGGAATTAACAATCACTGGTCATTAATATCCCTTAATATCAATGGACTCAATTCACCTATAAAAAGACACAGACTAACAGAATGGATACAAAAACAGGATCCATCCTGCTGCTGCATACAAGAAATACACCTCAACTTCAAAGACTGACACTACCTCAGAGTAAAAGGCTGGGAAAAGACTTTTCAATCAAATAGACTTAAGCAAGCTGGTGTAGCTATCCTAATATCTAATAAAATAGACTTCAAACTAAAATCAATCAAAAGGGATCAGGAAGGACATTACATATTTATGACAGAAAACAATCCACCAAGATGAATTCTCAATTCTGAACATTTATGCCCCAAATATAAAGGCACCCACATTTGTAAAAGAAACATTACTGAAGTTTAAATTACACATCAAACCCCACTGTAGTAGTGGGAAATTTCAACACTCTACTCTCACCAATGGACAGGTCTTCCAGACAGAAACTTAACAGACAAATAAGGGAACTAACAGATATTATGACTCAAATGGACTTAATAGATATCTACAGAACATTCCACCCTAACACAAAAGAATATACCTTCTTCTCAGTACCCCATGGAATCATTTCTAAAATTGACCACATGCTCAATCACAAAGCAAATCTGAACAGATACAAAACAATTAGAATAACTTCCTGTATTTTATCAGACCACCATGGCTTAAAGTTAGATTTCAACAACAACAAAAATTACAGAAAGCCTACATGTCATGGAAACTGAATAATGCCCAACTGAATCACCAATGGGTGAAGGAAGAAATAAAGAAAGAAATTAAAGATTTTCTAGAATTCAATAAAAATGAATGTACAACATACACAAACTTATGGGACACTATGAAAGCAGTGCTAAGGGGAAAGTTCATAGCACTAAATGCCTACATAAAGAAGTTGGAGAAATCTCACCCTAGTGACTTAACAGCACACCTGAAAGCTCTAGAACAAAAAGAAGCAAACGCACTGAGGAGGAATAGACACCAGAAAATTATCAAAGTGAGAGCTGAAATCAATAAAATAGAAACAAAGAGAACAATACAAAGAATCAATGAAACAAAGAGTTGGTTCTTTGAGAAAATCAACAAGGTAGACAAGCCCTTATCCAAACTAACCAAAAGACAGAGAGAACATTCAAATTAACAAAATCAGAAATGAAAAAAGAGACATAACAACAGACAATGAGGAAATCCAGAGAATCATCAGGTCATACTTTAAAAACCTGTACTCCACAAAACTGGAAAATCTAAAAGAAATGGACAATTTTCTGGATAGGTGCCACATACTAAAGTTAAATCGAGACCAGATAAACAATTTAAATAGGCCAGTAACTCCTAAAGAAATAGAAACAGTCATTAAAAGTCTCCAAATGAAAAAAGCCCAAGACCAGATGGTTTCAGCACAGAATTCTACCAGATTTTCAAAGAACAGCTAATATCAATACTCTTCAAATTGTTCCACACAACAGAAACAGAAGGAACATTACCAAACTTTTTATGAGGCTACAGTTACCCTGATACCCAAACCACACAAAGATGCAACAGAGAAAGAAAATTACACACCAATCTCCCTCATGAACATTGATGCAAAAATACTCAATAAAATTTTGGCAAACCGAATCCAAGAACACATCAAAAAAAATTATCCACCATGACCAAGTAGGCTTCATCCCAGGGATGCAAGGACGGTTCAACATATGAAACTCTGTCAATGTAATACACCATATAAACAAACTGAAAGAAACAAACCACATGATCACCTAATTAGATGCTGAAAAAGCTTTTGACAAAATCCAATACACCTTCATGATAAAGGTCCTAAAGCGATCAGGAATACAAGGAGCATACCTAAACATAATAACGGCAATTAACAGCAAGCCGACAGCCAACATCAAATTAAATGGAGAGAAACCCAAAGAGATTCCACTAAAATCAGGAACAAGACAAGGCTGTCCACTGTCCCCATATTTATTTAATGTAGTACTTGAAGTTCTAGCTAGAGCAATAAGACAACAAAAGGATATCAAGGGGATACAAATTGGAAAGGAAGAAATCAAACTTTCACTATTTGCAGACGATATGATAGTATACATAACTGACCCCAAAAATGCTACCTGAGAACAGCTAATAAATACCTTCAGTAATGTGGCAGGATACAAGATTAACTCAAAAAATCAGTAGCCCTCCTATATACAAATGACAAAGGATCTGAGAAAGAAATCAGAGAAACATATGTAGCAGGAGTCTTAAAAGTTCTTATTAATAAAATCAAACCTGAGCCAACTATTGGGGTCAACACTGGAAGATCAGAGAAACAGAACAAGCCACAGCTAACCTTACCTGGCCAACTTCTCAGCTGATCTTGTTTCCTCAGACTGAAAGCTTCTGTGTCCTCATCCCAATGGCTCTCAGCTGAACTGCTGCTCGAAAGCCTGAAGCTTAACCAGCTAAAAGCTTCTAGTTTCTGGTCCTCACGCCTTATATACCTTTCTGCTTTCTACCATCACTCCCTGGGATTAAAGGCTCGCTTTCTGGGATTAAAGGCGTGAGTCACCATGTTTGGCTGTATCCTTGAACAGATGGATTTCTGCCTCTGGAATGCTAGGATTAAAGGCATGTGCTACCACTGCCTATCCTAAGTATCTAGTGGCTTTTCTGTTCTCTGACCCCAGATAAGTTTATTAGGGTACACAATATTTTGGGGAACACAATACCACCACAAACATCACCCTTTACAATAGCCACAAATAATATAAAATACCTCGGGGTAACTCTAACTAAGCAAGTGAAAGACCTGTATGACAAGAACTTTAAGTCTCTGAAGAAAGAAATCAAAGAAGATATCAGAAAATGGAAAGATCTCCCATGCTCATGGGTAGGTGCGATTAACATAGTAAAAATGATCATCTTACCAAAAGCAATCTACAGATTCAATGCAATTCCCATCAAAATCCCAACACAATTCTTCACAGACCTGCAAAGAACAATACTCAATTTCATATGGAAAAACAAAAATTAAAAAAAAAAACAGGATAGCTAAAAGAATCCTGTACAATAAAGCAACCTCTGGAGGCATCACCATCCCTGACCTCTATTATAGAGCTATAGTAATAAAAACAGCTTGAAATTGGCATAAAAACTGGCATATGGACCAATGGAATCAAATTGAAGACCCTGACATTAATCTGCACACCTATGAACACCTGATTTTTGACAAAAAGCCAAAACTGTACAATGGAAAAAAGAAAGCATCATCAAAAAATGGTGCTGGCATAACTGGATGTCAACATGTAGAAGATTGCAAACAGATCCATATCTGTCACCGTGCACAAAACTTAAGTCCAAGTGGATCAAAGACCTCAACATAAACCCAGTTACACTGAACTTGATAGAAGAGAAAATAGGAAATAGTCTAGGGCACATTGGCAGAGGAGACAACTTCCTAAATATAACACCAATAGCACAGACACTGAGAGTAACAATAAATGGGACCTTCTGAATCTGAGAAGCTTTTTTAGGACAAAAGACATGGTCAATAAGACAAAATGACAACCTACAGAATGGGAAAAGATCTTCACCAACCCAACATCCGACAGAGGGCTGATCTCCAAAATATATAAAGAATTCAAGAAACTAGACATCAAAACACCGAACAATCCAATTAAAAAACGCCTTTAATCCCAGCACTCGGGAGGCAGAGTCAGGCGGATCTCTGTGAGTTCGAGGCCAGCCTGGGCTACCAAGTGAGTCCCAGGAAAGGCGCAAAGCTACTCAGAGAAACCCTGTCTCGAAAAACCAAAAAAAAATAAATAAATAAAATAAAATAAAAAAAAATAAAAAATGGGCTATAGAGCTAAACAGAGAATTCTCAACAGAAGAATCTCAAATGGCTGAAAGACATTTAAGGAATTGTTCAGCATCCTTAGTCATCAGGGAAATGCAAATCAAAACGACTCTGAGATACCATCTTACACCTGTCAGAATGGCTATGATCAAAAACACCGAAGAGAGCTTACATTGGAGAGGATGTGGAGCAAGGGGAACACTCCTCCTTTGTTGGTGGGAGTGCAAACTTGTACAACCACTGTAGAAATCAGTATGGTGGTTTCTCAGAAAGTTGGGAATCAATCTACCTCAAAACCCAGCGATATCATTTTTGGGCATATACCCAAGGGATGCTCAATCATACCACAAGGACACATGCTCAACTATGTTCACAGCAGCATTATTTGTAATAGCCAGAACCTGGAAACAACCTAGATGCCCCTCAACTGCAGAATGGATAAAGAAAACGTGGCACATATACACAATGGAGTACTACTCAGCAGTAAAAAACTATGACATCATGAAATTTGCAGGCAAATGGGTGGAACTAGAAAATATCATCCTGAGTGAGGTAACCCAGACTCAGAAGGACAAACATGGTATGTACTCACTCATAAGTGTATACTAGATGTAAAGCAAAGGATAACCAGACTACAACCCACAGCTCCAAAGAAGCTAGCTAACAAGGAGGACCCTAAGAGGGATGCATGGTTCGCCCTGTGAAGGAGAAATAGATAAGCTCTCCATGAGCAAACTGGGGGTTAGGGGGTGCAATGTAGGGTAGGGGATGGGGAATGAGAACGTAAGGGAATGGGATATTCGAGCTGGAACAGGGACAGAGTGGGAGAGCAAGGAAAGAGATACCATGATAAATGGAGACATCATGGGAATAGGGAGAAACAGGGTGCTAGGGAAGTTCCCAGGAATCCACAATGATGACCCCACCTTAGACTACTAGCAGTAGTGTAGAGGGTGCCTGAACTGACCTACTCCTGTAATCAGATTGGTGAATATCCTAACTGTCATCATAGAGCCTTCATCCAACTGATGGAAGCAGATGGAGAGATTCATGGCTGGGCGCCAGGCCATGCTCCAGGGTTCCAGTTGATGAGAGAGAGGAGGGATCCTATGAACAAAGGACATTGAGATCACGAAGGGAAAATGTACAGAGACGACCAGGCCAAACTAGTGGGAACTCATGAACTGTGGACCAGTAGCTGTGGAGCCCCCATGGGACTGGACTAGGCCCTCTGAATAAGTGAGACAGTTGTGTAGTTTAAACTATTTAAGAAGCGCTCAGGCAGTGGGATCAGAATCCATCCCTGGTGCATGAGCTGGCTTTTTGGAGCCCAGTGCCTATGGTGGGACACCTTGCTCAGCCTTGGTGCAGGGGGAGGGCCTCGGTCCTGCCTCAAATGAATATACCAGGCTCTGCTGACTCCCCAGGGGAGACCTTGCCTTGGAGGAGGTGGGAATGGGAGTGGGTTGGGGGGAAGGCTTGGGTGAGGAAGGAGGAGGACAGGGGAATCTGTGGTTAGTATGTAAAATGAATAGAAAATTTCTTAATAATTAAAAAAAAACTGTCCATAGAACCTGATCAGAATTGACACAGATTTAAGAACTGGTATGCAGCAGGGGATATATCACAGTGATAGAGTACTTGCCTAGTATGTGTGAGGCCCAGGGTGGCACCGCCAGCAATGCAAAAGAGATAAACAAAGCCACCCCCTTCAAGCAAAGAAAAACAAGAATTAGCATAAAAGTTGAAGCAATTATGTTAATTTTGTGTTCAAAACATTAAGTAAGGCTAAAGAAAAATCATAAAAAATGAACTCAACTTGAACTTTTAACAATGGAAACTACAAGATAAAACATATGTGGATTTTAAGTGATCAAAGTACAGAGAACAACTGACCTTGGGGTGACCAGCCCAAATTGATACACATCTATACACAACACTCAGACCTAAGACTTGGAGAACATGGGGGGAAAGAGGATGGAAAGATTGTTAGAGCTGGAATAACAGGAAGTCTACTGGGAGTGTGTCTTGTAGATTTGACAGCAAAGCTCTAGCCCTGAAATCTCAACACTGTAGCTGCTTAAACAGGCCGTGAACAATGACAACACTAGTTAACATGCCAAAGTGTGTGTGGGAAATCTCACAGGGCTCTACCTCCAGATGAAGAAGTGCAGGCAGGTAAAGATTGCTGAGAGAGGGAGAATTAATCTCTTCAGATGAGCCCCCTAACTGCTTATCAGATACCAAGTGGTCAACCTGAGAAACATACACGTACAAGCATCACTAGAGATTCAGTCGGTTGTGTTGACATACTTAATCATTTATATATGTGTCACAATAATAACTAAAGTAAAATAAGCCATAAATTGGGGGCTGAAGAGATGGCTCAGCGGTTAAGAGCACTGGCTGCTTTTCCAAAGGTCCTGAGTTCCCAGTAACCACATGGTGGCTCACAACCATCTATAATGGGATCTGATGCCCTCTTCTGGCGTGCAGGAATACATGCAGACAGAGCACGTGTACCTAAGAAGTACATACATAAATAAGATTTGTTGCTAGAGTTTTCCTGCCTGGCCCACAGTCAGGACAATTCTCTCTCACCCGCCAGTCCCAAGCCGCTCAAACCCGATCAAATAAACACAGAGACTTATATTGGTTTCAAACTGTATGGCCGTGGCAGGCTTCTTGCTAACTGTTCTTACAGCTTAAATTAATCCATTTCTATTAATCTATACCTTGCCACGTGGCTTGTGGCTTACCGGTACTTTACATCTTCCTTATCCTGATGGCGGCTGGCAGTGTCTCTCTCACCAGCTTCCTGTTCTCTCAATTTTCCTCTCTGTTAGTCCCGCCTATACTTCCTGCCTGGCCACTGCCAATCAGTGATTTATTCATTGACCAATCAGCAACACATTTGACATACAGACCATCCCACAGCAAAGATTAATAAAGGAATAAAAACCCCAAGTGTTAGGATAAAAAGCCATGAATTTGAGTGGAGGGGAATATGGGGGGGTGTTGGAGGGGGGGAATGTTATAACTATATCTTAATTAAAAATAAAATAAAATTTTAAAGTAAAACATCAGATCATGGGAAGTATGTAAAAATGCTATGTGGATCTGGCAGTAGAACAGGAATTCAGAAGAAAAGAGAAGTGAAATTCTTGGTATACCTGGAGTAAAACTGAAAAAATTGTCTAAAAGGGAAAGCATTGAAAAAGCTGATTGACAACATCCACAGGCCACATATGCATACATCTGGAGTTCAAGGGGGAATAAAGAAGAGAAATGAAGAAAAATATTTTAAGAATAATGGCCAAATTTTCTAAAAGAACAAAGAAGTTAAGTAAGCCCTAAAATAAAAGAAATGTAAAAAAATAAAGTAATGAACAACCATATTGTTAAAAACCAATGAAAAGAAAACATTAAAAATGCCCAGAGGGGAAGCAAAAGCCATATTACATTTTCAGAAAGATATAAAAGGGCAACGTTTCTCATCGGGAGCAATGCAATAAGGAAGACAGACAGTACAGCTCTATAGTGTGATGGTTAATTTTCTGTGTGAATTGGCAGGGCCTTGATAACCAGATATTTGCACACACGTTATTATTGCTGCTTCTGTGAAAGTGTGTTTTAGATGAGGTCAGATTACTGTCTACTCCAACTACAACTGTTTTAGAACAGAAACTTTAGGAAGATTAAACTAGAAATATTGGGTCTGGGAATGTAGCTCAGTAGTAAAGAGTTTGCCTAGCATGTGCAAAACCTAAGTTTGACTCCCCAGCATCATAAAAGAATTCGAAAAGGATGCCAAAAGAAAAATATTTACTTGGCTGCAAAAAGCCAAATGCCAGCAAATGTGAGTGCATAAGGCCAGTTCTCAGGCATGAACAAGTTTTTCCTTTGCAGCTTTTTTCTTAGAATATACCGGAAAGACCAAAGATTCCTAAGAAAGCTCCTTCCTGGCTGGAAGAACAACAGCCACTGTCCATATCCACCTAGTCTGATATGCACACTACATTTGCACTATGAAACTATCAGAAAGAACTATCTGATGGAATCTCATTATAGTCAGGTGAGAGACAAATATGAAAACTGCATCCATACTTGTCTTCTTAGATGTTTCTCCAGTAATGTTGTGAATAAGGAGCCCCACAACCCAAGTTCAAAATATTTGTCCAAGATCAAGGCTTAAGAGAAACATCAGGGAGCGCCCAGTTTTGTCCCCTGACCCCTGCCAACCAAGCTAACAAACCTTGAACAAATATAGTGTAGTACAGCTGGAAGAATGGCAAGAGAGTGACTCCATGGGGAGCAAGACAGAAGAAAGATCCAGAGCCAAGTGGAGAAACAAAAACAAGGTATCACTGGAGGATTTTGAAATCTCTGGTGCCCATGGCAACAACAAATTCTAACTCTGATAACCATAGCAACAAATTCTAACTCTGGTAACCATAGCAACTATAGCAACTAAGCAAATTTCAAACCTAGACCAATTCCTGACTAGATCAACACAAACCCCCACAGTAAAGTCCTAGTAGAAGGAAAATCATGCTAATATCTAAGTATAAAAACTGATATCCATATATATAACCCTATACATGGTCATCTTTCAACCAAAAATAAAGTAGCACACAAAAACATAAAAATACACAGTAGGAAGAGACAAAGAAATCATATGAAACAAACTCATATATCATATAGCTGTTGGAATTATCATAAAGAGAATTTAAAACAATGATGATTAACATGTTTAAGCACTGGTTCTCAAAAGCAGATAATGTTTTCCCACAGGGAACAATTGACAACATCTGGAGGCATTTATCTGTATCTGAATAGAAAAGGCGCTACTGGCATCTAGTGGGTAGAGGCCAGAGACGGTGCTAAATATCTTACAATGCACAGGATACCACTTTCCAACAAATTTCTGCCTGAAAATGTCCATTATTTCAAGGCTGAACCCGTTTTAAAAGCTCTAATGGACAATGTCAGAGACACACAAAATTACACTAGTATGCTTGGCAGAAAAAAATGGAAACTGTAAGAAACAAGTAGACATTTTAACACTATAGCGATCATTTCATGATGTATCTTTATATTCAGACCACATTGTACACCATTGTACACAAATCAGACAAAAGATGGAACTATCCTAAATAAAAATCACAGAACATTAGATTATCTCTGTTGGGGTCATCAATAGACTCACTGAAGCTGAGCAAAGAATCACTAACCAAGCTGTCAATAAAAATTAGCTGAACTGGATTACTAAGTGAAAAAAAACAGACTGGTGTACAGAATATGCAAGTGATGTAAGACAATTACAACTAGTGTAATATACATGTCACCAAAACGATAGAAGAGAACAGAGAAGGAGCTATCTGAAAAAATAATGCCTGAGAAGTCTCCAATATGACTAGCAAACACTAGCAAACATTTCAGAGAGTATCAAATAGGGTAAATTCAATAAAAGCAAAACAATGAAATTTCTCCTTGATGTACAATGATTAAACTTATGACTTTTTAAGTTTACAATAGTTTCCCCATGCAATAATTAGGTATTTTAATTCTGGTATAGTATTTAATCAATTACAGAAGTATTTAATACCTTATCAAATAGACAAGTTAGATGATGTTACCCAAGTGTAGACTACTATGAGTGTTCTGATCATGTTTAAGATAGTCTAAGCTAAGCTGAGATGTTTTGTAGCTTATGTATATTATTCAATGTATCTTCAATTCATGATACTTTCAACTTACAATGGGCTTATTATGTATGAATCTCCTTCCTCATTACTGTGACTATTATACCTGATGGAAGCACCTTAAGGGGGAAAGGGTTTATAATTGCTCATGATAAGGGACTATACTCCATTATGACAAGACAGCATTGCACCTGGAGATCTACCTATTGCAATAAAATTTGGTGGCATGTCTCATTATATGGAACTGACTAGGAAGCAGAGAATTCAATCTGGAAATAATGGTGCCATGTAACTCTTTTTATTTTTATTTTTATTTTTATTTTTTGGTTTTTTTGAGACAGGGTTTCTCTGTGTAGCTTTGCGCCTTTCTTGGAACTCGCTTTGGAGACCAGGCTGGCCTCGAACTCACAGAGATCTGCCTGGCTCTGCCTCCCGAGTGCTGGGATTAAAGGCGTGCGCCACCACCGCCCGGCTGCCATGTAACTCTTAAGCTGTACTCTATAACTCTTAAGCTGTACTCTTATAGCCCAATGTCTGTTAGTGAGGCTTTGTGTTCAAGAGGTCCCATGGCCTCCCAAAGCAGTTCTACCAGTTGGAGACCAAGTGTTAAAATACACAGCCTTTGGGGAACATTCACATTCAAACCATAAGACCTTACCATACATTGAGGAGCAACTACATATATACTTAGGCATAGCATGTTTATACTGCTAAGAAACCAATGGCAAAAAGAGATTCTTGCAATTGGTCAGGGTTGGGAGTACACTGCCTACAGAGAAAGAAGGATAAAAAGGACAGGAGACTTCATTTTAGAAATCTTGAAAATAATACTACGTTTTAAGTATTAAAAAAACTTATCAATTTACTATATCCTATTAACTAGTAAAATTATCTTTCAAAAGTAAAACCAATGAGAAATAACTGACCTTAACAGAGTACCCTCCCAACAACAGAAGAATATATATGCTTCTCAATTGCACACAAAATAGTCACAGAATAGGCCATATACTGACTTGAAAGACCAATCTTAGCAAATTAAAAAGAATAGAGATCATCTGAAGTAAATTTTCATGCAAGCACAATCAACGCAGAGTCAACAACAGGGACAGCTGGAAATCCAGCACATATTTGGAAGTTAAACAAAACTCATGTGTGAAAGAAGTCTCCAGGGAAAGCAGAGAACATTTTCAACTAAATGAAAAGTAAAATGCAATATATCAAAATTTGTGATTTACAGCTAATGAAGTGCTTAGAGAAATATCAAGAATTAAGTGCAATATATTAGAAGAAAAGAGATCTGAAAACCAGTAACTAGGCTTTTGCTTCAGGAAATTAAATTGAGGAGAGCAAATAAAACCTAAAGCAGAAGAAAGAAAATGACAAAAATTCAACAGAAATCAATAAAATTAAAATAAGAAAACTACAGATTAAATTAAAAACAAAAGATGGCTCATTCAATAGATAAATAAAGTTGGTAGGCTCTAGGGCAGTAGTTCTCAACCTTCCTGATGCTGTGATCCTTTAACACAGTTCCTCACGTTGCGGTGAACCAAGTATAAAACTGTTTTGTTTGCTACTTTATAACTAATTTTGCTATTGTTATAAACCATGATGTAAATATCTGATATGCAAGATATCTATAAAAGGGGGTCATGACCCTAAGGTTGAAAACCACTGCTCTAGGTAGTGGCAGGGAGAGACGGGGGGAGAAAGTGAGAAAGGAGGATGAGGAGGGGGGAATGTGCAAATCAGCAATGAAACAGGAAACATCACTATTTGTCCTAAAATAATAAGAGGTAAATATGAACAATCTATGTCTATAAATTGTGTATCATGTGTTTGGTGATTTACTAGTATTAAAGCAAAATTTGACAAACCATATTATTCACAAAGTACAGAAATTTTTTTTCACAGTTCTGAAAGCTGAGAAGTCCAACATCAAGGTGCTCCCAGGCCTCTGTTTCTAGAATTGTACCTTGAATCTGAGTCTTATAGAAGGGAGGAATCCTGTAGTCTTCTGTTGTGGAAAACACAAAGGCAAAAGAGAATTAGCCTCATCAAGATATTTTTGTGGTTGAGTCATTCCATTCAAATGATATTCATTTCTTTTCTTTTTTTTTCTTTTTTTTTTTTTTTTTTTTTTTTGGTTTTTCGAGACAGGGTTTCTCTGTGTAGCTTTGCGCCTTTCCTGGAACTCACTTGGTAGTCCAGGCTGGCCTCGAACTCACAGAGATCCGCCTGGCTCTGCCTCCCGAGTGCTGGGATTAAAGGCGTGCGCCACCACCGCCCGGCCTCATTTCTTTTCTTGTTGTTGCCATAAACATCCTGACAAAGGCAACTTAAAGGAGAAAGAGTTTATTCTGGCTCATAGTTTGGGAGTACAGTCCAATATGGCTGTGATGTATGAATGGCAGGAGCTTGAGGTAGCTGGTCACACTGTGCCCATAAAAATTGGAATGATGGATGCTAGCTCATTTCTCATTTTTTATTTATTGGCCCAAGAATAAAATGGTGCCAACCACAGTGGGCAAATATTCTTATCTTTATTAACCTAATATATACAATCCTTCATAGGCATGCTTGGAGGCTAACCTAATCTAGATAATAACTCACAACACATCCAGAAGCTAAGCTAATCTAGAAAATCTCCCACAGGCATTCAAAGAAGCTTGCCTCTCAGACGTTAAGTTGAAATAGAAGCAGTAATTAAAATTTTCCCAACTAACAAAAGGCAAGCCCAGATAGATTCAGCACCAAATTTTACCAGACCTTCAAAGAACACTCAACATAGGAAAAGGAAATAGGAAAGGAAGGAACACTTGCAAACTTGTTCTATGAAGCTGAGACTACCGTGATACCAAAACCAGACAAAACTCTGACAAAAAGAGAAAACTATCAGCCACTCTCTCTAATGAATACAGATGCAAAAATTCTCAATAAAACACTTGCAAACTGAATACAGGAATATATCAAAAAGATCATCCACATCAATCAAGTAGGCTTTATCCCAGAGATGCAGGGATAGTTCAATATACATAAATCAATTAATGTTATCTACTACATAAATAGACTCAATGCCAGAAATCACACAGTCATCGCATTAGACACAGAAAAGGCTTTGGACAAAATCCAATATCTCTTCATGATAAAAGTCCTAGAGAATCTAGGGATACAGGGAACATATTTTAAAGTAATAATAATAATCCCACAGCCAACATCTTGTTAACTGGAGAAAAACCTCAAAGAATTTCCACTAAAATCAGGACAACTGAATTTTGGAGAGAGTACATTCAAACTGTACCAAATCAAGTCTTATAAAGATAAAAGTATTCCAAAAATCACTAAAGAAGAAATGGGTAAGTTATCTATTAAAACACTGATTTTGTAGTTAATCTGTGAAAAGGTGGATTGAGCTCCATATTGTTTCATCAGTGAGTTCTATTAAGCATGTAAGGAAGAAGTAGTGCCAAAGGCACAATCTCTTCTAGAAAATCAAAGCAATTTCATAAAGCTAACTTTAATACTGAAACCAGAAAAGGACAATACAAGAAATAAACTTATTATACCACAAACAAATATGAGCACAGATGCAAAAAATTCTAAAAGTGAAAAAAATCAATACATGAAAAGGGCATTATTTCTTCAGTTTAAAAGCTTTCAACATTTGCAAGTAAAGCTGATAGGACAAAAGGGTCTACTGCATGATACCCGCAGCTCCCAATGCCTCGAAGACCAATGGAGAGGCGATGGAGAGGCGGGAAAGACAGAGGGGCGAAATGTTGTTTTGGTTTGTTTTGTTTCTCTTGTTGGGGTTTGGGCTTTGTTTGTTTGTTTTTTAACTAATATTTGTATTTGTATTTTTTTATTTTTATTTCTTTTTAAAGTTTCCTGCGGGGGGGGGGGGTGATGCTACAAGGGTGAAGGACTGAAACAGAGGGAAAGGGAAATGAGTGGGTGCATGCTGTAAAATTCCCAAAGAATAAATAAACAATTACGTGTTTTAAGAAAGCTTTCAACAAAGTGGAAACACAAAAGACCTTCCATAACCTAGTGGTTTCTGAGGAAAAAAAATCCATAGCTAATACCAAAGAACAGATAGAGAGAATTCTATCCCACAGCATTAGGAAAAATGAAAGTATATGCAACTACCCAGGACTAGTAAAGTCATGGCTCTTAGAGGAGAACCTATAACCACCACTCTACTAAACCAGCATAATCCCTAACTACACTCTTAATATTTGCTCCTATACACATAGATAATGTAGTCCTCACCCCACATCAAGTAAAATTCTCTTTGCAACAGAAACCACTGCAGAAACCCACAACTAATCAAAGTGCAGAATTGTGGAGCCCAGTCCCAATGGATACATCTACAATGCAACTCCTGCACCCAAGATTCTGGGAACATTGCAGAAGAGGAAGCAGAAAGAGTGTAAGAGCCAGAGAGTCAGATGAGTTTGCTGTGAGACTGTGTCTCCTAGAAATGTCAGAAACTGCATCTATAAAACCTTACCAACATGACTGCCTAACGTGAGCTGATCAAGGATGACAACAATAGACACACCAAGTGGACAGGGGAAAGATCACCAGGCCTCAAGCAACACAAAGAGCTGTGGGTAACTAAAGGGTGCCCAGAGAAGGAGAAATAGTCTTCCCCAGGGAAGAGCACACCAATTGGTTATCTAGTAGCAAATAGTCATATCTGAAAACATACATACAAGTAACATCATGTAGACTGATCAAATTGATTTAGGAATACATAGACGTAGGTACATACACACATACACATGTAATGACAATTAATTAAACATAGACCATGAATTTGAAAGAGAGCAGGGACAGCATATGGGAGGATTTGGAGGGAGGAGAGAGAAGGGGGAGTGATATAATTACATTTTGATCACAAAAAATAAGAAATAATTAAAATACAGGATGAAGTGTTGTAGAATATTATTTTTAGGTGTGTTACTTTTGTTTATGTTGCATTTGTTTAACTCTGTGAAGCTGTGTTACTGTGCCTTTGTAAAACACCTGATGGTCTAGTAAAGAACTGAGTGGCCAATAGCAAGGCAGGAGGTAGGATAGGTGGGGCTGGCAGGCAGAGTGAATATACTGGAGAAATTTGGGAAGAAGGAGCAAGGGAAGGACGAGGACATCAGCCACCCAGCTACACAGCAAGCCATGGAATAAGAGTAAGAGTTATAGAAGTAAGAGAACAGGAAAAACCCAGAGGCAAAAGGTAGATGTGATAATATAAGGAAAGCTGGCAAGAAACAAGCCAAGCTAAGGCCAGGCATTTATAAGTAAGAATAAGCCTCCATGTGTGATTTATTTGAGATGTAAGTGGTGGGCCCCTCAAAAGAGCAAAAACAACCAACAACAATGAGGGGACCCAACCACAGAAAAGCAGACTAAGCAGGGCATGGAAATGAAGCCAGTAAGTAAGCGGTATTCTTCCACAGCCCCCTGCTTCAGTTTCCTCCTCTAGGTTCCTGCTGTGTTTGAGCTCCTATCCTGACATCCCTCAGTGATGGAATGTGACCTGAGAGTTGTAAGCTGAAGTAAACCCTTTCCAAGTTGATTTGGTCATAGTTTTTAATCACAGCCATCAAAACTTAACTAAGACACATACTTAACTTTTAAACAACAAACATAATAACAATCTTTTTATGACAATACACAATTATTCAAAATTAATATTTGGAGGAGGAAGGGGTCCCTATCTATAAGGTTTGTCTCACATGAATGCATGTGGGTAGGTAGGTTCAGGACATTTGTTGCTATGACAAAAATTAATTTTAGCTTTTACTCTGTAGCTTGATTAAAGCATTGTCTTATCATAATGCCGATGCCAGCTGTGCAGAAAGGACTCTAAAGAGTTCCTCATAGCAGCACCCATCATCAGTTCTTCTTGAGCTCGAGAGGACTTACAAATGTCAATACTGCTTTCTCTGTATTTTTGTGGGATTGAAGAACATGCCGCATATTTGAGGGCCTTTGGCACACAGGCCAGCTTTTCCACAGTCTCTGTAGTGATAGGCTTTTGTTTGTTTTTGGCAGGGTTCTCAATAGTAGGGAGAGTCATCTCTAAGATTAGTTTACATTCCAACAAGCAAAACAGAAGTGTTGTGTTACCTTAGGCACACACTTGTGTTTTACATTTTCAAATGAGATTATGAACTAAAGAAAAGCAGACTAGAAGTACATACATTTGTGGACAACTTGGAGGGCACAATACTATTTCTTTGAAGCATCAAAAAGTCCAAGAGTGTGTAGATTGCCAATAATAATAACTGTGACTTTAAGAGCTAAAAACTAGTCAGTGCTTATTCTGATGAAAATGATTGGGTAGAATATTGGAAGATATGTTTCACCAATAACACTATTGCCACAACAACACACTCAGTTGTCTATGTTGCTGAAATAGTTTTCTGACCACCTTAAATATTTCAAATTTGATATTAAACTCTTCTTGTCTGTGGGAGTATTGGCAGCACTCATATTTTTTCAATTTTTGATGTAGTCCAATTTATGTTTTTGGTCTGTGTTTCAAATCCTAGAATTCATTGCCAAGTTGGATGTTATGAATCTCCCTGTGTTTTACTTTAAAAGTTTTATATCCTGGCTTTTTGTGTAGGTCCTTCATCAATTTTCAGTTAATATCAGCATACAATATAACATAAGGATCCAATTTTAATTTTCCATATATGGATAACCAATTTTTCAAATATATTTGTTGAAAAGATCATTTTACAATGATCCTCACAATCTGTGGGAATTTAATTTCTGGCTCTCTACTCTGTTCTAGTGGCCTATATCTCTGTCTTTATGCCAGCACCATAAGCACTCCATCTTTATGATGTAATTGCATCATTCTCGATGAAATAATCATTTCTATCCCATCACATAGATGGTTAGGCTTCAATGCATGAATTTGAGGAATATAAACATTTAGTTTATAGTGACCTCCTTGGTTCAATTATTCTTAAGCAGTCTATTCTTTTTTGGCTATTGTAAATGGAATTGTTTTCAGATTGTTCATTTTTAGGATTGAAGTGGAACTGATTTTTAGCATGTTGATTTTGTAACCTGAACCTTTGCAGCTTGAGTTTTAAAGTTATTTGCTAAATATTTAGTGTTCTGTCTATATATAACATTGCATCCTACAAACACGGATAATTTTACTTCTTCCTTTCTATTTTAGAAGACTTATTTCCTTTGCTTGCCTAATTAGTGCTTCTAACAAAAAGTTGAATAGAAATGAAAATAAGCATCCTTTTCTTGCCCCTGATTTTAGAGATAAATTGTTCAGTCTTTCACTACTGGTTAAAATTGTGGTCATGGGCCTCTCATATATTATATTTTTTATTATGCCTAAGTAGTTGCCTTCTATTGCTAATTGTTAAATGTTATTCTTTTTTTTTTTTTTTTTTTTTGGTTTTTTGGTTTTGGAGGCAGAGTTTCCCTGTGTAGCCCTGGCTGTCCTGGAACTCGTTCTGTAGAATAGGCTGACCTCAGACTCACAGAAGATCCACCTGCTTCTGCCTCCCAAGTGCTGGGATTAAAGGCATGTGCCACCATGCCTGGCTAAAGTGTTGTTCTTTTATTGCATTAATTGAGAAGACTGCTCAAACTTGGGCTTAAGCCAATAGAAAGTCTTCATTAGCCCTCTGTCAACTACACTGGGTGTTCGGGATCCCAGTATGGCACCAAGCTTTCTTCAGGGTGAGCTTTTAAGCACAAAAACCATATCCTGGGTTGACATACTTCTGTTAACAAGAACAGTTAGCCAGAAGCAGAACTACAGAAGCCAAAAGGCAAGGTTAGTACATTTAGAAACTTTCCGAGAACTATGAATTTTGATGGATTAATTATTTATTTTCATTTTGGCAGGTGGTGCTGTCTACATGCTGAGTTTTACAGCCCGAATGGTACGTCCATCATGGAGTCAGTTTTGCTAACATTTCAAGGCCTACTAAGGTCTGGGGCATGGTACATTCCCCACTGGTCTTAGTGGATGAGTCAAAGTGTGGACTCATCCTGCTCTGAAGAGATGTAGTTGGTCCTAAGGACCATTAATTTTACTGAACTGATATATAATTTGCCATATAGCTAAAATTCAGGAGCCTTCCATTAATCTAATCAGAATGAGTATTAAAGGCCCAGTCAGTGCTGATAGCAGAGTAGTCAGTCAAGGGGACCAAGAGAACAGAGACTGGTACCAATTACCTGATTTATATTTATCTCTTTCTCTTTGTAAGGTGTTTTTTAAAAACCATGGCAAGATTTTTTTCATTACTCCTGATCAATTAGCATAGAAACAACAGGTTTTTCCCAAAGCCAGATGTAGTTTTCTTTATCTCATGAGAAGTCTAAACTTCTCCAATTTTATAAGACCATTTCTGCAACAAAATCTGTTGTTTGAATACCTCTAGGTCCTAATAAGCCTATCTACTTAGTTGGGAAAGCATCAGAAGAGGCATATTTAGTCAAACCATTAGTACATGCCCACCAGGTATTCTCAGGGGCTCAGTAATATTGTTGTTGTCCAGATGAATTAACTCATAAGGCAGAATAGCAGGCATCAGAATAACAGGAAGTGCCTAGGTTAAAGCTTTAGGATATTAAACAAGTTTCAGCCCCTTATACGTCTTCTAATGTTAATTTGGGCTACCTCCAGTCACAATGGGCTGACAGTCTGGTTAGTTCCTATACCTATGTCATATGGGGGCTGGGTGTCTAAGCATAACTAGCAATCTTGGCTAATTTCTGGCTGGGAATTATCTCCAGGGTCCCTTCCTGTGGCACAGAGTCTGATTCCCCAGGTTTTTCCTATTTCCTAAAGGCCAGAATCTTTTTTAAAATAATTTTTTCAAGAAACCTCAGTTTTACAACCTCAATTTTTGCAATGGAAACTCTCTTGTTTTTGGCAACTAGGAGACCCAACCACAGCACAGAACTATAGACTGTGTTTTTATCTAAAAAGATAATATTATATATATATATATGTGTGTGTGTGTGTGTGTGTTTAATATTTATATACATATGTATTTTACATAAATACATATGTATTTTACATAAATACATATGTATTTTATTTATTTATAACCAGACATATCAGTAAGTAAAAGTTAAGACAGAATATGGGTTACTGGTCTATAGTCACAGTAGCTAATACCTTCCCTGTATCTGTCTTCCTCAGTTTCCAGTCCAGGCCCGAGGGCTGTGGGGGTTGGATCAGTGAAAATGAGAATCAAGATACATTTTTCTTTCCATAAGTTGTTTGTCTCACACGTGCAGAGGGCCTAGGTTGGTTCCATGCAGGCTCCCTAGCTGATGGTCCAGAGTCTGTAAGCTCCCACGAGCTCAGATCAGCTGCTGTCTCTGTGTGTTCACCTGTCATGTTCTTGACCCCCCTGGCTTGTACAATCCTTCCTCTCTCCTGTTTGTGGGGCTCCTAGCAGTGGGATCAGGACCTGTCCCTGGCACTTGAGTTGGCTTTTGGGAATCCAACCCCCAAACTGGGTTGTCTCACCCAACCTTGATGCAGGGGGAGGAGCTTTGTCCTGCCTCAACTTGATGTGCCATGCTTTGTTGACTCCCATGGGAGGCCTGCCCTTTCTGAATGGAGACAGAGGAGGAGTGGATGGGGGATTGAAGAGAGGTAGGAGAAGGGATCAGGAGGAGAGGAGGGTGGGGAAATTGGTCTGTATGTAAAATAAAGAGAAAAAATTAATAATATTTTTAAAAAGTTGTTTGTCTCATGGGAGGGGATGGAGATGGGGGTATATCTGGGAGGAGTTATGAGGAGCAGAGGGATGAATATGATCAAAATTTATTGTCTGCATGTATGTAATGCTCAAAGAATTAATAAAACTATTATATTAAAATGGGTGAATAACTTCAATAGGCTGTTGTCCAAAGATGTGAAAAGTTTGTTTGGGGTGGTTTCAAGAAAAATCGGGACTAAAAAATAAAAAATACACAACAATCTTTGATAATCTTTGATATAAGATATAAGAGCAGAAAAGAGATGATATACTAGACAAATTTTTAAAGGTAACACTGGATTTTTGTTTTGCTTTATTTTAATATGTGATGCTTTGTAGAAAGTTTGTGTCCCAGTGGGAATCACTCAGCAGAGAAGGGTAAGTTTGTGGAAGAGAGCACCAGGATTATTGCTAGGGCTATGCACTGATGGATATAAAGGTGTGGAATCAACCGATCAAATACAAGGCATGGTTTGGACAGGAGTGTGGCCAGTTATCCAAAGTGATGAAAGGACCAGCAGAGTATTTAGATACAGGTACATGGGATGTTTCCTTCACTTGTACATTACCATCCAAGTATTAGGTGCTTTGTGGAGAATGGATGAGGTGGGAAGTGCAATGTATACAAGCAGAATGAGTTGACTTCGCAGAAAAAGATGTGCAGCCGTGGACATGCACCTTAAGAGTATATGTTCCCTCACATATTTCTTTAGTAATGGTTTGGGATGGGGAGGTATGCCCTAGTTTGGGGGAAAACAACGAACATTTTGTTGCCAGCATAGGCATTGGCTCACAGGGAAGGAAATGTGTTCTGCTTATTCTCATAATTTAGGCATGGAGGATAGGGTGGGGTGTTTAGTGGTGCACTGAGTGTGTGTGTGTGTGTGTGTGTGTGTGTGTGTGTGTGTGTGTGTGTGTCGGGGGGGTGTCAATGGACTACTCCTCTCTAGCTGGGAGTTATTTTCCTTTAGAGTGAGGCCCTTTGCCACATACACTTCAATAAGCTTTGATGTTCAGTGACAGCAGCAATCTCCTACTCTGGCTTCTGGTTGCCATGGCAATTCTGCTGGGGCCAGGAGCTCTGCTCTTAGTGCAAATAACGGGAGCCTATGAGTATAGAGAGGAGTATTGAGAGGGTGGGGGAACTCTTACTAAAAAGAATAACCCCATGCACTTAAATTTTTAGGATCACTTCCTGTGCCCTACTTTGGGTATTCACACTGTCATTCCTAGGGCCAGGCCAGCTAGACTGTAATCGGGAACCTTAAACCAAACAGAAGATGCTGACTTTCCCCAGAAGATACCACTGTATTAGGGAACTGTCACTTGTTCATGATCTGAGTGGCAGCACTGTCCTTTTGTTAGTGGAACCCTACTGTTGGAAGGAGGTACTAAGAGCCCCTTATGAGAGCCAGGTATATTCACTAAAAATTCTCTCTCTCTCTCTCTCTCTCTCTCTCTCTCTCTCTCTCTCTGTGTGTGTGTGTGTGTGTGTGTGTGTGTGTGTGTCCCATTTGTTTGCCTATAGAGGCCAGAACACGGTGTTGGATCCCATGGCACTGAAGTTACAGACAGATGTGAGCTACTGGATGTAGGTTCGGAGAACAAGATTCGAGTCTTCTAGAAGAATAGTACTGAATCTTCCCTGCTCAGCCATCTCGTAAGAACCTTACTGGGAACTTGGGATGCAAAATGGGCATAGTTCAATGCCAGAGTTGGGAACAGGGGCAAAGTGAAACACACATCCTTAGTAGTATGTTCCCCACAAGACTCCTGCAATCCCCCCCTTCATCGTGAGAACTAGGCATATTAAAGGGGAGGTCATGCTCAGAAGTGTAAGATGGATACATAGCAGGGGATATTCAAAGGGTACTGACCTGACATGCAAATTCAGGCACTCATACTTAACTACAGGCAACCCCACCTATAACTACTGCTGTGTCATTCTTCACCTCTACCAAAGCAAACAGGGTCGAGATGAAGTCAGGAGTTGGGGTTCGAATGAAGTCCTGAGCTGTTGAGCTGCCCCTGCTCTCCAGCTAAGAGCCACCTTGTCCAAATTCCAGGATTCTTGCTCAGCCATCCAAGTTTCCAGACCCATAATCAGTTTTGAGTGTCAGTGTCCAGACCCATAATGGCTTAATCTGCCCAGTGGCCTGTTGCTATGGCAATTCTGCAAGAGCTTTATTCAGTAAATGAAATGAAAGGCAGCAGGAAACCAGGGCGGGGGGCTTAGGCACATAGGAAAGGGGGTCCAATTATAATTTGAATGTCTTAATTGCGCTAATTGATACATGTGGGATTAAAGACGCACAAACACAGACCAGAGCAACAGGGGATATGTTTGGGACCAGCAACTTGGAGAAGGTCCCTTTCATTGGAGAAAACGCCACAGAGTAATGGGGAAGGTGAGGGAGGAACCAATAATCAGGACTCAGGGTGAACTGTGTGACTGCCCCTGACTGTCCCGCTGAATGTCGTTCAACACTGCAGACTCCAGTGGCTGCTTGGGGACTGTTGAGGGGGGCATTCTGAGAACAGAAGAGGTGACCTTTCCTGGCTTGGAGGCCTAGGACACGGGCCATGGAGATGACACACAGGCCCACGGCTCAGCTGCTTGGAGCCCAGGTTGCAAAGGATTTTCAGCATTCCCCGGCTGTGCCACTCACATCTCTGCAGCGAGGACCTGCCTTGTTTGTCTCCTTTCGGCCAATATTTTGGACTCTTTAATCAGCTTAGGCGTCTAATGGCTCAGTCATGGCTTAATTGGCCCTCAACTCTGGTTGCTATGGTGATGCAGACAGGAGCTCTCCTCACTAAGTTAAAATAGGAGAGAACCAAGGTGGGCGGGGGGAGACAGAAAATGAAACAGGCCAAGACTGGAGATGAGAACACATCGTTAATTACACTAATTGACAGCCTTTGGTGATTAAAAGCCCATAAGCACAGGCCACAGGGCCAGGGCAAGGGGGCCTGGAGGCTTACCTGGGCACAAAAGCATCCAGCACAGAGGGAATCGATCGAAAAGACACTTCCAAGAAGAAATCCAGAGGATGACAGGGGCTCTGTGTATCCGCTGCGGATCTCTGGTCTGAGTTTTAGAAAGACATGGGCATGGGAGGGGTCAAGACCCCCACCTGAGGACTCTATGACTCCTCAATTAAGCAGTCCTGCTGGTCCCTGGGAAACTGAGGCTCGGGAGTGAAAAGCCTGGAATTGAGTGCATGCTGCAAAAGGAACAAAACCTCATGGACTCCTGGGTTCCTGACCACATAGAACTGGCTCCCATCAAGCCTCCAGTTGAGGCCAGCATAGTCTTGCTCCTCACTTCACAGAGTCATAAAACCCCGAAGGAAGAGGCCTGCCTACAGCCACAGAGCCCTTCATGGCAGAACACAGCTTTCCTTGCACCTAATGCAGACCCAGAAATGACACATGGCCAAGAGTGACCATGGGAGCACGGAAGGATCACTGGGTTTTATAGACAGTCTGCGTGACTTGAAAGGCAGGATGAGAAGTTTCTCAGGGACTCTGCATTCTGGAAGGAGATAATGGTCATTCAGAGTGAGGTGAGAAGTGAAGAAATGAGAGGAAGAACCTCCTCCCTGCCCCCTCCTGGGAGTTCCCTGTGAACGAGGTCCTTCCTGAGCAGGGTCTGGAAATGATTTTCAGAGCTTTCCTGGGGCCACCTTGCCTGGGGACATGTGGTGCTAATCTGCAGGGTTCTGATAGCCTTTCTGCAGTGTGTTGTGGGGCAAAGGAATATTCCACAGTCAGGGGATCACATCTGCAACACTGGACTCCAGGCTACTGGCAAAGCTGGATGTGGACCCAGAGTGTCATGACCGAGCATCTGGACTGTGTGTATGCGGTGCACAGCTACAGTTAGAGCACTCTGCACATGCCCACCCTTCTCAAACAATGTTCCCTGGGAAGATGCTCTCACCTAGGTGTCAGCGGACATGATGTGCACTGCCCTAGGGGCTGAGCAGAGACAAAGGTTGTGTGACTCTAACCAGGATGCTTTCCTTGTACTTCCTTTCGTGTGTGTGTTCTGTGTAATTAGCTAACAAAGCACAGCTTTTCTTCCAGCATTTTTGTGCAGGCTTTGCTTTGGTTGACTCTCATCTGGCCTTGTTCGCTCAGAACACCCATATCTCGGACTCTCATTTTCCCAGCTGTGCCCTCTTGCCCCCAATATTCCTGCACTTCATTTCAATGTCTCCTGTCACCTCCTGTCCTCCCCACCCCTCCATCAAAAGTCTATTTCAATTTTAATTTTGAGACAGGGACTCATGTAGTCCAAGCTGGCCCTGAATTCACTGTGTAGCCAGGGATGGCTTTGAAGTCCTGATCCTCTGTTGTTTACTTCCCACGTTCTGGAGTTACAGGTGTGAGCCCCCACACCCGGATCTGGAAGGCTCTAAAGGATACCGGGGGAGAATGGTGGCTGTGCTCAAAAGCAGCATAGAATGAGTTCAAACCAATAGTGATGAGAAATTAGAGGGATGCTGGAACACATCGTGTAGAAAGGGCAGGGAAGATACAGGATTACTTTAATACTGATCTTTGAATGTTTCGTGTTGGTAGACTCTTGAGAGCTGCTGGGTCAGAGTGAGGAGACTTTCTGAGTGGACCAAGAAAATGTTGTAGGGAAAGAGGAGACGTGACCCCGGAAGCCTTCACTGTGCCAGGCCAAGGACAGGTATCTGGAGCAGTGAGATGGTAGAGCAGAATCCGAAGTGGATACATGGAGGAGGTTTGGGGCTGGTGAGGGAATGAAAAATGAAAAGAGAAGTGAAGATATAGGGTGAGGGGGAGAGGGAAGGAGGCAGAGAGAGGACAGAAAAAGAGAAGAAATCAGAAGAGGAAGAAGAGGAGGAGGAGGAGGAGGAGGAGGGGGTGGAGGAGGAGGAAGAAGAAGAGGAAGAGGAAGAAGAAGAAGACGAAGAAGAAGTAGAAGTAGTTGAGGAGCAGCAGAAAGAGTTGAGAGGAGACAGACGATGGATGAGAAGATGAACCTTGTCCACCACTGCGTGTTGGTTTCAGAAATGCCAGATAGAGTCTTGAGACACGGCTCAGTTGGTAAAGTGCTTGCTATCCAAGGTTGAGAACCTGAATTCAGTCTCCAGCACCAAATGAAAGCCAGACCTGCTGAATTCATCTTTGACCCTGCACTGGGGCAGCAGGGTCAAGAGAATCCCTGGGGCTGGCGGGCCAGCTGTCTGGTTGAACCGGAAAGCTCCAGGTTCAATGAGAGACCCAGTCTCAAACAATATGGGGAAAGTGACTGAGGAACACACCAGAAGTCAAACACACACACACACACACACACACACACACACACACACACACACACACACGCACGCACACGCACACGCACACGCACACGCACACGCACACACGCACACACACACACACACACGAAGAGAGATGGGGTGGAGGGGACATACAAAACTGCCTCCCCTCTGAGAAGCACACACATCCACACAGAGGTAGTCTCAGGCAAGTACCAAAGGTACCAGCTGAGAGAGGAGGATGACACCTCATCTGTGTGTGTGTGTGTGTGTGTGTGTGTGTGTGTGTGTGTGTGTGTGTGTGTTTGCCCAGTGTTTGCCCAGACCAGTGACAGGAGCTGCCCTCCTTTTGTCCCCTTAAGCCCAGCTGAGTAGCTTTGATCTTTATTACCTGCAAAGAAGCACACAGTTGCATCCTGTCCCATGGGAGGAACTTCCATGCCCAGTGACAGGACATACTCTTCCCTTCTAATTTATACAGAAGAAGACATGGACAGGGTCTGCACTGGCTCATCAGTACATGTATTTTCATGTGGGCATGTGAGGGATGGCCCACTTTAAGATCCAAACTCAAATGTCTCAATCAGACCTCCATGTTCCAGCAGGAGGTCTGTGGCAGTCTGCCCCTTTCCTGAGTGCATACAGCTGTCCCTCACACAGGGCTTGGGGACTTCGCTTCCTCCTAGAACCCTCAGTGTGAGCTGGTGGAGTATAAGCTTCTAGGAAGGACAGTCCCTGACACGACACGGGTTTTGCTCTTGTCATCTGATTGGCCCCTGGGAATTAATTCTTGGAGGAACCTGCCGCACAGATCCACAGGTGTGTGCTCAGCCAGCTGCAAGAATGAAGCCCATGGAAGGTCCTCTGTTCTGCAGAGTGTCCAAAGGCTCACTAGCAGACAAGGGGAGAGCTTGGGGAAAGAACACAAGCCCCTCCTCTGTCACCTAGAGGAACTGCAATTCCATTTTAGATCTCTCCATCTCCCAGGAAATTGCAATTGAAAGCAGCATCTGCTGTGGGGTCACGGGGTGTGTGCGCACATCATTACCGAGAGGCTGAGTGTGGGAGTAGGGCTCGTGACCCAGGCCTGTCTCTGTAGAAAGCACAGATCTGTTTGTTAAGGAAAACTCTTGCTGCATCCTGCAATAGAGGCCAATGATAGTGCACAGTGGAGAAAGCCAGGAAAAGCAATTTTATGAGCTTCACAGAAACAACTACAAAAGCTTGCTGTTGGAGAGGCATCTGCACACGCACAGAGACAATGGGCAATGTGTCCCAGGGGCGAACAAAACTTTATCAGCTCTCTTACAATTACGCTCTTGGTGTGTGAGAGAGAACTGGCACTCTTCTGGTCAAGAGGGTCTTCCCAATCCCACTGTCTGCTCCCCAGAGCAGGTTTTCTCCTGGAACACTTTCTGCTCTGCAGTAGAAACATGGTCTTTGTGTTTATTGGTTGTTTGGTTTTATTGTTGTTTTTGTTTTGACATAGAGTCCTTTATTAACCAGGATGACCTCAAACATCTTATCTTCCTTCCTCCACCTCCCAGTTGTTTGTATAACTGGTATGTGCCGGCACACCCAGCTAGAAATATTGTTCTTTCCAAGTGCCCCATTGTCTTTATTGGCACATATTAATTATACACAGTGATGGTTTCATAGCGTCATTTTCATTCAAACATGTTGTACTTTGACCATATTTTCCCTACACTCTCTTCTTACTTTTCACTAATCCTATTCCATCCCCCAGTTTGACTTCAGCTCTCATGTCACATGATATGGTATACGGTATATAACATCTAGGATGTCTGTATTAGTTAGGGTTTCTATTGCAGTGATAAAACACAATGACCAAAAGTAACTTGGGGAAAAACGGTTGATTTCACCTTCCATCTTCTAAGTCCATCACTGAGGGAAGCCAGGGCAGGAACTTAGAGCAGGAACCTGGAGGCAGACATTGATGCAGAGTCCTTGGAGGAGTGCTGATCACTGGCATGCTCTTTGTGTCTTGCCCAGACTGCTTTTTTATAGAAACCAGGACCACTAGCCCATGAGTGGTAGCAACCACGATAGGCCGGGTCCGTCAATCACTAATTAAGAAGAGGCCCTACAGGCTTGCCTACAGTCTATCCCTAAGGAGGTATTTTCTCAATTGAGACTCCCTCCTCTCAGGACTGTAGCTTGTGTCAAGTTGACATAAAAAGTAGCCAGAGCAATGGCCAAATGTTCTATAGAACATAGAGGAACTATGCAGTATAAAAATGTGCAGATGTGCCCCTTTGAGTCTGACTTAGGTTAATTAATATGATGGTGCAGTTGTATTTATTTTCTACAAATGGCACAATTTGATTCTTGTTTATAGCTGAAGAAAATTCATTCTTTCTCTCTACATATATATATATATATATATATATATATATATATATAAATTTATCATCTATCCCTAACCAAGGGATGAGCTAAAAGGGGAGAGATTACCTCCTGTTCAACTTCTTGATTATTAGAAGAGCTGGAATTGGAGTTCAGGGCTCCTGACAATTATATCAGTGCATTACCTTGTATGGCTGATGGGCATGATTGAGCATGCCCATTTTGTGTCTGTAAGTAAATTCTCTAGACAGTGAAAAAGAGTTTGAGGTTATACCTTAGTGATGGTAAGATAACCCATTTCTCTCTCTCTCTCTCTCTCTCTCTCTCTCTCTCTCTCTCTCTCTCTCTCTGTGTGTGTGTGTGTGTGTGTGTGTGTGTGTGTGTGTGTAGACATTGAAGTCCCAGAGGACCAAGTACAATCTTTGTTCCCAAAGCCAAGCCACCAATACCTATGAAACAAGAAGAGAAGAAAGAGTAATGTTCAGCTTATGAGTTTTCTCCTGTCTGATAGGTTTACAGTTGATGAAGCTGAATGCAAAAGACTATGGTAGAGAATTGAGTACACACTTGCCCTCTTCTAAAAGATAATTTTTTCTTTCCACAAGCTCCATATTCCACCTAAATGATATAGAACTGAAAATCCGTGTCAGTAAATAACTCACATTCCTGATTAGTATGGGTGCTTATTGCTATAGTACTTTGTACATGTGTTACACTCTCCTAGTGAAAACAACAAGGAAGGAGCCTGGAAGGGTTTGAGGGAGCACTATGTATGGGTGAAAAAAATATTCCAAGATAAATGTTTGTGAATTTTCAATAGCCAGTGACTAAGGACCTACGGTAGGAAAGGAAAAGACTTGAATGTAAGTTCTAAGCCTTAAACAGGAAGGAAAGAATTTTTATTAGAGAAATTTTTGAGAAACAAGCCAGAGGATAAAGTTTTCCCATGTTCAGGACTCAGAGTCTATCATTGACTTAGAAGGAACCTATAATAGCATTCTTGAATGCCAGTTAGGGTAGGAAGATTTTTTTTGTTCCTATATTTTTCTATGAAAATTTGGATAGAAGTTTTATGAAGGGACTACTTTGTGTGACACATTATACTACTAATTTTCATATAGTTTCACTGATAACTAGTAATCCAAAAATAAGGTTGGCCTTATTACTATATTTCATGTACAAGAAAGATAACTAATACTTAGAAAGGCTGAGAAATTGACTTAAACCATGGCAGAACTCCTAACCACATTATGGTTACAATATGTGTTTGAGAGTTAGAGACAAACAGATAGCACACAAATGAAAAAAGTTTTACATATGACCTTAATATGCATACTGTCCTATATACATTTTGCTGTTTGCAACTAATGGTATAGTGTAGAGCCTTTAAAGTGTAGTTTTAGAGAGGTCCTATACATAGTGTGCCATCATTTTATTTGACTGTAATTTAATCAGTCCCTGATTGATGAGTGTTTGGTTATTTATGTCTATTTTGCATTTACAAATCAGTGAAGAACACCGAAACTGTATCTTTGTGTACATGTATATGCTTATATAAAAGATTTCTAAAAATATGCCTTTTTGATTTATAAATCTATTATATATGTGTGTGTCTGTTTCACTATTACATTGTTTTACATGCATTTTGAGCATATTCATTCCCTATGCCTCCCCCTAACTCCTCAAGAGAACCCAGAATTGCACAAGGCTTTAAAACCTCAAAGCCCACCCGCAGTAACATACTTCCTCCATCAAGGCCACACTTCCTGAATTTACCCAAACAGCACTACCAACCCGGGACCAAGTTAGTCTATGGAGGACATTCTCATTGAAACTATCCCACTCCCATAAAATTTGTCTCACTATTGCACCGAAGGGTGTATCTTTCCTTGCTGATCATTATTGTGGTTCGCAGCTGGGAAAGACTGATGATGCCTATTTTCTCGCAGCAGCCTCCATAGAAACCTTCTAGGACTACGAAAGCCAACAGTAAGGAAGCTTCCTGATCGGTGCCATTTTGATCTCTCCATGTACTGTGACCGAAGTGTGTGGTATCTTCAGCAGTCGTGTCTTGCTATCAAGTTTTAGTTGGTACCAAGAACAATGGCAATAGCCTGTGTTGATATGGAGTCTCCAGGCACCCCTGACCAACAGCTCCAGTGAAGGTGTAACTCACCTGGCACTGGGCTTGCTCTATGGCAACCTATGGCTTCGGGAAGGAGCATTATCACCCGTGTAGGATAACTCCAGTTAAAACTCTTTTATATGAAAATAGAAAAAGCTTATAAAATGGTATGTTCCCATATGGCTTTTTCACATACACTTATTGTTAGTTATCCCTCTGAATATTCCATTTATATCTTTCAGTCATGTCTCTACTATGCTATTTTTATTTTTCATGTTACTGTTAATAGCAATTTTATGAAGAATACCAAAGTTTAATGTACTCAAATGTCCCAAATTTAAAGTGTTTTCTAGTTTTCTATTTGTGCTTTCCACCTGACCAGTTTGGGATTCTCCAATGTATAAGGTGGTGTGGCGGCTAAGATCACAGACTGTGAAGTCAGACTTCCTAATCTCAAGGTCTGGTTCGACTCTTTGCTAGCTGCCTGTAAAATGAGTTGTTTCTCATAGCTTTGCTTCAGTTTTTTTTCATTGGAAAAGTTTTAGGGAAATAAAAATATTTCATGTGGTCATTATGAAAATAAAATGCACTATAACATATAAACTGCTAAGAAGCACAGAGCATGTTGTAAGCCCTGAATAATATAAAGGATTCCATGGTCTCCTAGACTGTCTGCTGACATTGTTACAAAATTAATTTTAATGGCATGAAATATATAAACACATTACCTATGTAGAGGTATAGCTTAGTAAAATGTTTGCTATGAAATAATGAAGACTTCAGTTGGGTCCCCAGACTCACATAAAAAAATGTCAGGTATAGTGACAAGCATTGGTAATCCCAACACTGGGGAGGCTGAGACTAATAGATTCCTGGGGTTCACTGACAAACCAGTCTAACATATTTGTTGAGCTCTGGGCCAGTGATAAATCCCATCTCCAAACAAAATAAAACAAAATCTAAAATTTCCACAAAACCAAGAAGGACAGCACCTGAGGTCGACCTATGGCCTCCATGTGAATGCAGAACACATATACAGACACTCCTCCAAAACCTCCCCAAGTATTGAAAATAATGACAAATTCCACTGACAGTTTATACTGTAAATCAATGCTCACTAAATCTTTCACCCAGGGCAAAGAAACACTGATAAGATATTGCCAAATATTCTTCTATTTTAATATATTATATCATTACAGAAGTAATAAAGCACAGTAAAAGGTTTAGAAGAATTTTTTGCTGTGGGTCTCCATTTGCTGTAAAGAGAGGCTCTTTGAAGAGGAGTGGGTATAGGGAAAAGATTTAGAACGTAGTAGGGAATTAAGCTGAATATACATATCTATGTAATATATAATATATACATACATATACACACAAATTTAAGTTAAGCCCTTTGGGCTGACATTGCTCCCCACAAGAACCATAGACTAACAAAAACCCTAGTAGAAGGCATGAGAAATCTTTCAAATGGCTGGTCAGGTAGTCCAAAGGACTCCCAAAATAATATAGATTATATATATGTGGCACCTGATTACTTCTCAGGAGTTGAGGATGAACCATTATAGCCAAAGACACCACACACTTAGGACACAGGACTTCAATGATTCTAACTGGATCTGACTTGAAACCCTCTTTCCTGTGGTCTAGTTCCCATGGTCCCAGATAACACTATGCAAGCTGCCAAGGGAGAGCAGGAATTAAATAGCCCTCTCCAGCTGCAGCACCTACCAACCATGACAATGACCAACATGCCAAAAGATGCAATAAGTGGCACTCACATGTCCGTGGCAACCAGCAACTGTCTAATTGGACTTAAGGTTCACTCACTCAACAGGAAGGAAACCATGTCTGAGTCTAGAAACCTAGCCAGAGCTAGTGAGGTCACGGACCTTAGAAAAGAATCTACTACCACCACTTTGCTAGGGCAGCATAACCCCTTCTTGCATTCTAAACCTTATCCTTATAACCATAGATAAGTGTAACTACCACCCCTCATAAAATACTCTATCTTTACAGTAAATGGATCCATCACAGAAATCATCACAGAAAACCACAACTGGACACAACAGATCATGGGGAGCCCAGTCCCAAAGGACACACCACAGCCTCTGCATCTATGGCTCAGAAAATATCTCAGAAGAGGGGCTGGAAAGATTGTAAAGTCAGAATACCAGGAAATCAAACAATCTCTCTTAGACATGGCGACGTAAACAATACCAGAACAATGGTAATAACAATGGATGTGCAAATTTGGAAGGGGAAAATATTTTGCAGGCTCCCACTCTTAGATGAACAACTATGGGCAACTGACGACTGCTGGGAGAAGGAGAATTATCCTCTCCCAAGGATGAGCCCCATTATTGGTTGTCCAATGCAGAGTGGTCAGCCTTGAAACCATATACACACAAACAACAAAAACAGTCTCAGCAGGACATATATCTGGTAGGGACGGGAGTGAAGAAAGGGAGGGAAAAGTGATGTAACTATTTCAATTATACACAGAGAGAGAGAGAGAGAGAGAGAGAGAGAGAGAGAGAGTTTTTGTTTCTCAAATGGTTTCTCTATGTAGCTTTGGAGCCTGTCCTGGAACTCATTTTGTAGACCAGGCTGGCCCCAAATTCACAGAGATCTGCCTGCCTCTGCTGGGATTAAAGGCATGCATCACTACCACCCAGCTTAAAAACATATTTTTAAAAAAAGAATTGGGACTTTGTTTTGAAAGAGGGAGCTTCTTAGATAAATATATCATGTATATCATTTAAAACGACAACTAATCAAGAAACACAGTGCTGAGATAATTTAAAGTAAAGTATAAACATTTTCTAAGGATTACCTCTGGCAAAATGCCTCCAGTGTGGATCATTTTATAGCTGAATTTTTTTTTTTTTTTTTTTTTTTTTTTGGTTTTTTCGAGACAGGGTTTCTCTGTGTAGCTTTGCGCCTTTCCTGGAACTCACTTGGTAGTCCAGGCTGGCCTCGAACTCACAGAGATCCGCCTGGCTCTGCCTCCCGAGTGCTGGGATGAAAGGCGTGCGCCACCACCGCCCGGCTATAGCTGAATATTTTAAACATGCAAAAAAAGCTCTTTTCTCTCTCACTCTGTCCCTCCCTCCCTCCCTCCCTCCCTCTCTCCCTCCCTCCCTCCCTCCCTCCCTCCCTGTCTCCTGGTGGTTGAAATAGGACTTTGCATGCTACCACTAACCTCTGTCTGCAAAACCTTATCAACTAGTTCTTAAGTAATAATTTTCCTAAGACAGAATAGAAGTTCTCCTAATTCATTTTATGAAGCAACTGCAAGTTTGATACCAAAATATTACACAGAGAAAATAATTAATAGTGGTGGCTGCAAAATAATAGAATAGAAAACACAGTACTGTAGCTAGAGTTTTCCTGCCTGGCCCACAGTCAGGACAAATCTCTCTCACCCACCAGTCCCACAGCCGCTCAGACCCAACCAAGTAAACACAGAGACTTATATTGCTTACAAACTGTATGGCCGTACCAGACTTCTTGCTAACTGTTCTTATATCTTAAATTAATCCATTTCTATAAATCTATACCTTGCCACATGGCTCATGGCTTACCGGCATCTTCACATGCTGTTTGTCATGGCGCCGGCTGGCAGTGTCTGTGACTCAGTCTTCCACTTGCTAGAATTCTTCTCCTCCTTGTCCCGCCTATACTTCCTCCTGCCTGACTACTGGCCAATCAGTGATTTATTTACTAACCAATCAGAGCTACACATTTGCCATAGAACATCCCACAGCACAGTACCTCATTTCTCTATGGAAATATTTTTTTAATCCAGGCGATTAATAAAATAACTTTGTAAGATCCCTGGAAAATAGTCCAAGATTGACAACAACCAAGTCAATGCCCCCCAAAATTAAAATATCTAATTCAAAACAGAAGAAATTTCCATGTCACTTTTGCTGATTGTTTCCCCAGCCCCTATCTGACACAACATGGGACAGACTGGAGGAGACAGTAGCCCAGAGAGAACAGACCTTGTTACAGCACTCTGCCTTGTCTGGAACTCTGCCTGAAGGACTGGCCTGTTTTACTGAAGGGCTCATATGGAGAACACTAGGATAACTCAATTCCTAGCCTGATAAAAGCCATAAAGTCTTTGAAAGGTTCAGGGGAACTGAGGGCACTTGTGCCCAGGGCAAGATTATGGGTAGAGTAATAGAATAGAAAATCTACAGCCCCAAGAAGCTAAAGTAAGATACCTGGAAATTGATATATTTGAAATAAGCTATGTATAGGGGAGCATTTCAAAAGTACATGCACAGATCTAGGCAACATACATACTCAGAAAAGAACAGACTTCAAGCCTCATTGGGGACTGATTCCAAGGCTCACAACACACACTGTTAATTGGCATGCTGAGGATCTTCTCAGGCGCAGAGCTAGTTTACAAAATCTAAAACCATAGCTACTTTTCTAAATATACAATGTGTGACAGATACAAGATGGAGAAGCACAAGATGTACCGAGTTCAAAGGAAGAAAAATGAATCGGCACTCAGGAGGCTTAGACAGGAGGATTTTGAATTTGAGACCAGCCAGGGCTACATAGTGAAACTCTATATTTGAAAAAAAAAAAGGGGGGGGGGGAGGCAAAGAAAAAAGAAGGAAAGAAAGAAGAAGAGGAAAATACTGTTCCTGAAGAAATAGTGCCTTTGTAGCACTGTGACAGTTTGAATGAGATGCTCCCCATAAGTATTACACACTTGAACACTGGTCCATGCTTGGTAGCTGTTTGGGGTTCATTAAGTATGATTTGCTGGGAAAGTGTGTCACTGGGGGGTAACTAGGATTTCAAAAGACTCATGCTATCCCTAGTGTGCTCTCTCTGCCTCCTGCTTGCAAATGCAGACGTGAGCTTTCAGCTGTTCCTGCATCCATGCGGTTGCTCCATCACCGTGGGCGCTAACACATGGAAAACATAAAAGCCTGACTAAATGTTTGCTCTCGTATGTTCTATCGCAGCAATGGCAAAGTAATTCAGCACACCTTCAAATGATTGTCCGAACTTTCAAATTATTGTCTTAAATATACACATTGAGTTCAAAGAAAACAAAGCTGAAGAACTAAAAGAAATCAACAAGGATACAATAAACAAAATACAATTGTAAACAAAGATATAAAACTTATAAAATAGAACCACATAGAAATTCTGAAGTTAATCAAATTTTTTAATAAAGATGCTCGACAGCAGATTCAAACAGAGAGAAATCACAATGTTCAAGACAAGATATTTAAAGTTGTTGAACCTGAGGTTCAGAAAGAAAAAAATATAATGAAGAGTTGCAAGCATAATTTAAGAAAATTGTAAGATTGAACTGAATTGAAGATGCATTGTAAAAGTCAGCAACTATTCAACAACCACTAGGAGGGAGGGTGGGAGAGAGGAAGGGAGGGAAGGAGAGAAAGAGAGAGAGATTGAAGACAAGCTATCCATTCAAAGAGCTGAGTTAGCTATACTGATATCAGAAAAAAATATAGACTTAAAGTCACAACCTTACAAGAGACAATGAAAAAAACACATTGTATATTGGTAAAAGGACCAACTCACCAGGAATATATAATATTTATAAAATATACATGCATTAACATGAGACTTTCAATGTATATAAAGCAAACAGCAAGAAAACAAAAAGAGGAATTAAGCAATTTTACAGGCCAATTGAACTAATGGACATAGACAACTCTATGCATAAAGAGCAGAAAACATAATTTTTCCAATTTCACATACAACATTCTCCAACACAGACCATATATTAAGCTATAAAAGATTGAAATACTCAACATCCCGAATCATCAGGGAAATGCAAATCAAAACAACTCTGAGATACCACCTTACACCTGTCAGAATGGCTAAGATCAAAAACACTGAAGACACCTGATGCTGGAGAGGATGTGGAGCTAGGGGAACTCTCCTCCACTGCTGGTGGGAATGCAAGCTTGTACAACCACTTTGGAAATCAATATGGCGCTTTCTTAGAAAATTGGGAATCCATCTCCCCCAAGATCCAGCTATACCACTCTTGGGCATATACCCAAGGAATGCTCAACCACACCACAAGAGCACTTGTTCAGCTATGTTCATATCAGCATTGTTTGTAATAGCCAGAACATGGAAACAACCTAGATGCCCTTCAACTGAAAAATGGATAAACAAAATGTGGTACATATACACAATGGAATACTACTCAGCAGAGAAAAACAATGACATCATGAGGTTTGCAGACAAATGGATGGATCTAGAAAAAATCATCCTGAGTGAGGTAACCCAGACTCAGAAAGACAAACATGGTATGTACTCACTCATAGGAGGATACTAGATGTGGAACAAGGATGACTGGACTACTCACATCACCAGGGAGGCTATCTGGAAAACAGGACCCCAAGAAAGACACAGGGATCGCCCAATGTCAGAGAAATGGAAGAGATCTACATGAACAGCCTGGACATGAGTGGAGGTAGTGAAGGGCGAGGGTCGAGGGACGGAGAGCTTGGGGGAGCGGGAGATCCCAGCTGGATCAATAACAGAGAGGGAGAACAAGGAATAGGAGACCATGGTAAATGAAGACCACATGAGAATAGGAAGAAGCAAAGTGCTAGAGAGGTCCACAGAAATCCACAAAGATACCCCCACCACAGACTGCTGGCAATGGTCGAGATACAGCCCGAACTGACCTACTCTGGTGATGGGATGGCCAAACACCCTAATTGTCGTGCTAGAAACCCCATCCAACTACTAAGGGATCTGGATGCAGAGATCCATGGCTAGGCCCTGGGTGGATCTATGGGAGTCCAATTAGCAAGAATGAGGAGAGTTTATATGAGCGAGAATTGTTGAGACCTGGGTTGGATAAAGCACAGGAACAAATAGCCAAACGAATGGAAACACATGAACTATGAACCAATGGCTGAGGGGTCACCAACTGGATCAGGCCCTCTGAATGGGTGAGACAGTTGATTGGCTTGATCTGTTTGGGAGGCATCCAGGCAGTGGGACCGGGTCCTGTGCTCATTGCATGAGTTGGCTGTTTGAAACCTGGGGCCTATGCAGGATTGCTTGGCTCGGTCTGGGAGGAGGGGACTGGACCTACCTGGACTGAGTCTACCAGGTTGATCTCAGTCCGCGGGGGAGGCTTTGCCCTGGAGGAGGTGGGAAGGGGGGGTGGGCTGGGGGGAAGGCGAGGGGGGCGGGAGGGGGGAGAACAAGGGAATCCGTGGCTGATATGTAGAACTGAATTTTATTGCAAAATAAAAATAAAAAAATTTAAAAAAAAGATTGAAATAATTCATTGTTGTATTCTTCCTTTCACTTTACAGGGAGGGAGAACATATTTGACTTTATACACACTACCTATCCAGTAATGTTGCCACAAGCTCTAATGTGATGATGATTTCTTTACTGCTGTACAGGATAAACTTGGGTGCATATTAACTTGTAGGTGTATATCTAGAATAGTATTATAAAAATAAGCCCTGAGGCTAAATTAGCAGATATATTTTTGAGGCTCACCTGTAATTTGAACACAATGTGATGGAGTTCTATGAAAAAATTGATTTTGCAATATGTCACACATTCTGAACTATTATAAAATGAGCCAATTTGGCTTTATTAGTTGTAATCTATCATCACTTCTTTCTACAATGATAAACTCAAATTTAAAATGAATACAAAAACAAATTTAAAATGAAGACAATGAAACAGTAATTTAAAATTAAGACAATTTAATGTTTTATATTAAATATTGGATCTACTTTATCTTTACACAATTTATTTACTAGATGCAGTTCATGGTAGTGCTGCTCATGAAGATTTCAGTGAGTATGCCCACAACAGTATCTTGTCCAAAAATCAGTATCCCAGCCTCATTGGCTAAAGATAAGATGGTGTGGCTGTGGCTTCTGGGGACCAAGATGCAATAGAAGTGGAAAAAGGAGCTGGGTGGGTTGATTCTGTAATCTTGCCTGTTTCACACTATCCAGGTTAACATGGTTTCCTGTGACTATCTCCCAAGATCCAGATGGTGTGCTTGCTGGGATCCAGTATATGTTTCCATAAGACTGAGTGCAGAGATGACCGGCCACACTAGTGGAAGCCCATGAACTGTGGACTGGTGGCTGTGGAGTCCCCATGGGACTGGACTAGGCCCTCTGGACACAGAAGACGGTTGTTTGGCTCGAACTGTTTGGGGGGCACCCAGGCAGGGGGATCGGGATCTGTCCCTGGTGCATGGGCAGGCTTCTGGAATCCGGTGCCTGTGGTGTGACACCTTGCATAGTCTTGGTGCAGTGGGAAGGGGCTTGGACCTGCCTAGGCTCAGTGAGCTGTGCTCTGCTGACTCCCCATGGGAGACCTCGATTTGGGGAATGTGGGGATATGGAGTGGCTTGGGAAAAGGGGCTGGGGGGTAGGAGGAGGGAGGAGGGGGTTCTGTGGATAGCATGAGGAGTTAGTAGAAAATTTCTTAATAAAGCAAATTTTTTTAAAAAATGGAATTATAGTGTCACCTAACAGGAACCAAAAAAAACTTGTGGTTCTTCTGAGGTATGAGGCAATGATTATAGTTGGAGAACCTGTATGTTTGGGAACTTCTGTGTATTTTCCATCTTTTTCTTCAACTATCAAGCTGAGTACTAAACCTGGTAACATGTTTATATCCTTCTTCAACCAGTTTTGATGAAGATGTTCTAATCCCTTGCAATCTCTCTCTCTCCCTCCCCCCTCTGTCATTTTCCTGAAACAGGGTCTTGCTATGAAGTCTGGGCTGGCCTGACACTCACTGTGTACTGGCAATGGACATGTCACGGTCCGCCTGCTTCAGCCTCCTGAGTGCTGGGATATCAGGCATGCACCATCATACCAGCCAGGCTTGTTATTTTCAAGGGAAGGAAGACAGTATCACCATGTATCTCAGTGAAGTTTTAACTCACCATTAGCTCACCTTGGCTTTGAACTCACAATCCTCCTGCCTCAGCTTTCTGAGTGCTGGATTATAGACATAGACAACCACACCTAGTAGCTATGAAGAATCTTTTGTAATCATATAATCATGAAATGTAGTCTGTCTGGAAAATTAACAAATGTAGAAATTACAGACATACTCTTAAAGAACCAATGGATAAAAAAGAAATCAATAGAGAAATTAGGATAAATATTGAAAAAAGGTGAACATGATACAAAACATACAAAACCTTCTGAAAACAATAGTAACAGGTCAGATTTTTTTATATTAAAAGAAATTTCTTGGGGTTGGACTGAAGCTCAGATGCTAATGTGCTTGTTTAGCATGCATGACACCCAGGTTTTAGTCCCCAGCACTGCATAAATCATACATGGTAGTACAATCCCTGTAATCTCAGCAATTGGGAGGTGGAGGCAGGAGGATCAGAAGTTCAGAATCATCTTCAGCTATATGATGAACTGAAGATTAGCCTGGGCCATGCAGTGGTAGTGCATGTCTTTAATCCCAGCACTCAGCAAGCAGAGGTAGGCAGATCACTGAGTTCAAGACCAGCTTGGTCTATAGAGCGAATTCCAGGACAGCCAAGGCTATACAGAGAAACCCTGTCACAAAAAAAAAGATTAGCCTGGGATACATGAGACCCTGTCTCAACAATTTTTTCTTAAACCAACAATCCAATTTTATACTTCGTGGAATTACAAATAGAAGAATGAACTTATTTAAAATTCAGTAGACAGAATGAAATAAATAAAAATAATAGAGTAGTGGCCAATATAATGAAAACAACAAAAACAATAGGAAAATTAAAACAAGAGTGAGCTCTTCAAAAATAACAAAATTTAAGAAGCTGTATTGAGTCATAAGAGAGATGAGAAAACACATAAATATTTAAAATTATAAATGAAAGAGATTTATTACCAATTTAGTGAAAACAAAATAGATTATGGGGTAGTACTGTGAATAATCATATAACATGTGTGGTGGCTAATCTTGGTTGTCAACTTGACTACATCTAGAATCAGCCAAAAACCCTAGCAACTGGGCATACTAGTGGGGGATTTTTTTGTTTTGTTTTGTTTTTCGAGACAGGATTTCTCTGTGTAGTTTTGGTGGCTGTCCTGAAACTCACTTTGTAGACCAGGTTGGCCTCGAACTCACAGAGAACCATCTGGCTCTGCCTTCCAAGTTCTGGGATTAAAGGTATGCGCCACCACTGCCTGGTGTGGGGGATTTTCTTAATTGCATCACTTGGTATAGGAAGACCCACCCTACATCTGGGCCACACCTTCTGATGGCGCCTATAGAAAAGTACATGGAAGAAGGAAGCAGTTGCTTTTTGCCTGCTTGCCTTCACTCTCACTGGCAACTTCACCTATCCTGTTGCTGTGGCCCTCCTTTCCTGGAATTCGAACCTACTTATTCAGGACTCCAATGTAGCCTGAAAGCCAGCAGCTCTGTAGGTATTCCCTGGGACTCTACCATCATCAGATTGAGACTACTGAAACATCTAGTCTCATGAACTGAACAACTCCTGGATTCTTAGCCTTTCCACCATTGTTGGACTACCATTCTAATAAATCGTGTGTGTGTGTGTGTGTGTGTGTGTGTGTGTGTGTGTGTGTGTGTGCATGTCCAGTTCTGTTTCTTTAGAGAACACTAATACAACACTTAGTTGAATAAACTCTGTAAAAGGACAAATTCCTAGAAAACCTGCTATGACTGAATCATGAACATACAGAAAATCTGAAAAAGAACTGTAAGTAGTAAGGACACTGCCTCAGTAATCAACAGACTCTTGACAAAGAAAAGCTCAGAACCTGATGGCCTTATTAGTGAATTCGTTTTTTAAAAACCTCTATTCTCAAACTTTTCCAAGAAATTCTTGAGGAGAAAATGATCCTTATTTCATTCTATGTTGCCAAAATTCACTTGATATTAAAGCCAGAAAGGATAATTACACAGAAAGAAAACTGCAGGACAATATCTTTTCTGAATGTTGACACAAAAATCTTCAACATAATCTAGAATAATCTGGGAAGAGAATTTTAATGAGGTATTGTCCAGATCATGTTGGCCTGTGGGTGTGTCTGTGGAGGATTAGCTGATTATGTGAAGTGGGAATATTCTCCCACTGTGGGTGGAACCATTTCCTAGGCAGGAAGCCTGACCTTTCTAAAAGTGGAGAAAGTGAGCTGAGTACAAGCAAGCATGCATGCATTTGCTCTCTCTCAGTGACTAGCTGCTTCAAGTTCCCACTTCTACTTACTCTCACTGATGGACTGTAACCTGAATTTATGAACCAAATAAACCCCTTTTCTCTAAAAGCAATTGTAAACAAAATATCAGCAAAGCTAACTCAACAAAAAGGCTTATACACCATGCCTAGATAAGGTTTATTCATCGAGTGCAAGAGTGATCCCAGCATGAAATTTAGTCACTACTTCACCTTACTAAAATGGATGGGCAAACATGATCATCTCAAATTTCACAGAAAAAGAATTTTATGGAATTCAGTAGACTTAGGGACGAAACCCCCTCAACAAACTAGGAACAAAAGAAAACTACATCAGCATAATGAAAAAAATATACTCAATGGTTAAATAATGAAAGCTTTTTTTCTCAAGATATGTTTGTTATTAGAAGCCTTAGCCAGAGTAACTAGGTAAGAAAAAAAAGACACAAAAGTTGGAAAGGAAGAAATAAAACTACCTGTGTTTGCAGTTGACATACTCTTCCATGTCAAAAAATGTAAATATGCTACACCAAAAAGAATCTGTTAGTTCTAATAAATGAATTTAACAAAGGGGGAAAAAACAAAATCAACACACAAAAGCCAGTTACAGTACATACATGTATGGAAATGTCAATGAAATCCATTACTCTGCATAATATATGCTAATAAAAGTGGTTAGTGTAGAATAGACTGTCAGTTATATTTCTCTATATTAACAATGAATAAACCCAAAGGAAATTAAGAAAAACAACTCTATGAATAACATCAAAAAGAATGAAATACTTAGTAATAAATTGAATTATACTTTAAAATATGTTTATTAACTCTTAGAGGATTTCATACAATGGATTTTGAGCATATTCATCACCCCAACTCCTCCCAGATCCACCCTCTCCTTTACCCTCCACACTTACTGTCCTCTTGTTTGTTTGTTTTCAGAAGAGACTATCACACTGTAACTGTTTTTGTCCTCTGTCTCTTACAATCGTCCCCTCTTTCACAGTGTTCCCTGAACCTTAAGTGTAGGAGTTTTGTTATATGTATTCATTTGGTGTGGACACCCCAGAGTCAGTTGATATTTCCATTTTGACCAGTTGTGACTTTCTGTAATGATTGTCATCTGCTTCAAAAAGAAGCTTCTTTGAAGAGGGTGAATATAAGGAGAAGTATTTAGAATGCAGTTAGAAATTATACTGGTTTAGGAAACTGGCAGTAGTAGGTCTTTCTCTAAGGTCTATGACCTTACCAACCACAAGTAGTTAACTAATTTTACAGTGCCAAGCATGAATTCCCTCCTATCAAGTGGGCCTTAAGTATAATCAAGTGATGGTTGATTACCCCAGGATATTAGTGCTACTATTGCACCTTTAGAATATCTTTCCATGCTAGCCATTGTTGTGATATGTTGTGTTACAGCTGGATAAGACTATTGATTGTTTTTCTCCATTGGCAGTTTAAATAACTCCTGTTGAAACTGAGAGAGCTAGTCCTCAAGGAGGAGGCCTCTATGTCAGATCCAGGTTGATTTCCTTAAATCCTGTTTATGAAATGTGTCTCCAACAATAGTCTCTCTCTCTCTCTCTCTCTCTCTCTCTCTCTCTCTCTCTCTCTCTCTCTCTCTCTCTCTCCTTCCTTCTTTCTTTATTTTTCTCTTTCTTTTTCCTTTCTTTCCTTTCTCTCTTCTTTCTTTCTTTCTTTGTTTCTTTCTTCCTTCCCTTCCTTCCTCCCTCCCTTCCTTCCTTCCTTCCTTCCTTCCTTCCTTCCTTCCTTCCTTCCTTCCTTTCTTTCCCTTTTTTGGACGGCACCAAGGGCAATAGCAATAGCCTATAGAGGCAGGGTTTCTAGGCCTAGCTGGCCTCAAGCTCTTTATGTTGCTGAAGATGATGCTGAACCCATAATCCTTTGCTCTCCAGGTCCTAAATGCTGGAATTGTGCATGCGCACTTCCAGTCCCACTTTATTTGTTGTCAAGGATGGAATCTAGAGCTATGCGCATGTTTGGCAAGCAATCTACCAACTCTGCTACATCCCCAGCTTTCCTCCCTGTCACGTTGTTCATCTCAAATTCAACTCAATTTTTCTTCAGGTACTGGAGATTGAAAATAGAGTCTCACACATCTGGACAAGGAACCTACCACTAAGTTATATACCCAGTTCAATGAAAGACATGTATATTGAAAGCTGAAAAACTGCTGTGAAAGAAATCTGAAGACATAAATAAACATAAACTTTTCCCATTTCATTTTCATGAAGTGGAAGAAGTAATGTTGTTAAGAGGTCTATACTGCCCCCAAACATCCACAGATTTCAGATTCAATGCAATTCCTACCAAAATCCTTATGGTATTTTCCCAGAAATAGACAGATCTCTAATAAAATTCATACAGAATCTCAAATGACTAAAACAGTTTTGAAGAACTTGGACATCTCACACTTACTGATTTAAAAAGCATCACAAAGCCACAGTAATCAAAATAGTGTGAAACAGAGCAGAGAGCCCAGAAATAAATCCTTGTCTACACATCAAATAAGTTTCAGCAGGAATGCTGAAAATACTCAATGCCAGCAAGATGGCTCAGCAGATAAAGGTCCTTGCTATACAAGCCTGACTATCTGAGTTTGATTCTTGGAAACCATGTAAAGGTGGAAAGAGAGAACTGATCCCATAAAGTTGTCCTCTGGTACACATACACCATGGCACACATACCCTCCCTCCCCATATCATGTTCATATATATATGTACATGCACACACAATAATAAAAAATATATAAATAATGGGAAAACCATATATTCACATTCAAATGAATAAATCTGGTCCCTTAACTTTAAAAATGCAATCTCAAAATGGGACACATTTCTTTGAAAACCATACACTTTAATGAGCGGTTTGTAGGTGGAAATAAAATTGTGTGCCAATACTTAAAAAACAAATATCCAATTAATAAATGGACAGAGTATCTGAATAGACATTTCTTCAAAGATAAACAAATGGCTGATAAATATGTGAGAAGCTGCTGCAAGCCATTTACCGTCAAGGACATGCAAATCAAAACCACAATGAGATACCTCTTGACATCCAATGCAATGGTAACAAGAGAAAAGAAAAAGTGTTGTCATAGAAATTGAGGAACTTGACCACATTCACTGCTGGTAAGACTCTTAAGTCCTGTTGTTCAGAACAGTTTGGCAGTTCTTCAAAAAGTTAAACATAAAAGTACATGTGACCTAATAAGCCTATTCTAGATTTAGCCCCAACAAAGAATTGAAAATGTCTATACAAAAGCTTACACACAAATATTTATAGCAGCATTGTTCATGAGAGATCTAAAGTGGAAATGCACCAAATGTTCATTAAATGATGAGAGCCAAAAGGTTCATAGAGTGAAATTCTATACTGCAAATGAAGAGAATCAAAGAAAGGAAGAATTGACTAGTGGGACTGCTTGAAATTAAAAAGCTTCTGCACAGCAAGAAAAGCATCATTAGGATGAAGAGACAACCTACAGAATGAGAGAAAAAAATTTCCTACTATACATCTAACAAAGGATTGTTAAATATATCTATAATATATAAACAACTCCAAAATTAAATCCCAGGAAACTCCATACATCAATAAATGGGCTGATGAACTGCAACCACGGTCCTTGTGGTCACTGACCACCTCTGGTTCTTACACTCTTTCTGGCCTCCGGAAGAGGGCTTCCACAATGATCCTGAGCCTTGGGAGAAAGGGGTGTGATACAGATGTCTTGTTTAGGGCTGAACATTCCACAGCCTATTTTTGTGGGACTCGGTGTTAATTGCCATTTACTGCAAATAGGAGCTTCTTTGATGAGGGTTGAGAGTTGTATAATGAAAAGTCATTAGGAGTTGGTTTACTACCATGTCCATTTAACAGAATAATAGCAATGGGTTCTCCTCTACAGCCTATGACGTGTTTGGCCATAGGTTCTTGGACCAATAATGGTGTCAGATACAGGTTTCATCTTGTGGATCATGCCTTAAATCTAATGAAAAAGTGGTTAGTTACTTTCATGACATTTGTGCCACTTGCAGGGCTCACAGCTGGGTCAGACAATGATATGAAATTTACAAAAGAACTATGAGAGGAGAGGAAGAGGTCTAAAAGAAGGGCGAACACGAGAAAGTAGCACAAAAGCAGAAGGGTAGATTATTTGGGAGGAGAAGGGGTACCAGCAAAAACTGGGTGAAGTGATACAGATGAGGACAGTGAAAAGGCAAACAAAAAGGGAGTATAATAAGTTCTATGTATGAAAACTTTACACTGAAAAGTATTTCTTTTTTATGACAGCTGAAAATTAACTTAAAAATAAAAAACAAAGAAGAAGGTAAAGGTAAACAAGCAAAAGGCACATGCCCCAGCATGAATGAGCCTCGGAAACACTGTACTATGTAAAATAAACCTGTCACAAAAGACCACATTGTATGATTTAGTTTCTGTAAAATGTCTCAAATGAGAAAATTCACTGAGAATGTAGATTACAATTTGCTTATGACTAGGTGGACTGAAGGAAGATAGAGGGAGCTATGATGGTCACAAAGATCCACGAATATACTCAATTTAATTGTACTCTTCAAGTCAGTGAATTATATCGAATTATATTTCTCCTTAGTTTTCTACAAAGGAATTATATGGAACACACAAAAGAAAGAAATTATCCTTTACTCACATTTGATAAAACATACCTGCATAAAGTCATATTTCTATGATCTTTCAGTTTCACTGTGTAAGCATCTCTCTGTTATTCACCCTAAACTGCTTTGCCTAAAAAGGGACATGGCTTTGGTTAACATGTATGCTTTGGCATGGTACAAGGTAAAGCAGCAAACTTCCATTTGTAGTTTCTTAGAATCTTAATCAGTACAAATGAGAAAACTGAGTCCCGGGCCAAAGAAAACACCATCCCAGCTGGCAGAACATGTTCCAGCGAGTAGTGAGCGATTCTTAGAACTACGGCTTATTAATAACAAGTCTCTATCTGGAGCAGTAAGCAGCAGTAAGAGCATAGACCATGGGGTCTGACAAAGCTTTAGCACTGTGCACGTAGTTCTATAAATAAAGTGCTGGGAAAATCTGCTCATACTCGTGTGCTGAGAGTACAATGTTGAGGAGAGATTTCCCCCATGTATCTCCTCAAAAGGGCCTAGTATTCCCACTTGGCATAACATTTGAAGACAAATGCCATGATGTTAACTCCTAACTCTGTGGCTCCTATGGAGTGAAGGTAGAGGCTGGCTCTTCTCTCTAGTTAAGATGTGCCTCATCCTCCCTCCTGCCAGCTTGTCTCTTCAACTCAGTATTCCGGGCTCTATGAGCAACTTAGGTATCTAATTACACAGCTATAACTTAATTGGTCCTAGCTGCTAGTTGCTATAGTGATGGAACCAGGTGCTTTCTCACTAAGAGGGAACCTAACGTGGTAGGGGACAACATGAGGAGAGGGTGAAGGCTGAAATGAAATGCTTTAAAAATTCCTCTATGTGATTAAAATTCCATTTTAAACTATTTTCTACTCTCTCCATGAAACAAGTCTTATTCGGGATTAAAGTCTTTCAATGAGGACAATTCCAAGGCAAGGATATGGCTCCACGTAGTCCAGACTTACAGTAGTTTCAGATAGCAGCTTTGAAAAGACACAAGGAGGGATGAAGGTCAGGAACTAAATGTCCATCAGCACATGAATGGCTAAAGAAAATGTGGTATACATACCCAAGAAGGAAATAATGTTGATCCTGACAATGTGAATAAACCTAATGGTGTGTGTGCCTGCGTGCGTACCTGTGTGTGTGTGTGTGTGTGTGTGTGTGTGTGTGTGTGTGTGTGTGTGTGTGTGTGTGTGTGTGTTTCCTGTCTCTGAATCTCATTTCATTATGCTTCTTTGGCCATGGCAACTTCTCTTGTTTTGATGACTCAGTTAAAAAACTCCTGGCCACATGTTTTATAGACCATCCCTCAACTCACATTTCTCCAAGGTTTTTCTCATGTTAGGATTATGGATTTTGGGGTGGAATAACACAAGACAAAGTGCCATTCTCACCATATCACATCAAGGGTACTTGCTATCCATGTAATTGAATGGTCCTGATATTGACCCTAGGCCAACTGGCTGAGATAGTGCTTGTTGGGACTCTGCAATACAAACTAAATCCTCCCTTTTGCTGTACTCCTTGCAAGGAAATCGTTGGGCACAGCCCCCATGTAAAGATTAGGAGTTATAATTTCCTACTTAAGGGATAGCATTATAAATTATTCAGAATTCTGTGCAAAAGATTTATCTTCTCTATTTGGTTTATTTTTATTTAACAATTTATGAATTCATGGATATTTAATTTAGACTCAAAATACTAATCAAATAATACTTATTTAATTGTCTTAATTGTCCTAGCTTTGGCCATTAGGAACCCCTTTTAGTTGGCTGCTATGTTCCCTTGATGTCCTTCATTATTTTAATTTTTTCCTTTGCTTGGTTGTCTTCTTTGGGTTGGGATCATTTTGATTTTTATGCATTGCATTACTTTCTACACTATAGTATGCTTCCCATTTAGCTTGTGTATTTGCTGCCCCAGTTTCTGTATCAGCCATTTCTTCAAGAGTTCTTCCTTTTAGTGGAGAATTAGAAACGAAGATCTTATGGCTAGGTGAACTGATTGCCACTGGAACATTGCTTCTAGGCCCTCTCGGCTGACAGAGGAAAGGAAAAAAAAATACTTATAAACTAGCTTCTCTATATATAACTATCTAACATATTGGTATACAGCACTGTCTATACATTATGTTAAACATGAGTTGATATTTTCAACTCTAATCAACCACCCCATGGAATTCTACCCATTTCCTTTACTTATATGTATACTTTCACTACAGTTGTAAGAAATCGGATCCCGGGGCTGGAGAAATGGCTGAGAGGTTAAGAGCACTGACTGCTCTTCCAGAGGTCCCGAGTTCAATTCCCAGCAACCACATGGTGGCTCACAACCATCTGTAATGAGATCTGGTGCCCTCTTCTGGCGTGCAGGCAACATTTAGGCAGTACATTGTATACATAATAAATTAATAAATAAATAAATCTTAAAAAAAAGAAATCAGATCCCTACCAACCATATCCACTTATTTGCTAACTTGCAATATACATGATTTTAGATATGTTTTGTTTCAATGACACAAAGGACTAAATGGAATTATAAGAGAGTGTAAGGGAATATATATAGTTAAGTATTTGACTTCAGGGTTGTAAAAACTTTCTAAAATTAAAAACAAAAGCAGGTAGGCCATAGAGGAAGTTAAAAACTAAGACAAGACAGAATTTATACACATTTAATAAGTAAATTGATATTTAAATGTTTATATGGAAAATGAACATCAAACTTAAGAAACAGGCTTTCAACAGATAATCATAGACTAATAAATAAATTTCTTTCAAAGAGATATGAACTAAAGTGAAATATATATATATATATATATATATATATATATATATCAGAATGCTAAATAATACAGGTGTGATGGTTAATTTTAATTATTCATTTGGCATAATCTAGAATTACATGGGAAAAGACTATCAATAAGGGATTGTCTAGAACAGGTTGGCATGATATAGGGGACTATCTTGATTATGTTAATTGATGTGGGATGTTCCAGTCCGCTGTGAGTGGCACCATTCCCTGAGTTTGGGTTCTGGAGAGAAGGTGCTGAGCACAAATCATGCACACAATCATATCTCTCTGCTCTTGACTTTGAAGCTATGATGGACTATAACCTGGCATTGTGAGTTAAGATAAATCCTCTCTCCCCTAAGTTGATTTGTATTTAAATTTTTTTTTCATACAATATATTTTGATCATATTCTTTTCTGTCCTCCAACTCCTTCCAGATCCTCCCCATTTCTCTACCTACCCAGCTTTATGTTCATGTTCCCCCCTCTCTGAAAAAGGGAAAAAACAAGAGAAGTATTTCCTACTTTTTGAGAATTTACATCATTCTGCCTTCTTTCTCCTCCTTCCAATTCTTCCCATGTCCTTCTCACACCTACTCAAATTCATAACTTTTAAAAATTTTTTCTCTCATATATTACATCCCAACCTCAGTTTCCCCTCCCTCCAATCCCTCCTCCTCACTTTTCCTCTCCTCCAGATCGACTCCTCCTTTGTCTACCCTCAGAAAAGGGCAGGCCTCCCAGAGATAACAACCAAACATGGCATATCAAGCTGCAGTAAGACCAGGCACACCCCCTCATATTAAGGCTGGATGAGGCAAGCCAGTAGGAGGAAAGGAGTCCCAATAGCCAGCAAAAGAGTCAGAGACAGCCCCCGCTCCCACTGTTAGGAGTCCCACAAAAACATACAACCAAGACATATATGCAGAGGACCTAAGTCAGACCCATGCAGGCTCCCTGATTGTTGATTCAGTTTCTGTAAGCCACTATAAGCCCAGGTTAGTTGATTCTGTGGGCCATGTTCTTATGGTGTCCTTGACCCTCTGGCTCCTACAATCCTTCCTCTCACTCTTCCGGAGGATAACCTGAGCTCTGCCTAATATTTGGTTGTGGATCTCTGCATCTGTTTCCATCAGTTACTGGATGGAGTCTCTCTGATGATGACTATTCTAGGCTCCAGTCTATGAATATAGTAGAATATCATTAGAAATCATTTCATTGGCTTCTTTTTTCCAGTCATGTTCAGTTCTATCCTAGGTCTCTGGGTTATCCAGCCGCTGGATCCTGGCCCTCCAGGCAGTGTCAGGCATGGACCTCTCTCTTGTAGCATGGGTCTCAAGTTGGACCAGTCATTGGTTGGCCACTCCCATAAGCTCTACAACCACCTTTATCCCAGTACACGTTGCAGGCAGGATAAATAGTAGGTCAAAGGGTTTGTGGGTGGGTTGGTCTCCCATTCCCCCCACTGGCGAACTTTCCTGGTACAGAAGATGGCCAGTTCAGGCTCTGTATCCCCCATTACTAAGAGTCTTTGCTTGGGACACCCTCGTAGATTCCAGGGAGTTTCCATTGCACTCAGTTTCTACCTCAACCCCGAAATGGCCCCCAATTCCAGTTGTCTCTCCCAGTACTCTCTCTCCATCCCCCCAACCTGATCCCTCCTGTTCTCATCCCATCAACCCCCAAAATCTATTCTAATTTTCCCTTCCCAGGAAGATTCATGCAGCCTCCTTGGGCCCTCCTTGATACTCTCTGGGTTTGTGGATTGTTGCATGATTATCCTTTACTTTACAGCTACTATTCACTTATAAGTGAATACATAACCAAGTTTGTCTTTCAGGGTCTAGGTTATCTCACTCATGATTTTTTTCTAATTTCATCCATTTGCCTGCAATTTTCATGATGTTATTTTTTTAACAGCTGAGTAATACTGCATTGTGTAAATGTACCACATTTTCTTTATTCATTCTGCTGAGAGACATCTAGGTTGTATCCAGTTTCTGGCTATTCTGAATAAAGCTGCTATGAACATGGTTGAGCAAGTGTCCTTGTGGTGTGACTGAGCATTCTTTGGGTATATGCCCAGGAGTAATATGGCTGGATTTTGAGGTAGATCAGTTCTCAATTTTCTGAGGAACTGCCATATTGATTTCCAAACTGACTGTACAAGTTTTCACACCCACCAGCAATGGAGGAGTGTTCTCCTTGCTCCATATATTACCAGCATTAGCTGTCACTTGTGTTTTTGATCTTAGCCATTCTGATAGGTGTAAGATGGTATCTCAGAGTCGTTTTGATTTATATTCCCCTAGTGGCTAAGGACGATGAACATTTCTTTAAGTGATTCTCGTCTCAGCCATTTGAGATTCCTCTGTTGAGAATTCTCTGTTTAGATCTGTACCCCACTTTTTAATTAGATTATTTGGTTTGTTGATGTCTAGTTTCATGAGTCTTTTATATATTTTGGATACCATCTGTCAGATGTGGGGTTGGTGAAGACCTTTTCCCATTCTGTAGGCTGCCATTTTGTCCTTTTCACAGTGTCCTTTGCCCTACAAAAGCTTTTCAGTTTCATGAGGCCTCATTCATTAATTGTTGATCTTAGTACCTGCATGACACGTATGCAAGCTTATATATACAATATCCTGAGATACTTTAGTGTTGTTTTCACATGTGCTTAGGACTGATCTCTTAGGATTAGGTAACCTATCAGGGGGCTCATCCCTGAAGAAGACTGAATTTCCCTCTCCCAGCAACCATCAATTTCCTGGTGTTCTTCTAGGCAGAAAGTGCTGTGAGAATTAGCTCAGCAACATTAACATGGCAACCAGTGTTGTCATTTTTAGGTCATGTTTAGGCAACCATATTCTTGAGATTTCCTGAGTGGAGCTTCCCTGCCATATAGAAAAGAAACTATCACACATCAGACATCTTGTCCTGATCTCTGGCTCTTACAATCATTTTGAACCCTCATCTGTGATGTTCCTTGAGTGGGTGTAGGGGTTGTGTTGTAGATGTATCAGTTGGAGCTGAGCACCACATCGTCAGTTGTTCTCAACATTTTGACCAGCTGTAAATTTCTGTAATGATCTTCCTCTACTGCAAGAAGAAGGTGATGGGTGAGAGCTGCATTTATCTGTGGGTGTGTAGATAGGTATTTAGAATGTAGTTATATTTTATTATACTGGCTTAGTGAAGTGGCAGTAGACATTTCTCTTGGCCTCATCAACCAAAGGCAGTGGGCTAGGTTTACGATACCAGGTATGAATTCCCTTCTATTGGGTGGGCCTTAAGTACAATCAGATGGCTGGTGGTTACCCCAGGATAGAAGTGCCACTACTGTAACTTTCAGGATATCTTGCCATTCTGGCCATTTTTGTAGTTCATAGGCATTACAGATAGGTTCTACTATTGATTGCTTTTCTTCTTTGGCAGCTTGAATAATTCCTTTCAGTTCTATGAGAGCTAGTCCCCGAAGAGAAGGCTTCCAGGTCAGTTCCAAACCCATTCCTCCAAATCCTGTGTCCAATGCATGTGTCTCTTTGGCAATAGGTTCTTTACCTTCTATTTCTGGGAGGCTACAAAGGGCAATGGGAATAGCCTTTAAATTTGGGGAGGGGTGTTTCTTTGACTCCCCTGACCAACAACTCAAAAGAAAGCTTCCCATGCCTGGAACTAGAGTTTTTGTTGGAAAGTCTATAGCTCTTGGGGGAACATTGCCACCTCAAGTGGCATAACTTCAATTAAATATATGACTTGTATATGTGTATTTTTAAGTAGACATAAAATAATAGGATTCCCTGTGGCTTTTGAAAACCCTTTTAGTGTTATTCATCCCGCTTCCCTCTCCCTTTGTGTTGCCCTCCCCCCCCCCCCCAGTATGTCTCTCCCTTGTTTTCCCATTTCCCCATTCACAGCACCTGTGTCCTATTATTCCCAAGAGACAGGAAACGAGGACAACAGGTTACCAACTCACACACAAACACAGAATCTCAATGAATAATTAGTACCTGAAAAATTGAATTTCATGAATATCAACAAGAAAAATCATAATCAAAGAGAGGGAGACTATTTTATTCAATGTCATTGAGCTTTTGAAGACACATAAACGTTCTATCATTTTAAATATAGCTCTTACATTTTTGTGGTGTTGGAGATTAAACTCGGGACCTTGTAAATGCTAAACAAAAGCTCTACCACTGAGCTATATCCCCAGCCCCCAATATTACTTTTAAATGGAAATTTAAACAGTGATTAAATATCAATTTTCATGTATGTGAAAAATAATTTGTAATGAGGTTTGGGGAAAATGTTCTCTGGTATATTACTTGAGGGAATACAGTTTGGTACAATTTTTCTTTCTTTCTTTTTTTTTTTACAATTATATATATATATATAATTTACATACCAACCACAGTTTCACTCCCTCCTCTCCTCCCATTCCCTCCCCCCACCTCCTTTCAACACCTCCCCCATCCACTCCTCAGAAAGGGTAAGGCCTCCATGGGAGTCAACAAAGCATAGCATGTCAAATTGAGGCAGGACCAAGCTCCTCCCCACTGCATCAAGGCTGAGGGAGGCATCCCTTCACAGGGAATAGGTTCCAAAAAGGCAGCTCATGCACCAGGAACAGATCTTGTTCCCACTGTTAGGAGTCCCACAAACAGACTAAGCCGCTCAACTGTCACCCACATGCAGGGGGCTTAGGTCGGTCCCATGCAGGCTCCCTAGCTGTCAGTCTAGAGTCTGTGAGCTCCCATAAGCTCAGGTCAGCTGTCTGGCCCTGTAGGTTTCCCCGTCATGATCTTGAGCTCCCTTACTCATATAATCCCTCCTCACTCTCTTCAACTGAACTCATGGAGCTTGGCCAGTGCTTGGCTGTGGGTCTCTGCATTTGTTTCCATCAGTTACTGAATGAAGGTTCTATGATGACAATTACGGCAGTCACCAATATGATTACAGAAGAAGGCTGGTTCAGGCACCCTCTTCACTATTGCTAGGACTCTTAGCTAGGGCCATCCTTGTGGATTCCAGAAAGTTTCCCTGGCACCAGGTTTCTCCCTAGCCCCATAATGGCCCTCTCTATCAAGGTATCTCTTTCTTTGCTGTCCCTCCCCCAACTTGGCCATCTCAATCCCTCATGTCCTATCCTCTAACCCTTCCCCTCTACCACCCCACCCCTCCTCCAGTTTACCCAGGAGAATTCATCTATTTCCCCTTCCTAGGGCAATCCACACATCCCTCTTATGGTCCTCTTTGTTACCTAGTTTCTCTGGGACTGTTCATTGTAGCCTGGTTATCCTTTGCTTTATATATATTTATGTATCCACTTATAAGTGAGTACATACCATGTTTGTCTTTCTGGGTCTGGGTAACCTCACCCAGGATGATTTTTTTTCTAGTTCCACCCATTTGCCTGCAAATTTTATGATGGCACTGGTTTTTACCACTGAGTAATACACCATTGTGTAAACATTCCACATTTTCTTTATCCATTCTTCAGTTGAGGGGCATCTAGGTTGTTTCCAGGTTCTGGCTATTACAAATAATGCTGCTATGGACATAGTTGAGCAAGTGTCCTTGTGGTATGATTGAGCATCCTTTGGTCACATGCCAAAGAGTGGTATATCTGGGTCTTGAGGTAGATTGATTCCCAATTTTCTGAGAAACCGCCATACTGATTTCCAAAGTGGCTGTACAAGTTTGACTCCTACCAACAGTGAAGAGTGTTTCCCTTACTCCACATCCTTTCCAACATAAACTGTCATCAGTGTTTTAGATCTTAGTCATTCGAACTGGTATAAGATGGTATCTCAGGGTCGTTTTGACTTGCATTTCCCTGATGACTAAGGATATTAATCACTTCCTTAAATGTCTTTTGGTCATTTAAGATTCTTCTGTTGAGAATTCTGTTTAGAGCTGTACCCCATTCTTTAACTGGATTATTTGGTATTTTGATGTCTATGTTTCTTGAATTCTTTATGTATTTTGGAGATCAGTCCTTTGTCAGATGTGGGGTTGGTAAAGATCTGTAGGCTGCCATTTTATCTTATTGATCCTGTCCTTTGCCTTACAGTAACTTTTCAGTTTCAGGAGGTCCCATTTATTAATTATCAATCTCAGTGTCTGTGTTACTGGTGTTATATTCAGGAAATAGTCTTCTGCGCCAATACATTCAAGGCTACTTTCCACTTTCTCTTCTATCAGGCTCAGTGTGACTGGATTTATGTTGAGGTCTTGGATCCACTTGGACTTGAGCATGGTGCATGGTGATAGATTTGGGTCTATTTGCATTCTTTTTCATGTCAATATCCAGTTATGCCAGCACCATTTGTTGAAGATGCTTTCTTTATTCCATTGTACAATTTTGGCTTCTTTGTCAAACATCAGGTGTTTATAGGTGTGTGGATTTATGTCAAGGTCTTCGATTCTATTTCATTGATCCACGTGTCTGTGTTTACGAAAGTTGTTTTTATTACTATAGCTCTGTAGTAGAGCTTGAAGTCAGGGATGGTGATGCCTCTGGAAATTCCTATAGGATCGTTTTAGCTATCTTCAGCTTTTTTGTTTTTCCATATAAAGTTGAGTATTATTCTTTCGAGGTCTGTGAAGAATTGTGCTGGGATTTTAATGAGAATTGCATTGAATCTGTAGACTGCTTTTGGTAAGATTGCCATTTTTACTATGTTAAGTCTACCTATACAAGGGCATGGGAGATCTTTCCATCTTCTAATGTATTCTTAAATTTCTTTCTTTAAAGATTTAAAGTTCTTGTCATACAGGTCTTTCACTTATTTGGTTAGTATCTCTAAGATATTTTATATTATTTTGTGGTTATTGTAAAGGGTATTGTTTCTCTGATTTCTTTCTCAGCCCATTTATGATTTGTGTATACAAGGGCTACTGATTTCTTTTTTTTTTTTTTAGTTAATCTTGTATCCTGCCACATACTGAAGGTGTTTATCAGCTGTAGGAGTTCCCTGGCAGAATTTTTGGGGTCTCTTATGTATACTATCATATCATCTGCAAATAGTGAAAGTTGGACTTCTTCCTTTCCAATTTGTATCTTGTTTTGTTGTCTTATTGCTCTAGCTAGAATTTCAAGTACTATATTAAATACATGTGGGGAGAGCAGACAGCTTTGTCTTGTTCTAGATTTTAGTGGAATCGCTTTGAGTTTCTCTCCATTCAATTTGATGTTGGCTGTTTGCTTGTTGTAAATTGCATTTATTATGTTTAAGTATGTTCCTTGTTAGATTTTGTCGAAGATTTTTTTAGCATCTAATGAGATGATGGTGTGTTTTTTTTTATTCTTTCACTTTGTTTATATGGTGGATTACGTTGACAGATTTTCATATGTTGAACCACCCCTGCATTTCTGGGATGTGTTCTTGGATTCAGTTTGCAGTATTTACTGAGTATTTTTGCATCAATATTCATGAGTGAGATTGGTCTGTAATTCTCTTTCTCTGTTGGGTCATTGTGTGGTTTGGGTATCAGGGTAACTGTAGCCTCATAAAAAGAGGTTGACAATGTTCCTTCTGTTTCTATTGTGTGGAACAATTTGAGGAGTATTGGTATTAGCTCTTCTTTGAAATGCTGGTAGAATTCCGCACGGAAACCATCTGACCCTCGCTTTTTTGGTTGGGAGACTTTTAATGACTGCTTCTACTTCCTTAGGGTATACAGGTCTATTTAAATTGTTTATCTGGTCTTGCTTTAATTTTGGTATGTGGTGCCTATCAAGAAAATTGTCCATTTTATTTAAATTTTCCAATTTTGTGGAGTACAGGCTTTCAAAGTATGACCTAATGATTCTCTGGATTTCCTCTTTATCTGTTGTTATGTCTCCCTTTTCATTTCTGATTTTGTTAATTTGTATGTTCTCTCTCTGCCTTTTGGTTAGTTTGGATATGGCTTGTCTATCTTGTTGATTTACTCAAAGAACCAACTCTTTGTTTCGTTGATTCTTTGTATTGTTCTTGTTGTTTCTATTTTATTGATTTCAGCTCTCAGTTTGATTATTTCTTGTCATCTACTCCTCCTGGGTGAGTTTGCTTCTTTTTGTTCTAGAGCTTTCAGGTGTGCTGTTAAGTTGCTAGTGTGAGATTTCTCCAAATCCTTTATGTAGGTGCTGAGTTTTATGAACTTTCCTCTTAGTACTGCTTTCATAGCGTCCTGTAAATTTGGATATGTTGTGCATTCATTTTCATTGAATTTTAGGAAGTTTTTAATTTCTTTCTTTATTTCTTCCTTGACCCAGTGGTGATTCAGTTGAGTGTTGTTCAGTTTCCATGAGTTTGTAGGCTTTCTGTAATTTGTGGTGTTGTTGAATTCTAACCTTAAGCCATGGTGATCCAGTAAGATACAGGGTGTTAGTCCAATTTTTTTTCTATCTGTTGAGATTTGATTTGTGACCGAGTATGTGGTCAGTTTTAGAGAAGGTTTCCTGAGGTGCTGAGAAGAAGTTATATTCTTTGTGTTTGGGTGAAATGTTCTATAGCTGCCTGTTATGTTCATTTAGTCATAACATCTGTTAGTTCCCTGGTGAGAGTGGGATGTTGAAGTGTTCCACTATTAGTGTGTGGGGTCAGATGTGTGGTTTAAACTTGAGTAATGCTTCTTTTACAAATGTGGGTGCTCTTGTATTTGGGGCATAAATGTTCAGAATTGAGACTTTATCTTGATGGACTTTTCCTGCGATGAATATGAAATGTCATTCTCCATCTCTTTTGATTAATTTTAGTTTGAAGTCTACTTTGTTAGCTATTAGGATATCTATACCAACTTGTTTCTTAGGTCCATTTGATTGGAAAATCTTTTCCCAACCCTTTACTCTGAGGTAATGTCTGTCTTTGAAGTTAAGGTGTGTTCCTTATATGTGGCAGAAGGATGGATCCTGTTTTCATATCCTTTCTGTAAGTCTGTGTCTTTTTTATAAGCGAATTGAGTCCATTGACATTAAGAGATATTAATGACCAGTGATTGCTAACTCCTGTTATTTTTTGGGTTTGTTGGTGCAGGTAGTGCTTGTGCCTCTAAGGGTTGCTGATGGTGCAGGGGATGGTTTGCCAGGGGGAGGATGAAGGGTTCGGTGGGTTTGGGAGGCTGAGTTAGTTGATCTTGTAGGTTACAGAGTCTAGTGGGTGGCCGCGGTGGTGGAATGACCTGCCTCAGGACTCTTACCTGGTAACCAGCTGTTAGGGCTGAGATGGGAGAGGGAGAGGCACAGGATATGCCCGGGGCTTAGAGCCTAGAGACTGGGGCAGTTTAGCTGAGAGACCAGTCACTCACCTCTTCTTCCAATTGCTACAGGTAGTGCTTGTGGTCCATTTTTTTTGTGTGTGTGTGTGACAAATGTAACAGTATCTGTGAAATGTATCATCAAAAAATGTCCATAGTCTACTCTGACCCAGAACCTTCTCAAAGAAGAATGAATCCTGAGGAAATCATTAAACAAATGCAGTAAGATGTATATACATAGGTGTGTTACAGTAGTGCAAAAATCACATGTGTACATGTTCACAACAGGAAATTGGTTGAATAATCATGATAGCTCCATATTCTGAAATACTATAGTCATTAAGCATGAGGGTGGGGTGTATATTTACTTATATCAGTAGAATTCATGGCTGCCAAGTGTCTATTCCCACTCATATCTGGTTATTCTAACATAACCATTATAATCACATCTTTTTTAATAATGTTGATTGGGATAGGTTTTCACCATATATGAATAACTGTAACTACATTCTAAATACTTATCTGTATACGCAGAGAAGTTGGTGAGAAGTAGTCTCCAGTAAACAGTACATATATACTTCTTAGAATAGCTACAATTCAGAACAATGACACTACCAAATGCTATCAGGGACGTGAAGAAATGGGAACTCATTCATTGCTGGTGGGATGCAAAATGATAAACACTTTGGAAGATTAGCAGGTTTCTGCAGCTCTAAACGTAATTTCCTCATATGATATGGTAATTATACTCTATTTACTCAAATGAATTGAAAATGTTCATCTATACATTCAATCTCCGGTAGCAAAAAAATAAAAATAAAAATTTATGTCCACACAAAACCTGCTCATAAATGGTTCTTGTAGTTTAGTACACAATTGTCAAAACTTGGGACACAAACAAGATGTCCTTCAGTAGGTGAATGGATAGATTGAATGTATATTTATGTGATGTATTTATATCGCTTTGGGTATTATTTAACTTGCAATTCTCAGATGTGATATTGAACATCACTTTTAAATGCTTATTTCAATGCTTATTTCGCAAATGTACATTTTGGTGACGTCTGTTTATATACGTTTTCCCATTTTAAAATTGGGCTTCTGATTTTTTTTTTACAGGCTATGAAGCCTCAGGAGAACCTAGACTAAAGGAAGATTAAGAGCAATATCAAAGCATAGGCATTATTTGGATCCTGACTTCATCTTTTAAAAAATATATATATTTATTATTTTTTTTAATTGTCTCCTAACTCTGTGCATGTGTCTCTGTCTCTCTATGTGTGTACATGTGCGTTCGTGCGTGCATGCGTGTGTGTGTGTGTGTGTGTGTGTGTGTGTGTGTGTGTGTGTGTGTGTGTGAGGTGGTGCCCATGAAGGCCAGAAATGGGTGTTGATTCTCATAGAGCTAGAGTTACAGGTGGTTATGGGGCATGCAGCATGGGTGCTGGAAATCAAATTCAGGTCCTCTGCAAAAACAAGACATTATATTAACCACTGGGATATATCTTCAGCCTCTCAAAGAGTATTGTAAGCGAATAACTGGCTTTTAGGTAGGTATTTGAGGAAATCTTATGTAATAAGGCTGTTTGACAATGATAAATAAACGTGTTTTCTTAAAACCCCTTTGTGTTTTTTCAAGGCAGGTTTTCTCTGTGTTGCCCTGGCTGTCCTGAAACTTGATCAGTAGACCAGGCTGGCCTCAAACTCAAAGATTCACCTGCTTCTGCCTCCCAAGTCCTGGGATTAAGGGCGTGTGCCGCCGCCACCACCACCACCACCCCTTTTCGTTTTTTTTTTTTTTTAAATAAAGATTTATTTAATTATTTATTCATTCATTCTTTATTTATTTATTTATTTGTGTGTGTGTGTGTGTGTGAGTGTTCTGTCTTTCTGTACATCTTCATGAAAGAAGAGGGCATCAGATCTCATTCTAAATGGTTCTGAACCACCACGTGGTTGCTGGGAATTAAACTTAGGACCTCTGGAAGAGCAACCAGTACTCTTAACCACTGAGCCATCTCTCCAACCCCACCCCTTTCCTTTTAGAGTATTAGTTCTCAACCTGTGGGTCGCCACTCCTTTGGAGGTCAAATGACCCTTTCACAGGGGTTGCACATCAGATGTCCTGCATATCAGATATTTGCATTATTACATTACAGTTTGTAACAGTAGCAAAATTATAGTTATGAAGTAGCAATGAAATAGGGTTGGGGGGTCACCACAACATGAGAAACTGTATTAAAGGGTCACAGAATTAGAAAGGTTGAGAACTACTGTTTTAGAGACACATGCTCAATATTTAAGGATGATCCTTGGAATTTTGTGTAATACAATGCTTAATTTAAAAAAGTCAGAGAAGCTGGTTATGATGTCATGTATCTGTAATAGCAGTACTCATGAGAGAGAGACAGGATGACTGTGGGGCCACACTGAACTACAATTTCTCCCTCCCCAAATAGGGGAAATATATGAAAAAATTCTGATAAAAACTGAGAAAAGAGTAGAAAATTGATCAATGAACACAGAGCAGAGCCATGCACAGACGGAATTTTGATATAGAACACAGAAAATACTGAAGAACACTGGGGAAATATGGGGTCATTTAGCAAATGGAGATAGAAAAAAATGGTTCTATCTAATTCTAAAATGAAAGCCTACTCCAGATAAGGAAGTCAGATGTAAAACTAAGTCTTTTAAACTTTTAGGTTTAAATATGAGCAACATCTTTTAGACCCTGGCATACAGAAATATTTCTCTAAAGCATATAAAAGCTCTATCCACAAAATACAAGTAAAGTTAATATAAAAATAAAAAACTTGTACCTATTTAAAAAAACTTAAAATAAATGAAGACAAGCTTCAAGATGGAAGCAGATATCTACCAAATCTAATCAATAAAGTATTTCCATGAATAATACATAAACTACACATCAACAGCAAAGGATAAATAATGCAACAGACAAATGGGAAAGAGAACAAACATATATTTTATAGAAGAGGAAAAACGTAAGGCCAATATAACATGTGAAATGAATCTCTGCTTAGAAATTAAAGAAAAGAATAATATGGTTAAAATGATAAAAGAAATACTTAAGAAAAGTAATATATAACAGAGTATGGAACAATATGTGGGTCATTGGGCTCTTTTATATATTGCTGCTGGGATTATAAATTTAAATGCCCTCCCAAAAAAACTGGCATTGTCCATACTTGAACATGAACTGGAAATTCTTCTAGCTATACACTCCAAAAGTGTTTTGAACACATAAAAGAACCATTAGTTTAGAAAGTACATATAAGCACTATTTGCAAAACAATGGTCAAAAAAAAATCCCAAGAACACAAGAATTGCTAAACACAATGTTGGTAGATTCCAAAAATACAACAGCATAAAAGAATCTACTAAAAGTACATATTGCAACAGATTGACCATAGTAAGATAATGCTGTGTGAGAAAACCAAGTTTCAGAAAAATCCATATATAACAACATTATTTTGCTTTGTTGAACTAACTAAATTCAAAACCACGCAAGATTATAAAAATACAAATTTTATGTTTAGATATGAAATCTATAAAACAGAAAAACAAGGTAACAATAATAAGAAAATTTAGGAAAAGTTGAGCTCTTGGGGTGAGGCAAGAGGATGAACAAAGGTCAATATATAGTAAATATAAAGTTATTTTTAATGCTCTAGCAGTTGGATTGGTTAATTGCACTGTTTTCTTTTTAAAATTGTTATTGGTTCTTTGAGAATGTTATACAGCATGTTTTGATCCTATTTACCCTCTCACCCAGTTCCTCCCAGATCCAGCCCCTAGTATCTTGCTACTTGTCTTCAGTTTCTGTCGCTGTGATAAAACACCGTGATCAAAAACAATGTGGGGATGAAAGGGGATGAGGGAAATCATAGGAGGAACTCAAGGAGGGCAGGAATCTGAAGGCAGAAACTGAAAAAGAAACCATGGAGGAGTGCTGCTTACTGGATTGCGCCCCATGGCTTGCTCAGCCTGTTGATTGTTGCACCAACCAGCCGATGGATGGCATTGCCCACAGTGAGCTGGGCCCTCACGTACTGAACATCAAGAAAAATGCACCACAGGCTTGCCGACTGGCCAATCTTGTGAAGCAATTTTCTCAACTGAGGTTTCCTCTTCCAAAATGACCCAAGCTTGTGTCAAGTTGACATAAAACTAGCCAGTACACCTCCTAACTTTGTATCCTCTCTTCTTCTATTTTTTTTAACCCATCAAGTTGAATTCGTGCTGGCCAGATATTCCTGGATGTGCCACTTTCCACTGATGTGGTCAGCTCACCATTCTGAAAGTAAACTGACGTTCCTTACCCCATTAACTATGAACTGCCAATAGCTCCTCTGGTAGGAGTGAGACTTCATGCCCCCCTCCCTTTTCCATGATGGGATTTGGTATAGCGTAAGCTTGCATGGGTCTTGAGTATGCTGTCATAACCATGGTGAGTTCATAGGTGCCAAGAGATATTATTATTATTATTATGTTTTTTGAGACAGGGTTTCTCTGTGTAGCTTTGCGCCTTTCCTGGAACTCACTTGGTAGCCCAGGCTGGCCTTAAACTCACAGAGGTCCGCCTGCCTCTGCCTCCCAAGTGCTGGGATTAAAGGCGTGTGCCACCACCGCCCAGCGTGCTATTATTTCTGTGTATCTACCCACTACCTCTGGCCCTTACATTTATTCCTCCCTTCCTTTCAATGATCCCTGAGCCTTGGGAGGAGGGGTGTAGTACAGGTGTCCTGTTTAGGGTCGGACATTCCAGTGTTTTATTCTCTGCACCTTGACCAGTTGTAGGCCTCTGTGTTAAGCACCATTTATTGCAAACAGAAGCTTCTCTGATAAGAGTTGAGAGATGCATTAATCTATAAGTTTAATGATAAGTCATCCATAGGTGGTTTAACACTATGTCCATTTAGCAGAATAATAGTAGTAGTTTCTCACCTAGGGCCTGTCTAGCCACAAGTTATTGGCCCAGTAATGGTGTCTGGTATGGGTTTCATCTTGTAGAGCAGGGCTTAAATCCAATCAGAAAGTGGTTGGTTACTTCCAGGATGCTCATGCCCCTATTTACATCTGGGTAAGACTGATGACTATTTTTCTCTTTCAGCAGCATGAATAGCACCTTCCAGCACTATGAAAGCTACGCAGTAGGGATAAAGCTTCCAGGTCAGTACCAGTACCATGATTTCTCCATGTTCTATGTGGTGACTTCAGCAATATGGTCTTACCTAAATAGCATTAGCCTGTACTGTTTACGGATCTATGGGACCTCACTGTCTAGCAATTCCAAAAGAAGTAACCCATTCTTGGGACTGACAATTTTATCTTTTTAGCCTGCAGAGACATAAGGATCCCATTATAGAGTAATTTCACTTTAACACTCTCTCTCTCTCTCTCTCTCTCTCTCTCTCTCTCTCTCTCTCTCTCTCTCCATATATATATATGAAAGGTTTTGCAGTAGTAACTTTCCACATGACTTTTCTTAGCGTTATTTATTCCTCCCTATATTATTACCTTCTCTATCCTGCCCTCCCATTCCACCCCAATTTAGCCCTTTCTGTTCCATTATTCCCCTTTAGCCCTTTATGCCACCGAGGTTTATCTCCTCCCCTGAAAAGGTACATAGCCTCTTCCCAATTTCCTCTACATGGGTATTCCAAATGAGACATACATATCTTAAGATTCAAGACTAACATCCATAAATAACAGAAAACATGCGAAGTTTGTTTTATGTGTGTGGGTTACCTCACTCAGAATGACTGATTGTTTGCAAATCCACCTATTTATTTGCAAATTTCACAACTTTGCTTTTCTTGATGGCTGAATAATCTTCCACTGTGTAAATGTACCACATTTTTATTATCCATTCATCAGTTGATGGACATCTAGGCTGTTTCCATTTCCTGACTATTGTGAATAGAGCAACAATAAACATGAATGAGCAGGTGTCTCTAGAGTAGGAAATGGAGTCATTTGGATATATACCCAAAAAGGGCTGGATCACGTGGTAGATCTATTTTAGCGTTGTGAGAAACCTCCACACTGATTTACATAGTGACTCCATCAGTTCATACTCCCACAAGCAGTGAATAAGTGTTCCCCTTTTCACATCCACTCCAACATTTGTATTTCAGATCTTAGCCATTCTGACTGGGTAAGATGAAATGCCAACGTAGTTGTAATCTGCATTTTCCTGATGCCTAAAGATGTTGGACATTTTTAAGTGTTCCTAAAGATGTTGGACATTTATGTGCTTCTAAAGGTGTTGAACATTTTTAAATGTTTCTTGGTCATTTGTATTTCATTTTCTGAGAACTCTGTTTAGTTCTGTGCCCCATTTTAAAATTTCGTTGTTTATTTTCTGTTATTGTACTAGTTTTAAAATGAGTGAGAAAAAAGCAGCCCCTAACAATCCTGGTGCTCATAGCAAGGTTGAGCTATTCTCTGGTGGAAATAAAGATTCTCATAAAATATCAGCATTGAACAAGGTCTTTCTGAAACAGAATGCTAGGACAATAACACTACTCTGTAAATTTGTCTACTACAAGCAAATACAAGAAAAAATTTTGCAATCTATGAAATACTAAAATCTCTTTTCTCAGTTAAAAGATTAGTGATTATTATTCCTTTACCAATTACAACTTTGGCCTCAGACTAGTTAGCTCTCCTTATGACAAGATATATTAAGACGCCCAGCCATACAATAATCTCTGTTTCTAGATAACATCCAACCCAGAGTCTCGTTTTTTATTAAATTTATTCATTTATTTTATATCCCAAATGCAGTTTCCCCTCCCTCCTCTCCTTCCCCCACCGCCTCTCTGCCCCTCAACAAAATCCACTCCTCTGTTTCTGTTCAGAAAGGGGCAGGCCTCCCATGGGTATCAACAAAGCATGGCATATCAAGTTGAGGTAGGACTAATCTCCTCCCTTTGTGTTAAGGCTGGGCAAGGCAACCCAGTATGAGGAGTAGGGCCCCAAAAGCCAGTGAAAGCAGTGGGAGCGGAGTCTGTCCCCCCCCTTTAAAAAAACAATTTAAAAAAAAGCAAGCTTTCTCAGACTGCCAGCGCCCAAATCATGACACAGAAACTGAGCAGTTATGAATGTTCTCCACCTTATCCTAGGCTTGTCCCACTAGCTCTTATAACTTAATTTAACCTGTTTCTATTCATCTATGTTTTGCCTTAGAGCTTTTTACCTTTCCTTCATTCTGTATGTCCTGCTTTCCTACTTCCTCCATGTCAGTCTGGCGGTTCCTGACTATCTGGCTGGCTCTCCTTTTCTGTCTGCCCTCAAGCCCTGCCGATCCTTCTTCTGCCTCGCTATTGGCTGTTCAGCATTTTATTAGACCAATCAGGTGCCTTAGGCAGACTAGGCAAAACAGCAACACATCTTTTCATAGTTAAACAAATGCAGCATAAACAAAAGCAATACATTTTTACATAGTTAAACTAATATTCCACAACAACCAATCACAGCAAAAGCTTAAGTCAAGTTATGAACCCTTTTAAAAACCTTCTGAATGGTCCACCCCTAGAACATTTGGCTCCTGGATCTGGGAGAAAGGCTTGTTTCCTAGATCAAATAAGTATCCCACAGCTACACAGGCATGTTTCTAGATTTTGTTTCAGCCCTTCTGTAAACTGTAGCAGTCCTGTGGGAAAGGCTGAGACCCACCAAGAAGGGCTTTTACTAATTTTGGCAAAAACTATAAATAGTTTTTTCCAAGTTCATATATTTTATGTAATTTCTTATTAATGCAGATGAAATGTTGTGGATAGGAATTCAAGAATCAGACCCTGGGTTTCTTTGCCAGCATGCGCACACACGCGTACATGAACACACACACACACACACACACACACACAAGTGATGGAGGCCAGAAAAATAATTAGAGACCTGAGGCTAAAAGCCTCTTGAGTTACACTAACTGATGCTCTACTTTTCCAACTAAAAATCTCATTCCTTTCACATTCTGTTTGAGGGTTATTTTATAACATTTTCATGTGTACTGGACCCTGAAGGGGAGGCATGGAGGAGTCTAACTCCAAATCCAGTCTATTAGAGGAAAAGGTCAAAGAAGGAAGCAATTATGAGAAAAGCAACACCACCAAGAGGGGAAATGACCTCAGGATGCAGAGGGACTTGAAAGACTTGGTAGTGACCCAAGCCAGTACTTTACTGACTGGCCCTTTCTGTCCTCTCATCCAGTATCTCCAATTTCCAGGAAGCATTTTTCAGTGTGAGTAGAGATAAACAATCTGCATTGTTTGCTTGAACCATTGTGAAGAGAAGGGCAGAAAAGGACGTCAATCAATCCCAACACCATCCCTTTCATCTTCCATGGTCCAATAATGAGGGTGGGGAGTGGGGGGGGGGGGTAGAAGTTAACTTATGGGATTGTATATGAAGGGCATAAGCTTCAAATAAAAAATAGAATATTTGTATACTTTTGACAGCTCACATGCTAAAATGAACCAATACAGAGAAAATTGGCCATGTTCCTATGCAAGTATGACAAGGAAATTTGAAAGGTGTCCTAGGTCACTGACGGGTCGTAACAAAACACCACGCTGGGTGAATTAGCAACAAAAATGTATGAGCTTTCAGAAGTGGGGGCTGGATACTGGACTTTAGATACTGGTCATTTGGTTTCTTCTAAGATTTCTCTCCACATGTTGCCACTGTGCCATCACATGGGGTATTCTCTATGCACACAAATATATGTCTTAATCTTTTGTAAGGACACAGTCTTACTGGATTTGGGTGACCCACATGAATCAATCATATTCTGAGGTGTGGAGGGTTAGGACTTCAACTTATGAATTTGAGAGAGATAGAATTCTGTCCATCCATAACAAAACTTATTATGCATTTTAAATGAAATTAAATTTGAATATACACAAAACTACTTAAATAATACAGTTGAAGAAATAAATATATCCAGACTATATTATAAACACCTTTAATATTATGACCTAATTTTAATTAAGAATGATTAGAAAAATCAATAAATGTTTTGGTTTGGTTTTATATTTGGAAAATTTTACATAGAGATTTATATAAAATGTCAGCAATACCTTGATGATATATTGGAATCATCAGAATACAGGCTATGCTCTGAGTGCCCATGATTCTCAGGGAGGAAGGAAGCACCAACCTCCTGTGTGGTGGTTAATTTTGTCAGGTGGATTGGTCAAGTCCAAGGGGATTAGTCAAGTGTACCTCTGGGTATATCTTCGAGGCTGTTTCTAGACAGGATTAACTAAGGGAGGAGGTAGAGGGGAAACGATACAAGGACAACAGTGGAACTTGAATTTGGGACCCAGACTGGGTCCAGGTGGAATAAAAGAAGAAAAAGAGAACCCCAGAGCATAGGCATTTTCTTTCTTTGCTTCCTGAGTGTCATGATGTGACCTGCTCTATTCCACCACATATTCCCTTCTCTGAAAGGACTGAAAGCATTTAAAATGGTGAGCCAAGGACCAAAGGGATGGTTCAGTGGTTAGGGAAACTTGCTGCTCTTCTGGAGGACCTAGATTCAATGCCAGCATCCACCTGGTGGGGCACTACCCCCTCTAACTCCAGTTCCTGGGGAATCTAACACCCTATCCTGGCCTCCAGCTGGCACTGGGATACACATGTTGCACAGACATACATGCAGACAAAACACCCCTATACATAAATTTAAATTAAATAAATTTAAAAAACAGCAAAAAAGGTGAGCCAAAATAAATTCTTCCTTAAGTTGTTCTGTGAGGTACCACATTATGGTGATGAAAAATTCAACTGCCATGCTCTGAAACTACCATATGTACCAAATGCAAAAGATATGAGACTATCTAAAACAGTTCCTCTGCCCAACTGTTCTTCAGCGGAAGGGCCATTCTGCTTCTACTCCACTTGTTGAATGGCTATCAGACAGTCTGCTCTTTAATTCCACCATTCATTTTGTCACATTCCTTGGGGAAAATAAATCGAAGAAAAGACACCAGCACAGAAATAACCTTAAAACCTATTAAGAAGAGCAGACCTTGAATTCTTGCATCTTTAATGAGCAGACAGGTCTGATCCCACAGGACTCCATCATCTTTTCACATGACCCGCCATAGGACCATTCCATGAGGGATAGCCCTGAGGTCCTCATAGGCTGGACAGCAGAGCATTAGGAAGGTGATGGAAGAAGTGTGTTAGGCATTCAGTAGATTCTAGCAGTGACACGGCTGTGAACTGTGAGGATACCAAAAATAACAAGGAGAAGAATATGGGAAGCGTTAAAGGATTCCTAGAGCCCTCTCCATTTCCAACTATTGAGGTTATTTTGAGGATCAACTATTTAGTTCAGATTTTCTAAGTACTTAAAAATGAAGGGCATTAAGCAAAAACTTCTGTTTGGATACCCACTGTAAAAGTGATTCTGGGCTTCCCCTGTGGGCACAGGCACAAATAGGACTTTCCCTCTCTAATGTTACAAAGTCTAATTCTAATAATTTCATATACTAAGAAAGCCTGGGAGCTGAGATGTGAGTGATTATCCAAGGAAATAGCGGTGGAATCTCTAGCAATAAAACTGATCCACGGGTCTGGGGTCATGTTAGTATCCGAGGGCCATGTAGATCTGAGTGGCCCGCGCTGCCACCTGGGGCAATGGTGGCATCCAGATCTGGCTACTGCCGAGAGCTATGTCTAAGTCTATGGTCCTACTTGCGGCTGGGGTCTGTGTTGAAGTCTGAGGTCCATGTTGCCGCCAAAAGTCACACAGAAGCCCGGAGTTGGGGCTGAAACCTGTGGCCGTGCTGCCACCAGAGCATCCTGATCTGAGTGGTCAGTGCTTCTACCCAGAGCTAGGATGTCATCTGGGCCTGAACTGCTGCCAAGGTTTATATCTGGGTCTGTGGTCCAGCTGCAACTAGTGTCTTTGTTGATGTCTGTGGCCTGTGTCACCTCAGGGGACCACAGGAACCATGCATGATGGAATTGGAGGGCCAGGCTGAGTCAGCCACACCCTTTGCCGGCCCTGGGAAAGCTGGCCCAGGCACTCGGAAGAGTTGGCCCACCTCTCACCACAAGTGAGGGAGAACTGACACTGATGGCCAGTGTAGGGGAGCTGGCTCCACCCCCTCACCTGAGGGGGGCGGCCCAGTGGTCTGGACTGACCAGCTCAGCTACCACCCAGGCCCACAGCTGGGTCTTGGGTTGGCGCACCCTAGCATTTACCCTATCTAGGACCTGCTGGAGCTCGTGAAGGGAGTGGTCCTGTGGAGCAATACCCACAGGATCTCCATGACTCGAGGCAGCGCAGGACATCTGAGAGAAGTTTCAGTGAGGATCCAGTGGTGATAATGTACCAGAAACCAGAGGCCTTGAACCAGATCAGTGACTCATTGCAATGAACACTTGCTAGTAAAGCTGATGGGACAAAAGGGTACACTGTGTGACACACTGGCTCCCAATGCCACCAGGACGAATAAAGAGGTGTCGGAGAGGCTGGAAAGATGGAGGAGTGAAGAGGCTTTGGTTTGGTTTGGTTCTTGTTTTTCTTCATTTGTTTGCTTGCTTTGTTTTGTTTTGGTTTAATTTTTTAAAAATTTTCTTGGGGGGCACTTTAGGAGTGAGGGGAGGACATGGGGGGACTGGTAGGTGAGTGGAATTAGGGTGTATGATGGGAAATTCCCAAAGAAACAATAAAGAAATTATGTTAAAAAAACAAAACAAAACACCCTGATCCACCTGGTAGGATGGCCCTCACATTGCCACCGGAAGACCTCTTCCTCTTCCCCATTCTCAGTTCTGAAAAACTAAAGCCCAGATTATGTCTTCCCCAGAACAGTTCCTAGGGTTAGAAGTCAGGACTGTGGACATGCATGTGCATTGTGGAACTGCTGTGACCCCCTTACAGAGACACACATTCCCAAATTTAAATCTGTTCATTCGAAAATGCCAATCCTAGGAGGTCTTCTGATGGCACTTGCCAAAGAAAGCCATGTAAATGATGCATTAAATTGCCCCGTGTGGCTGGCAGGCCTGTGCTAATTTGAAGCCATCTCTAAGTGAAGAGGCCATCTTACATGTTGGCTGCTGTTTTAACTTTTAACATTTGTTCTTTGTATTGTTTTGTTTGGTTTTGTTTTGGTTTTGCTTTTTGGTTTCTTGGTGTTTCAAGACAGGGTTTCTCTGTCCTGGCTATCTTGGAACTAGCTCTATAGATCAAGCTGGCCTCGAACTCACAGAGATACCCCTGCCTCTGCATCCCAAATGCTAGGATTAAAGATGTGTGCCACCATCACCCAGCATAACATTGGTTCTTTAGCCTTCCACCGGAACCAATTAGACACAGTTACTAAACTATCACCATGCTGGGAAGCCTTCAAAATAGGGGGAGACAAGAAGAACAGGTTTTCCTCTGCCCACAACACACCCCCAGCAAATGAAATGGTCTCTTCTACACACACTCAAGTAAAACATTAGGGAATGTAAAAAATCTGGTAAGAAACCATAAAGAATGAATTGTATATTAAAATACATTGCCCCCATAAACTTTATTAAATCTATCAAATAAACAGTATGGGTATAAGGGCTGGGGAAATGGCTCATCCAATGAAGTGTTTGTCATGCAAGTATAAGGACCTGAGTTCAGAGCCCCAGTGCGCATGTGAAAAGCCTGTTGTCTTAGTTTGGGTTTCTATTGCTGTGATGAAACACCATGACAAAAAGCAACTTGGGGAGGAAAGGGTTTATTTCATTCACACTTCCAGCTAACAGTGAATCACTGAGGGAAGTCAGGGCAGAAACTCAATCAGGGCAGGTTCTCCTGGAGGCAGGAACTGATGCAGAGGCCATGGAGGGGTGCTGCTTATTGGCCTGCTTCCCATGGCTTGCTCAGCTTGCTTTCTTATAGAACCCAGGACCACCAGCCCAGGGATGGCACCACCCACCATGGGTTGGGCCCCCCCCCCATCAATTACTAATTAAGAAACTGCCTTACAGCTGGATCTTATGGAGGCATTTTCTCAATGGATGTTCCCTCCTCTCATATGACTATGGCTTGTGTTAAATTGACATAAAAGTAGTCAGCCCACACACCTGCCATCTCACTGCTGGAGAACAGGATACACAGATCCCTTGGTTTGCTGGCCAGTCACTCTAGGTGAATCTGAGAACTCCAGGTTTAGTGAGAGCTCTTGTCTCAAAAAATAACATGGAGAGCGAATGAGGATAACATCTGACATTGACCTCTGGTTTCTACACACATACCAGCACACCTCCATGCACATACACACAAACACAGATGTGAACATACACACACGTATACACAAATATAAAACACACGAATATATACACTGATATATCACACACACACAAGAAAAGCCTAGAATAAAGTGCAGAGAAAGGGCACTATTGCAGTAGTGATGGCCTCTGACCAGGAAATCTGTGTTTAAAAGGTCAGACAGGAAAATACATTCCAATTCAGTATTTAAGTTTATCTATTCATTTTTATGTTGTGTTTTTGACACAGGGTTCACTATGCAACCCTAACTGGCTTAGAGCTTTCTATGTAGACCAGGATAACCCTGAACTCACAGCGATCCCTGACTCTGCCTCTTGAGTGCTGCTGGGGTCACATCATGCCCACTAAACTGATCTATTAGCTCCTTTTTCATATAGGGAGAAATGAATAAAACTACAAAGAACTGAGAGTGGGGAAGAGGGATGAAAGGGCATGGTAATTGACTAGGAAATGTTTTTCCCCTGGAAAAAAGCAAGTCGATAAGGAATGACTGTGTGCTGGTTCAGGCTGATGATGGGTCAGGCTTAAAGAGCCTGAGAAAAGGAAAGAAGCTTACCTTAGTTTATCAAGCTAGCAGGTACATTGTACCAGTTTGTCAGGGGTCAGAGAGTACAAACAATTCAGGTAATAACTTAGAAAGCAGCAAATGTGTCCAGCTTTGTTATAGGTAAATATGGTTGTTGTATACAAATAACATGAGGAAGGTTAGTTATTTGCAATAAGAAGTCTCCTAGAAAACGAAAGGTATGGGAGGACTTTCATTATGCTTTTGTTTGGTTGGTTGCATTGCTTTGCTTTTTTTGCCATTCTGGGCATTGAACCCAGGACCTTGCACATGCTAGGCAAATACTTTACCATCTCCTGGACCTGGAAAGACTTATTAATTGGCCCTGTGTTCCAGCATCATAAAGTTCCGGTAAAATTCAACAATGTCAGACCTTTCTTTCATTAAAAATGAATGATACTTGTTGCCAGGCAACTCAAGTATATGTAAACCTCCTGAACTTTGCAAAGCCGTGTCCCCGAGCATTTCATCAAATTTTCTTAACTGTCTAGGCAAGCCTTGTCCAGGTAGTAGGCCAGCCCGTGCGCTCTCTGCTGCAGCCATGAGCCCTTCGAGGTAAGGAATAGACAGTGCTGAGATGATGGACTGACAGGGGAGAGACGATATAGGAGACTGAGTAAAAAACCCTGTTTTAATAATCTGAGTGGAAATGACAATAATGGGTGACATTTACTTAGCACTTACTTTATTCCAGACAGCACCATCAAATACTGCGCCTTTTCCCTCTAATTATACTTAAAGTATAACTTCTGAGGATGGGGTATTTGTGCGGGAGACAGGAGTGGGGGTTGCCAATGAAAGCAGCTGCCCAGGCTTCTGCAACTCTTCCCAAGCCCTGCAGCCCCTCTGTGAAGCCTGGGGTTATTTCCACTGACAGCTGGTTGCCGGGTGCAGCTGTTACTCTCAGTTACTTCCCTTTGTTTAATTTTCTTCTTTACTAGTCCCCAGCCCTGTTCAAATTTTCTTCTCACATGTGTTTGCTTGGGGTTTCCTTTCTGTTTGATTTTAATAGCTTCCCTGAGGTTTATCTACCACACAACCCTCCCACCTAAAATGTCTAATTTGATAATATTTTAGTAAAGTGTATCTTTGACTTCCCTACCTTCTTTCATAATTATTTTCAACTTCTGTACCATTATCTCTAGCCTTCCCTTCTCCAGCAAATGCACAGGCTTCCTATATATTGTTCCACCTCCAGGCAGAAAGCAGCATCTACCTTGATTAAAATAATGGTCTCTAAAATACCGAGGGACACAAGGATCTCTCAGGCCTCCCATTTGTATTTAGACAGTTCGGTGTGTGTCTGTCCAGCTGTGTCTCCGTGTCTCCACCCATAAACTGTTGATAATAATAGCCACACTTCAAAGAGTTGTTATGAATCCTAAATGAGTTCATCTCTAAGAGATCATTTTAATGTGTGACACAGGGCAAGAATTCAGAGAGTGTTTGCTGTTTTTACTACTGGCATCAAGCTCCCTGGTGGTGAGAGCTGACCGCGTTTGCTCCCATCCCTGCGTTAGTGGTAAAGTTCTGGGGACGGGGGTGGGGGGTACCACATATAGTCTTAGATGTTTCTCTTTAACTGAAGCATGCCAATACTGGGAAGAGAATTTAACTTACCAAATCCAAAATCTCTGGTCTTGTCAGCAACAGTGGTGCGACACAGCTCAGCACTACCATTGGGAGCATACACACACACACACACACACACACACACACACACACACACACACACCACAGCTCAGCACTGCCATTGGGAGCGCACACACACATACATACAGCTCAGCACTGCCATTGGGAGCGCACACACACACACACACACACACACACACACACACACACACCACAGCTCAGCACTGCCATTGGGAGCACACACACACACACCACGGCTCAGCACTGCCATTGGGAGCACACACACACACACACACACACACACAGCTCAGCACTGCCACTGGGAGCACACACACACACACCACGGCTCAGCACTGCCATTGGGAGCACACACACACACACACACACACACACACACACACCACAGCTCAGCACTGCCATTGGGAGCGCACACACACATACACACAGCTCAGCACTGCCATTGGGAGCGCACACACACACACACACACACACACACACACACACACACACACACCCGCCCTGCTCCTGAGGGGCCTGAAGGCAGGTAAAACTGGATGTTTCACTACATCACAGAAAATAATTCAAGAGACTATGTGTGAAGCAAATTTAGTGAGTTTATTATTCCAAGAGAAGGGATAGCACATACTTCAGATTCAAGCATGGGTCTGGAATGGGGGTTGGGGGTGGGGGGGCGGAGTGAGGGAAAGAGGGAATACTAGAAGTGGGGATCACTAACTTTGAAAAAGGAATGGATGCAGACTTCGGGAGAGGGAGAGTTGTACTTAGTGTCTTCTGTGATTCTGTGGTTTTCTAAGTTTCATTACTCAATGGCTTCAAGATAAAGTAGAGTTTAAAAATTAAGTAAAACTATATGCTTCTCCTAGATATTTTCCTTTTGTAAATGAAACTGTAAAGTGGTTTTATGAGGTTTGTGTTTAGATTTAGGGATGAGAGGGGAGTGCTAATACAGTTAAACCATTGAGTGTGGGGGGGGGGGGGTAGATGGGTGTGTAGGTGTGTGTAGGCTAGCCTCAGAGATCTGCCCATCTCCAGCTCCTTAATTTGGGGACTACAAATGAATGTTACTATACTCAGCTTTTCGACATGAACTTTGGCCATCAAGGCTGGCTTACTGAGTGAGCTCCAGAACATGTCTCAAGCAAGTGGATGGCTCCTGAGGTTGACCTCTGGCCCCACACTCATGTGCACACAAATCCCATCAGACAGACACAAATACACATATATACCAAAAACTTAGTAACAGTTATTTCTGGGTTGTCCAAATTACATCTTCTGGTATTTATCAAGTACTTAACAGTACTAATGAATTACTCTTTAAATCATAAACTAAAGCTATTTTCAAAATATATGCAGGAATTATTAATGGCACAGGAAATATCAGCAAACAGTTATATGTAAAAAACAGGATAAAGCAAAATTATACAAAATGTGGTCAAGGCAAGTACCTACACAGATGGTAGCAAAAATCAATCTAAACATTGAAGACATTGTCTCTGGGAGTATAAATGGGAGTATGTAAAATTTCTAAGTTTATTCGATTCTCGACGGTGCATGCATATCATTTTTAAAACGAGAAAAAGTAAAAGCCACAAAATTAAATCCTGGTATAAATATAGGATAAAGGATATGAAAATCGTTCGGAGAAGAAAGAGAAGTACTTTGAAACACAGAAATCCGTTCCTCTCCTGACTATCAAAGAAATGCAAATGGAAACAATGCTGTGAGGCAGATTTTCACCCATCACACTGATAAACAATTATGTTAAAGATCACAATCGATGCAGGAAGGAGATGTAAGCATTTCATACCTAACCTGCTTGGAAACCTATTTTCCTCTAACTGGAGAGAAAGGCCTGCAGAGGCTGATTTCACAGAACACTGCTGCCCTCTTCAGGAAGCTAATGTAATAGATCCAGGCTCTCTTCCTTTTTTTCCGTTCTTTTTAACTTCGTTCCTTTTTTAGTTCAATCCCTTTTTTTCCCTTCCTTCCTTCCTTCCTTCATCCCTCCCTCCCTCTCTCCCTTCCTCCCTTCCTCCACTTATTTTGGCCTTTCTGTATTGCCTTTTCTTCCTTTCTTTTTTAGTTGATTTGCCCATAAACACGAAAGCCTCCAATGAAGGTTTTACCCCAAGTGAGCTGTACCTTATGCCATGGATCCTTAGCAAAAAGAGCTGGAGAGAACATTGTATGAAAGGTTAAGGTGTATCAGAGTTTGTTTATAACTCACTGAGGGCCAATCACTTCATTGGCTGACACTACCACTTTCTCTGCCTTACATTCCATTGACAAGAAGTACATTTTCGGTTGTGAGCCTAGCCTTTAATGGCTGAGCCATTGATACCCCTAAGAGGCCTGCTCGTTTCTCAAGGGAAATGAAAGAGGAGTGTATCTAGGGGAGAGGAGAGGAGAGGAGGGGAGGCCGCAGTCGGGATGTAATTTATGAGAGAAGAATAATTAGAAAGAGAGAGAGAGAGGTACATTTTCAAACGTCCCTCCTCTGCAAAGGTTGGTGCTCCAAGGAATTCTGTCAAAGGCCCTCTGCTCCTCTGCCAGTCCACGGATGACAGCAAGACATGAGGAATGTAAAGACTCGGCATGCATAAGGGCTTTGAAGGCAAAGTCAAAAGGCAAATGCACTAAGGGAAGCTGGGCCCTAAGTGAAACTCATCTCGATAATGGCCGAGTAACAGCAGCGAAGGTGTGGACAAGGGAGCACGAGGCTCCGTTCTCTCAGAGGGCAAAGCAAGGAAAGCAAAGCAAACCGAAGCGGAGACTCCTTAAAACACCACTGCTGGAGTCTGGCAAAGAGCCAAAGATTAGGCACCAAGCAAGCCAATAGAAAGCCATCTTCCAAGTGATAAGTTGCTGTGTTTCAGCCACCCTGGGTCACATCCTTTGCAGTGAAGTGATGGCTTGTTTTGGCCTTGAAGATTCAATGCCAGCACACAGTTCTTTTCCTTGAACAGGAAGATGTAGAACACAATTTTCATGGTACTGTGTACAGCTGTTCTGTCCTGTGTAAAAAAATAGCTAAATGGCTGATTCAAGGCATTCGTCTTTACTGAACTAAGAAGGAGGCATTCAGTATTGCTCAGAAGAGCTGCAGGGAAACAAACCAGAGAACAAGAAGGGACAAGACATCGTAAGTGGAGGCATACAACAGGCCCTCTAAAACACAAAGAAGCTGAAGTAAGACTCTCCAGGATATTAGGATCTGCAACAACTGTCATATGCATGTGGGAACTCAGGAAAGTCACCGGCACGATGAGGCAAGCCATGCACTAAGAAAATGACCTTGGAAGACTGATCTCCCTGAGCATGTTAAACCGTCAAGGACTGTCCCAAAAAAGACCAAATCTGCAAAGCCTTGGAAAGCTCGTAGACTTCAAAGAAACTTGTTAAAATGTTAGCACAGGACCGGGCATGGCTTAGTTGGTAAAGTGCTTGAATTGTACACAGGAGGACCTGAGTTTACAGTAAACTTGAAAGTAAGACAACTAACTTCACTATTGACTTCAGGCAACAGGAAAACAGTCTACGAAATCTATTTGAAGGGTTTAGCTGATAAAACGGCTGAGACCAAAAACTACAAAGTACCAGGAAAGACTGGTAAGGTTCAGGACCTCACTAGTCCCAGGAAGCTGAGGAGAGCTTCAGTCCCCGGCATGATTACCCTTATGCTGAGTGGACCTTAAGTCCACTTAGACAGCTGTTGGCTGCCCCTGACATGGGAGCGCCACTTACTGCATCTTTATGCATATATTACCATGCTGCTCGCTGCCATTTTTCATAGGTGTTGCAGCTGGGTAGGGCTGTTGAATTGCTTCTGTCCCTTGGCAGCTGGCATAATATTTTTGGGTACCATGGATGCTAGACTGCAGGAAAGAGGCTTTCAAATCAAATCCAGCTTGAATCATACAAGTCTTGAGCCCTAAATTTGTGGTGTCTTCAGCAACAGGAGCCCACCCTCTCAACCCATGAGATTCAACCAAGGGCTACATCAATAGTTCGTGTTGTTTGGGGATTCGTTTGGATTATCCTGACCAACCATTTGAAAAAAAGTTTCTTGTGCCTGGGGTTTTTGTTGGTCTATGGTTCTTATGGGGAGCAATTGTTAACCCAAGTATCTTAACTTCCTTTAAGCATCTCTCCTAGAAATGGCAGCATAAACAATACTAGAACAATGGTAATAACAATGGACATGTTATTTGTAAAAGAAACATTACTAATGCTTAAATCACACATTGATAGTGGGAGTCTTCAATACCAATGGGCAAATCATCAAGACAAAACTAGAACACCTCTGCCCCACATCAAGCAGCTGGGGCAGGCAGGACTCAACCAAACACAATCCAGGATTTCTAGCCCCAGCCCACAAAAGGACTCCAGTAACACCTAGGCAACTTACCAGGACCCCGCCCCATGCCAGAGGCACCAGAGAGTTTGGCACTATTATCTCTTTGTGATGAGGAAGCATGGTCCTGCTAAGTGCCATGGCAGACTGAGCAGGACAGGGAGACCCACAGGCAGGCCTGGGGCAGTTTACCCCAGGCTCCATGGAGAGCTGACCCTGTTTGCAAGGGCATGGGTGAGCTGACCGTGAGGGCGTGAGAATGGAAGAGCAGGCCATGCCCCTCCCATATGCCACATGGTGGTATATGGGAGAGCAGGCCACGCTCCTCTCATATGCCATGTGGTGGCATGGGTGAGGGAAAAATGCCCTCCTCTCCTCGCCCCTAGCCACCTACAGCAGGTGGGAGACCTGACCCAACCCCTCACCAGCTGCAGCACTCCGGAGAATGAGCCTTGCACCTAGCCTGGGAAGCACAGTAGAGTTGACCCTCTAGACAAAGGCGTGGGTGAGCCAGCCCTGAGGGTGTGAGAGGGGCATAGCTGGTACTGCCTCCTTCATCTGTGCTGTGGTGGTTGAAGCGAGGGAAAGATGCCCTCCTCCCCTTCCCCTACCAGTAAGCAAGGGAACTGACCCTCCCCCTCACCAGCTGCAGCACTCAGGAAAGTAGGCCCTGCACCTCACCTGGGCAGCACAGAAGAGCTGATCCTATTGACAGAGGTATGAATGAACTGGCTCCTAGAACATGAGTGTGGGAGATCTGGCCCCACCCCTCATCTGCCATATGGTGGTATGGGGTGGGGGAGAGATGCCCTACCCCCAATCCCTCATTGTCTGTGGCGGGAGGGACAGCTGGCCCTGAAGTCATAAGAGCTAGAGAGCTGGCACTGCCCCTCACCAGCTGCAGCACTCAGAGAGTGGCCCCTGCACCTCACCTGGGCAACACAGTAGAGCTGGCCCTACTGGTGTAGGTGTGAAAGTGTCGACCCTGATGGCACAAAAGCAGGAGAACTGGGCCCGCCCCTTGCTTATCTGCTGCAATGGGTGAACTAGCCAGGGCAATGCTGGAGAGCTCCCCCTGGTGGTGAGGATGGGGGAGAGCTGGCGAGCTGACCAACCCTATAACTACCCAGGCCTAGAACAAGGGTTATGAGTTGGCCTATCCCAACATCAGCCCATCTATGACCTTCAGGAGCACGTGAAGGGCCGGTCCTGCAGACCCATGACACAGAGTAACAACAGGTTATCCAAGAGGAGCCCCAGTGAAGGCCCAGCATTGACAGTGTAGCAGAACCAGACCAATGACTCTTTGCAGTGAACACTTCCAAGTAAAGATATATAGACAAAAGGGTTTACTCACTGGGTCACACTGCAGCTTCCATAATGAGATTTTTCCTTTTTCCCCCTTTTTCTTTTTTCTTCTTTTTCTCTTAAATTTTACTTTATCGGGGGAGTTGCAAGGGCAGAGGGTGGATATGAAGGGGTGGGAAATGAATGGTATCAAGATGCATTATCGATATGAAAGACACAAAGAATAAATAAAAAGGAAGTTAAAAACAGAAAAAAACCTGAACAGAAATAGTGGAGCTAACAGACGTTATGAACCAAATGAACCTAACAGATATCTACAGAACATTTCACTCAATCACAAAAGAATACACCTTTTTCTTAGCACTTCATGGAACTTTCTCCAAAATTGACCAACCACATGCTTGGTCACAAAGCAAGTCTCAACATACACAAGAAAATTGAAATTACCCCCTGTATCTTATCAGACCACCATGGATTGAAGCTGGACTTGAACAACAACAGAAACAACAGAAAGCTTACAAACTCATGGAAACTGAACAATTCTCTACTGAGTTGCCACAGGGTCAATGAAGAAATAAACAAAGGAACTAAAGATATGCAGAATAAAAAGAGGAACATAAATTGATCTCTACCATACTGACAAAAATAAAAGACAATAACCTTTGATATGAAGAATAAATATGTACATATAGCAAAGGTGGACATTGATAGTTAACTGCTTCTGGGTATCTGTTCCACAAAAAGGATACCCAGGGACTTTTATTTCTTTTTGTAACGGCTTTGAATCTGAAATAGTCCTTGAAGGCTCAGGTTTGGTTGCCATCTGATGGGCTTTCAGCAGGTGATAGGACCAGGAGGGCTCTAACTTCATCAATGGATTGCCTAATGACGAAATCATATCTGGATGGACTATTAGGAAGTGGGGCCAAGTTGGAAGGAGCAGGTCGCCTGAGTGGGTGCTATTATCCTGTCCCTTAATCCCTTTCCCCTCTCTCTGCTCCTCAGCTGCTCCACCATCTCCTTTCCACCACGTTTTGCCTCAGATCCAAACAATGGAGAACAATGAAATCAGCTGACCACAAACTGAGGCTTCTAAAGCCATGAACAATAAGAAATCTCTCCTTCTGCGAGTAGTTTTTCTCAAGTATTCTGGCATGAAAATGAAAAGACAACTAACATGATTTATTCGTCTTCAGGTCTATACCTCTGGGGGTGGTAGAACAGAAGCTAGTGTGTGGTAGTACCGCACAGGTATTTACTGAATGGATTCATAGCTCTCTTGAGATTCCATAGATCAATTTTCAAAAAGTACTAATTACAGATGAAAATAATTTGGACAACATAATTAATAATCTTGGCTTAATAACCATATAGATACTTTGATGGTGAAAACACAAAGTGAACATTCTTTTCAAAGAATCATGGCATAGTCAACAATGATGAATTAGACCACAAAGAAAATGTGTAGTACCTCTCTCTCTGTGCATGTATACATATATTCATATATATATGAAAAAAGTATAAGCATATGCTTGACTTCTGAAACATGGTCTCACTGTGTAGCCTTGACTGTTCTGAAACTCACTATATAGACCATGTATATGGGCCTCAAACCCACAAAGACATCTACCTGCCTCTGTCTCCTGGGTGCTGGGTTAAAGAAGTGTACCACCATACCCACCTAAAAGCACACACTTTGGAACTGACCCCGGAAATATCAGTACTACTTACTTGAGTGGGGCTGGGGTTGTGAAGAAATAGGTTGGAGGGAGCAAAGTTTCTTTCACTTTTTACTCTATACCTTTGTATTTTTCTATACTGTTTGGATTTTTCAGAAGCATGTATAATTGTGCAACCATAAACACAAACCAGACAACGAAAAAGAAGCAAAAGGAGATATATTAAGCTATCCCTAGTGGGTTTTGAGATTTTCTTTTCTCTTCTCCATTTTGCTGTATTGCTGAATGTCTCAACAATAAGCATATATTACTTCAAATATTTTGGTAAGATTGCACTGTATAATAAAATCAAAACATGTTAACCTTTCCATTTAATATACAAGGAAGTTTATGGCCTTCATTTTCACCTCTCACTGTCAAACTTTTCCCCACTCATTGTCAGACCACTCTTAGCTGCTATGAGGAAAAGAAAAAATCCTAGAAATGTGTTTAAGGAGAAAGTGGTGAGCCAGAGAAATGGCTCAGTAGGTAAAGGCACTTGACTTGCCAGCAAGCCCGGTAACCAGAGTTAGTTCCCCAGAACTCACATGGTGCAAGGAAAATACTACTGTTGAGTGTTGTCCTTTCAAGTCCACATGTGCTAGACTAGATAAAAAGAGGTAAACCAAAAAATAACAAAGAAACAAGCTATATTCTTGGATGTGAAAACTAATTATTTTATTTATATTACTTCTTTTATTTTTGAGATTATAACTACATCATTTCCCCCTTCCCTTTCCTCCCTCCAAACCCTCCCATATACCTCCTTACTCTCTTTCAAATTCATGGGCTCATTTTTTCATCAATTGTTGTTACATGCATACAAAACTAATTATTTTAAATATGTAACTTCTTCACAAATGAGTATAGAGATTTTAAGTTAATTATCACAGTTCACATAAAACCTTACTGTTTATTATTATTTTTATTTAAAAGGGTTTCTTTTCCACTTTACATACCAGCCACAGTTGTCCCTCCCTCCCCTCCTCCCACTAGCCCTCCATCCCACCCCTCCTCCACTCCTCAGAGAGGGTAAGGCCTCCCATGGGGAGTCAACAAAGTCTGGCCTATCAAGTTGAGGCAGGACCAAGCCCCTCCCTGCTGCATGGAGGCTGAACAAGGTATCCCACCATAGAGAGTGGGCTCCAAAGAGCCAGTTCAGTCATCACAGAACCTATTTATTATTTTAAAGTGTGTGTGTGTGTGTGTGTGTGTGTGTGTGTGCGCGCGCGCGCGCGCACGCACACATGCATGTGGCAGCCAGAGATCAGTGTCAAGTATCTTCTAGCCAGACACTATCTCAAACTTCACATTTTTTATTTACTTTAAAGGATACCCAGAAAAAGTCTAGTAAGATAGAGGATCACTTTCAATTTTATTTAAAAACTGGGAAGTTTTGGACAAAATCAATAATTTAAGCTCACAATATCCCTCCAACATATAATAATACAGGAATGGATAAAATGTATTAAAATGTTAAAAATGGCAATATGTAGGGTTTGTTTTCCTTTCTTAGAGTGTTTCTGATATTTTAATTTTCCATAATGATATATATTTTATATATATATTATTTTAATGATGATAGAAAAAGCAGTAAGTTTTCCTATTAACCCCAAATAGGGAAATTAACAATAGAAATGAAAGGATAAATTAGAGGGGAGAAAATAGCCAATACAAACATGTAAATGTAAATTTGGCCTACTATTTATAAATGGCACTTACAAATAATAAATCTGAAATTGGCACGTATTTAAAAGGGCTATTTTCCAAGGGAGTATTCCAGCTTTCAGAAAGCAGAGAATATCTATTTCTGTTTCTTTAAAACACAAAGGATGAAGAAAAAGGAGCTGGTTTTTTGTTACTCTGCTACCACCCACAGGCAATAATGTAAAATACAGCTAAGGAATTATTCTCTTGACCTGAAATTCACATTAGTAGTGGACTCCACGCACATTCCCAAACACACATACAAGCAGAAGAAATTTAAGAAAATTAGCATTCCTTAAGACTCTGACTGTAGCTACAGAAGTAAAATAGAAATAATAAATGGGGAATTCTTTTGCAAATGATTAGTTCTCAATTTAACACATGGGGAATTCAGATGAATGGAAACTCATGTACAGAAGCATAGATTGCATCTTGCGCCATAAAAAATTCTACTAATTATAAAATAATGGAAATCATAGATTTAATCTAGAAAATATTAGAATAAGAGCTTTCCAGTCTCTTATTCTCTGCACCATGGTCAGTTATAGGTCTCTGTGTTAATCACCATCTACGGACAATAGAATTCTCTAATGAGGGTCGAAAGATTCATTAATATATTAGTATATGGGTATAAATGTCAGCTTAATATTGTGTTCATTCAGCTATACATATGAACTCACAGTGGTTGTGACAGCATGCAAAAAACCCATGCAAGCCTAAGCCAGACTAGATCCCAGCATGGAGAGGGAAGGTAGACCCACCCCTACCCAAGAAGCTATCAGTAATTAATAGCTAGCAGCTGGAAAAGGAAAATTCAGTTTTGTCTAAGAATGTAGCTGCTGTTAAGTCAACCATGCTCAATGGAAGGCCACATGTCCAAGAATATTTGGGCTTTCACAAACTGGATTTGATTTTTTTTTAAGGACACACAACTGGGTGGATAGGGAAGTGGGGGTAAATCCAGGAGTCAGAGAAGGGGGTGAAAATAATCAAAACACATATGAAATACTCAAAGAACTAACAGAATATATATTTAAAAGAAACCTGTTTCATTAAACATATTAAATAATAATTTTAAAATTATAAACAGAAAATGAAAAGAAACTCTGCAATTTAAAAGTACAGCAACTGTACTAATTTGAAGGCAACTACAATGTGGACAAACCTTAAAATTCTATTCTAAATAAAAGAAGCTAAACAAAAGGTCATGTGTTATAAAATTTCCATTTATTTGGTATATCTAGACTAGGCAAGTCCATAGAGAAGAGATAAAAATGAATATTGGGTTTCTTTTTCTGTGGTAATAGATATACAAGGTTGTATGTGTACTAAAAACAACTGAATACTACATATCTAAGCAATGAATTCTATGATAAATGAATTCTCAATAAATGGAATGGTCAACTTGTTTTCTTAAAGCAACAATAACAAATGTTGATCAGAATGTAGGGAAATGGATCACTCTTACATTGTCGATGAGAGTGTAAAAATCCTGCAAAAATATTTGGCAGTTTCTTTTTTTTGGTTTTTCGAGACAGGGTTTCTCTGTGTAGTTTTGCGCCTTTCCTGGAACTCGCTTTGTAGACCAGGCTGGCCTCAAACTCAGAGATCCGCCTGCCTCTGCCTCCCAAGTGCTGGGATTAAAGGCGTGCACCACCACCACCCGGCTTGGGTAGTTTCTTATAAGAAAAAAAAAAAAAAAAAAAAAAAACTACGTTTAAACACATACCAATGATATAACACTGCCATTGAACCCCTAGGCATTTATTCTAGAGATTTAAAAAACAGCTTATGTCCACACAAAAATCTGTATGCAAATGTTCATGACAACTCTGTCCATAAGAGCTCTGAACCAGAAACCACAGACTGCTTCATTAGGTGACTTTTAAAACTATGGTATAGCCACACCATGAAATGCTACTTAGAACTACTTTCCATCTCTTGATTCCATTTATATAACTTTGCTGTTGTTTTGTTTGTTTGTTGAGACAGGGTTTCTTTGTGTATCCCTGCTGTCCTGGAACTCGCTCTGTAGACCAGGCTGGCCTCGAACCACCTGTCTCTGCCTCCTGAGTGCTGGGATTAAAGGTGTGCGCCACCACTGCACTTTATGTGCACCACAACACTTACAAAATGTTCCCCGTTTTTAAATTGGATTTTATAACTTTTTATTAGCAATCAAATTAGTGCTTTTACAGTATGTACATTTCACACATGTACATTTTTCATACTGACTACTCTAACCTCCACCCTTCCCCATCTCCCAAATCAACGCTGTCTACCCCACTGTTCCCTACCGATCATTCTCCCATTCGTGTCTATTCGGTTTGGTTTGCAATCTACTGAGTGCAGCCAGGGCCACCTGCATGACCATGGGTAGGAAGCTATGTGTTAGAGCCTGGTGGTCTCACCAGTGCTGGTTACAACTGAAGACAAGGACTGCTCCTCTCTCCAAACTCTGTCAATAGCCAATAGTTCAGCACTAAGGGGGAGAGGTCCATGAAGCCCTCCTTCCTCTATGGCTGACTGTTGAGAGGGCCAGTCTTCTGTAGGCTAAATTCAGGCAATTAAAGTTATTGTGAGTTCATCACTGCAATGGTTATACTGAGTCTAGAGGATGGAATTCTGCAGCCCTTCACCTTATCTTCCAACTCCTAGTTCCTGCCTCCTATTCTGCAATATGTTCTAAGACTTAGACAACTAGTGAGATGGAATCTTAAAACAGTTTTACTCTGTATTTCCCCGACAGCTAAGGATGTTGAACAGTTTTGTTTTGTTTTGTTTTTTGTTTTGTATATGTGTTTCCTAGCTATTGCTAGTGATAAACTCTCTGTTTAGTTCTATAGGTAATTTTTAATTGGGTTGCTTGTTTTCTTGATGTATAGTTTTTGTTTTTTTTTAACCAGGAGAGGTGGGCTTTTTCAAAAAGAACACACCAATTTGTTGTCTTGTGCCCAATAGTCAGCCCTGAAAACATCAATACAAGTAACATTATATGGATTGGGCAGGTTATATTTAAGAATATATTATGTATTAGATAACCAATTGGTGTGCTCTTCTTCCCTGGGGAAGACCATTTTCCCACTCTTGGCATTCCGTATTTGCCTATAGTTCTTTGTGCAGGGTCGCTGCCTCCTGCACTTTCCCTCCCGCACACTGGCATGTCTATTGCTGTTGTCCTTGTTCAGCACTTGTTTAGGCAGTCATGTTGGTGAGACTTTATGCATGTAGCTTCCGACATTCCTAGGAGACACAATCTCAGAGCAAACTCCCCTGTTCTTCTGGCTTTTACAATCTTTCCACACCCTCTTCCACAAAAATCCCTGAACCTTTGGTGCAGAATTGTATTGGAACAGGGTTCCATAATTCTACATCCTGATTGGTTGTGGTTTTATGTAATGGTCTTTGTTGGAAAAAGAAGTTTCCATGATGAGAGGTGAGGACTACACTTACCTTCGGGTATAAGGACAAATATTTAGAATGTTGTTAGGGATTATGCTGGTTTAGTAAAGTGGCAACTGTATATTCTCCAAGGTCCTTGACTTTACCAGCTCTGAGTAGCTGGCTAGTTTTCTAGTCCCAAGAATGATATCCCTCTTGTCGAGCAGGTCTTAAGTCCAATTAGAGAGGTGTTGGTTACCACCAAGGATATGTGTACCACTACTGCACCCTTAGGGTCATTGCACCATCCTGGTTGTTGTGGTTCATAGGCATCATAGCCGGCTAAGACTATAGGTTGCTTCCCTCTTTTGGAAGCTTGCACGGCACATTCTGAAGCATGAAAGCTAGTCCTCAGGAAGGAGGTTTCATGTCAGTTCCAGCTTAGGGGCCTGTGGACTCTACATCCTAAGTGCATGGTGTTTTCAGCAATAGGGACTTATCTTCCACCTCTGGGAGGTGGGGGGCAACCAAGAGAATAGTCATAGTCTGTAATGTTTTGGGAGTCCCTTGAACAGCCCTGACCAACAACTCAAAGAAGGCTTTTCATGTCTGGTGTTGAAGCAATGTCAGCCCAGGCGGGAAATTTTCATTTAAAATATTTATGTATATTTGTACACTGACTTATGCGTATTATAGATGTTTTTAGGTAGATAGTTGAGTATGATTCCTTTTGACTTTTAGATTTGTCAATTTAATAGAAGTTTTAAAGATATGTTCCTACGATTTTCTTAACTTCATTTGCATCTGTTGTAATGTCTCCCTTTTGTCTCTAATTTTATTAGTTTGGTTTTGGTTAATTTGGTTAAAGCTCTGTCAATCTTATTTATTTTTTCTAAGAACCAACTCTTCATTTCATTGATTCTTTGTAGTTTTTCATTTCTAGTTCATTAATTTCTTCCCTGCTCTTAATTATGTCTCCCCATCTACTCTCCGGGGATTTGAATTGTTCTTGTTTTTCCAAAGCCTTAAGGTATGCAATTAAGTTAATTATTTGAGATTTTGCCAATTATTTTTTAATATTTTAAAACAGGCTTTATTATCAGAAATTGTAACTAAAACAATCACATACTAAAATTAACCAGACCCAAAGATTATTCAATTCAGTAAACTTCTACACAGTTAGAGTAGCCATTTGAAAAGGAAGCTGTGGAGCTTCACATTGATTTTATGCTTTCACTATTGCAGGAACAGAGAGCCAATGCCGAGGCCTCAGACTTCTGTGGGACCAAAGTGCACCCTGTAATCAGGACTCCACTCTAGTGGCTTCAAAGGTGAGTGCAGGGCCTGGGCTTTGGCTCCAGTGTGCCCAGCATCCCCTAAGAGACTGAAGCGTTGGTGCCAGTAGTCTATGGGGTCAAAGGTATAGGATTCTGATTTCTATGGTTCCAGTGGTCACTGCAGGACCTGGAGTCTATACTGCTGTAGTTTCAGAGGCTACTTTAGGGCTGTAGCTCTAACCACAGCCCGGGATAGTAGACAGACTGCTCTGGATCTGAAATTTGGTATCCTGTCTCCAGCAGGTTCATACAATCCAAGGAGTCACCAAGGTTTTGGTCAAGATGAGATCATTTCAGCAACCTATTCAATAATCATCACCAAGTTTCAGTAGTGCCCTTAACTGAACTTCACCAGATATTCCTCTAGGCAGAAAACAGAATATCCTAACAGGCTTGGAAGAAGAGGAAAGTCAAAAAGAGCCCACTTCGACAGATGCATAAAACACCACAAAGCAACGTAAAAACTGACACAACCAACCACGTATGGCCTGTGACCAACAGACCAACTCCCCTACAAGGGAATCCTAAATTATAGAGACAGCTCAACTGAGAGTATACTCTTACCATTCAAAAGAAGTAATGGTCAAACAGAAGAGTTAAACAGATGCATGAATTAAGGACATCTATCCAAGACCTTGACAAGGCAGTCTCCAAAGTGAATGTACACATTAGGAAATAGGAGGTCAAAGTCCAAAATATGGAGAAAAAATTTAGAAATGATATTGAAACCTTGAAAAACAATCAGACAGAAATAACCCTTTCCTCTCCAAGTTGCCTTTTGTCGTGGTGTTTTATCACAACAGAAAGCAAACCAGGACAATGTCTATCTAAGACCTCCTGGCTTTAAAAGTTTCACTGAATAATAAGCAGTTATTTGGATTAGTTAGCCATTGTATTCTTTTTTCTCAGATTTCAATACCTTCCCTTTTCCTTTCTTTCCTTCTTTTTTTTTAGCTTATAAGTTGGGAGGTGGTTTTTGTTGTTTTTTAACTTTTTATTTATTCTTAGTGGCTTTCCCATCATGCAACTTGATCCCATTTATCGCCTCATCCTTTCTTATCTGCCCTCTGCCCATGCAACGCTCCCCCTCCCAATAAAATAAACTAAAATTTAAAAGAAAAAAACAAGAAAAAATCTCATCATGGAAGCTATAGTGTGGCACAGTGAGTCACCCAGTATACCCTTCAGTCCCTTTACTTGTAAGTGTTCATTGCAATGAGTCTGACTCAAGGCCTCTGGCTTCTGCTACACCATCAATACTGGGCCCTCACTGGAACTCCTCTTGGATATCCTGTTGTTGCCCTGTGTCATGGAGATCGTGCAGCTTTGGATCTGCAGGTCAGGTCCCTTCATGTGCTCCAGCAGCTCATATATAGATGGGATGGATGCTGAGGTGGGCCAACTCATAGCCCTGGTTCTGGGCCTGGGCAGCTGCAGGGCTGGTCAGCCCGCCAGCTCTCCTCATCCTCATCACAAGGGTGAGCTCTCCAGCACTGTCATAGGCTAATTCATTCTATGAAGGAGCAAGGGACAGGGGCAGGGACAGGTTCTCCTGCTTTCATGCCCTCAGGGCTGGCTCACTAACACCTACACCACCAGGGCCAACTGTCCACACAGTCGGTGAGGGGGGAGAATACCCACACACACACATACCCCCCTCATATCATCATATGGCAGATGAGGGGTAGGACCAGATCTCCCACACTCATGCTCGGAGCAGCTCACCTCCCACCCTTCCACCACCACACCCCCAACAGGGTTGAGGTTTGTGATTTCTTTTCAACTGATTTGAGTGTTTCACTCCCTCTACCTTGTCTTCAAAGCCCTGTGATTCATTCTGCTGACACTTTCTACTGAGCTTTTTAGCAGACTTTTAAAGTTCATTTGCTATTTTGTCTCAATGTTGTTGTTTGTTTGTTTGTTTTGGTTTCTATCTTCACTGAATTTAATTTCCATATATTGAACTATCCTCATTGTTTTGTTTAGCTGTTTTTTGTTTATGTGGACTTCCATCATTTTATTCCTGTTGTATTTAAGTTCATTCGCTATTTGCGCCCTCTCTGAATGCTTTGAAATTTTTGAACATGTTTATAACCGTTGTTTGGAATTCTGTGTCTTGAATTTCCTCTGGCTTATTATCTTTAGGGAACATTACTAAGAAATTGGTGATTGAAGGACAATTAGATATTGGTTTCATTACCTAGTTTTTGTGCTGTAACCTGGGCATTTGGATTTACAAAGTTAGTTGTACTTTGGCATGGGTTTTTAATCCACCAGGTGAGAATCCCAAAGTGAAATTGTGAGCTAGGTAGCTTGGGGGACTCTTGAGATGACAGAACCCATAAGGAGTCTGAAGTGTGGGTGGAACCAAGGTCTCCTACATAGCCTGAGTGGATCGGCTATAGAGAAACAGACCAGAGGCCAATGGCCGAAGAGTTGGGATGGGAGGGTCACTTACTGTGACCAGGGCTTGGTGACTGCACGGGGTAGCTGTGGTGCACAGATACGGAACATGCCAGGGGTCAGGGCCATGCCAGGGGTCAGGGTAGGTAGGGGTGGAATTACTTGTCCAGCCGGAGCCAGAGCAACCTTGTGGAACAGCTATGGTACACTGGAGTGGAGGTACAACGGGTCAGGGGCCAGGGCAGGTGTGCAGTTTTTTCAGGGCCCACATCTGGAAGGAAAGTGTGGCATGGCTGTGAGGTAGAGTGTGCTGGCTTCAGGCCAGGGGGACAATATGGGGCAGCTGTGGGGTATGGGACCAGAAGTGGTGATATAACTTTTGGATAATACAAAATTATGGAGATGTACCAGAAATTTATGGTTCTCAAGTGTTAGGGATAGGCATGGAGGATAAGGAGGCAGAAGTGGTATGGTTGTAAAAGAAGAACATTTGAGGAATCTTTGTGGTGATAAACATTCAGTATCCTGACTATGATGGTCATGGATTCACAAACCTACACACTTGATAAAATTATATAGAATTAAACTCATACACATGCATAAATTAGTACACATATAAATAACTAGAAAAGAAACAAGGATTAGAGATTATATAAATGTCCACTTTCTGCTTGTAATATTGTTTTGGAAAATGTTGTCATTAGGGAAAACAAGGTAAAGAATACATATATTCACATAACTATTTGCAAATCCACAACTGTTTCAAAGTTAAACTTTTTATTAAAACAACTTTGAAAACTAACAGGAAATTATGCATAACATAAAGGTTGAATGAAGAGTCTTAAGTGGAGACACAGATTCTTTAAGGAAAAAAATATATTCAACTACATAAAATAATTTAAATGGCAAAAATATCTAAATTAAATTAAATGGAGGTTTATTTAGCCATACCATGGACTATTTTGTGGCTATTCAAGACTAAGCCTGGGCTAGGAAGGTGGCTCAGTTCAGTAGTAGAGTGCTTGCTGGCAGATGTGAGACTCTGAGCTTGATCCCAAGCTCTGGAAAGAGAGAAAGAAGTTAACTCAGTTAACTTGCAGGAATTGCCAGACAGCAAATCAAGCTGCTAATACAATCCAGGTTACAACAAGGGTCCCTTGAAATTTCCTCTCATCAGGAGCAACAGTAGCAAAACATCTGTAAAGTTATCATTTGAGTCACAGACGGGATAAAAGTTTCAAGTGAAGGTCTGCCTTCCACTGGTTTGAGCAGCACATGCTCATATTCCCATTTTCCCGGGAAGTGAGTCTGAGGCAGTGAGAAAACGTAGCCGAGACTATTTATGAGACACCCTGTTCTGCTGTTGCTGAATTTCTGCGACAGACCCTGTGTGTTAACTCAGTTGTCACTGTGACAAAACACCTCAATCAACTTAAGAGGAAGGATTGACTTTCTCTCCGCTTCAGTGCATGGTCAGTTGATCCCACTGCTTTGTGTCTACAGTGGCATAATACATGACGGCAGGAATACGTGGCAGCTGGGAAGCAAAGAGAGAGAAAGGAAGAGCCTGGAATCTCAACATGCCCTTAAAGGCCATACCCTTACTAAGCTAACTTCCTCCCATTAGGTTCCATTTCCTAAGAGGGCTGCTGTCTCTCATCAGTGCTAGAGGCTGCACACCAGATCTTTAACATGTGGGTCTGCAGGGAAACGGAATGATTTAAACAGCACCCAGGGAAATCTATTAAGTGGATGTGCGATTCTGGGATGTCTTCTCTCCCTCTTGTATAAAATGGGAATTACCAGCAGTACCTATCTCACAGGAGTGTTCAGAATTAAGCAGGTTAATGCATGTCATTAGAACTGTGTGGGACAATATTGTTTTAAGGTGTGTTATTTTGTTTATGTTACATTTGTTTAACTCTGTGAAGCTGTGTTTCTGTGCCTGCCTAAAACACCTAATGGTCTAAATTAAGAACTGAACGGCCAATAGCAGGGCAGGAGGTGGGGCTGGCAGGCAGAGAGAATATATAGAAGGAGAAATCTGAGAAGAGAGATCTAGGAGTGAGAGAAGGAGGGGGCTTCAGGGGCCAGCCACTCAGCCACCCAGCCACCCAGCTAGACAAGGAGTAAGAAGGAAAGAAAATGTATACAGAAATTTAGAAAGGTAAAAGCCCAGAGGCAAAAGGTAGATGGGATAATTTAAAAAAGCAAGAAACAAGCCGGGCGGTGGTGGCGCACGCCTTTAATCCCAGCACTCGGGAGGCAGAGCCAGGCGGATCTCTGTGAGTTCGAGGCCAGCCTGGGCTACCAAGTGAGTTCCAGGAAAAGGCGCAAAGCTACACAGAGAAACCCTGTCTCGAAAAACCAAAAAAAAAAAAAAAAAAAAAAAGCAAGAAACAAGTTAAGTTAAGGCCAGGTATTTATAATTAAGAATAAGCCTTTGTGAGTGATTTATTTGGGAGCTGGGTACCCCCTCCCCAAAAAGAGAAAAAACAATCAACTACAGAATTGTGCCTGGTTCAAAGTGTTAATGAAAGGTTGGCACCTATTGTCACTATTTCCATTCAAATTGGTAAGTTTTTTAAGGTTTAATTTTATTTTGTATGCATGTGTGTATGTCACATGAGTGAAGATGCCCTCAGAATCCAGAAGAGGGCACTGGATTCTCTGGTGGTTATGAGCCTCCTAACATGGGTATTCAGAACTGAACTAAGTCCTCTGCAAGAGCAGCAAGCATTAACCAGTCTTCCAGCCCCTAGAAGAATATTTAAGATCGTTTTCCTTAAATCAACTCAGTTGTCCTTTCCCTAGTCCATGGTCTTACTTGGTAGGGTCTGCACAAAATGAAGAACAGTGGCTATAAACCATAGACACCCTGAGTAACTTCTCATGAGTAATCCCGGCAGGGTGGTTACTTCCTTCTGTCTCGGTCACCCTTTCCTTTCTATCTCCTGCTTTGAGAATTGTTTGGTGAGGTTTATAATGAGTACCATAATAGGAGGTAAACATCTCTAAGGGATCTCTCCCCAGCTAGCTGGCTGAACATAGTGGTGCATACTTGTGATTCCTGCATTTGAGTGACTGAGGAAGAAAGATCTGCAAATTCCAGACCAGTTTGTACTACATAGTAACTTCCAGGGCAGTCTGGACTATCAAAAGAAATCGAACAAGGGAAATAATGTAACAAACAAACAAGCCATAAACTCCTGAAACAGGAGATTGGTGGTTGAGGAGAGCCAAGCATAAATTAAGCCTACAGCTTTAAAAATTTTCCTTCTATTCCTGCTCCTTAGGCAACGCTAACTCCCACCTTTTGAGAAATACTAGGAGATGAGCAGAGTGCTTCCAGGGACATCAGTGGGCAAAGTTCCTGTACTGAATATCTGACTCTCCTCCTCCCTGATTCACAATATCTTGAAGATGGAAGGACAGACAATATGACAGACGAGGAACTACTTGCCTAGCCTTTCCAAAATAAATATTGGCACACTGCTGTAATCTCAGCACTTGGGAAGCCGAGGCAGAAGGATCAGTAGGAGTTCAGGGCTAGCCTGGCATACAAAGAAAATACCATGTCAAATTCCCTCCCACCTCAAAATTTATTTGCCACAAATGGCTGAAGTGCTCTAAAAGAAAAGGCTCCACTATTCATACTGGCTAGTGCTGACAACTGCTGTTAAAATCTTTTATAACTTGGGCCACTGAGATAGCCCAGTGAGTAAAAGTGTGTGATGCCAAGCCTGAGGAGCTCGATCCCTGGAACTCTCATGGTGGAAGGAGAAGCAACCCCAGCAAGCCCTCCTCTGAGCTCCACAAGCTTGCTGCGGCACACATACGCACGTACGCACACTAAATAAATGTGCATGTATTTAGGAAAACATTTATACTTTGATATACAATAAAGCACAATCTTATTACTTTCTGCCTTTTAAAAATTCACATTTATTTTGGTGTGTGTGTGTGTGTGTTGTGTGTGTGTGGTAGGCAGTGGATAACTTTCAGGAGTCAATTCTCTCCTTCCCCCCTTTGGGTTCTAGGGGTTGAGCTCAGGCTGTCAGGATTGATAACAAGCACCTTAATTGAATGTCTCATCTCACTAGCCCTGTATCTACCTTAAAAAATTATGATTTAAACATTTTTTTCCCAGTGTTTACTATGTGGCTATTTCACATCAGTGTCTGTGTACTTTATCTTTCTACTGAGATTTTATGCGCTAAGTAAGTTTATTATTACCATTTTCTCATCATAAAACTAGTATGTCATCATTGCTGAAAATTCACAAGTGAAGGAAAGGGGTAATTCAGAATCACTCATCACCATTCTGATGAATTTGTACAGTGTTTTCTCTACAGGTTCTTCAGGTTACTGCACATACATGAACCCACACACATAATGAGATGGTACTTGTATTTTATAATTTCTATGTAATATCTTAAATTGATAAGTGCTGTTCACTCACTAAAAATTCTTCCAGAATGGTATTTTGTTTACATAGGAATACTTTATATTTTAATCTCAAGTTTTAAAATTAGTTTTGATAATTTCAGAGGTGACTTTAGAACACTTCCATCCGTTGCTCTCTACCTCCAACTCCTCCCACTGCAGGAGAGAGTGCTGAGAGTGTCCTCCTCACTCCTTCTCAGATTCATGGCCTCTTATTCTTTAATTATTATTGTTACATATGCATGAGTGTTTGTATAAACGAAACCTGCTCAGTCCACTTAGTGTTGCTCATATGTACGTGTTTAAGGCCGAATACTTAAGATTGGATACCCACAGAGGTAAAGGACCAGGGGGACGGGAGGTTCTCCCAAGAAGGAATGAATAGAATACAGTATTATGGAGAAAGGGAAACTAGAATGGGAGGACTAAATGGGGAGGGGGGGGAGAACACGTAAAACAGGGTTATGGGGAAGGACAACTAACACTACAGGGAAACCCACGACTACAGAAGCTTCCTAAAATATACACATATATGAAAGGAATTCAAATGGACTCATGATATAAGGGGTGAGACTGCCCCAACTAGACATTTTATGTCACCAAGTAAAACCTTCAGGCAGGAATGGGTTACATTTTGAGTCACTGGCCAAAGGAGATCCATGGACCTCCCCAAAATTTCACAGGCTATTGTAAAAGCTTTTGGTTGCTCCCCACAACCTGATGGTAAGGCTCTATTGCTGAAGACAATACTTACTCATGTCATGGAACATGAAGAATTTGAGCTGGTGCCCAACTAGAAGCTTCACCACTATTGACTAACTAGTGTTCATGGTGCTGGAAGGTACTCTGCACACTTCTAGAGGAGAAAAGTATTATCAGTATCGCCAGCTACAAACCCTGCAACCTACCACAGTTAGTCACCTGCTTGTAAGATATGCCAGTACAACAGTGGCACAAATGTCTGGGAGTAATCAACAACTTTCTGATTGGATTTTAAGCCCAATACACGAGATGGAATCCATACGTGACAATGCTAAAGGGGCCTAGACCTGAGTATAGATAGGTCATGGGTTTAGGGGAAAACCTACTACTATTATTATTACTATTATTCTGTTAAAGGCACATAGCAATAAAATGACTCCTAATGATGTACTGCAATAGCCATAGTTCACTGCATCCCTCAACCATCATTAGAGAAGCTTCTTTTTGCAATAGTTGGGAATTAACATAGAGACCCACAACTGTACAATGCGCAGAGAGCGAGAGGCTTTGTAACACTCAGTCCTGATCAGGATGGCTTCATTAAACACCTCCCTTCAAGGCTCAGTGATGATTTATGTGGAAGAGAAGGTGAAAAGATGTTAAGAGCCAGAGTGGCAGCGTCTTCTTCCAGACACAAGAGAACGGATACACATATGAACTCAGAGATTGTTACAGCATGCACAGGTCAAGTCAGAGTAGACATGGAGTCTCACCACTACCCACCAAGTTGTTTGCAATTAATACCTACTGGCGAGGGAAAATGAGTATTCTCCAACGGAGCGTCAACGGGTATCAACCACAATCCAGGGCAGGACCCGTGCCCAGGAATCGTTGGCCAACTAAAACAAACTCCATGGGGTAGTTTTTGTGTGTCTGTGTGGTGGTGGTGGGGGCACCCTTGTTTTGACTTTTTTTTTTTTTTTTTTTTTTTGGCTAAGTGGTCTGTTATTTTTCATTTTTTGTTTGGTTTCTTTTCTTTCTTTCTTTTTTTTTCCTTTGGTTTTTCGAGACAGGGTTTGTCTGTGTAACACTCTGGCTGTCCTGGAACTCACTCTGTAAACCAGACTGGCCTCAAACTCACAGAGATCTTCCTGCCTCTGCCTCCTGAGTGCTGGGATTAAAGGTGTGTACCACCACCACCCAGCTTGGTTTCCTTTTCATTTGAGGGGGTGAAATAAACATGAAGTTGGGTGAGTAGGGAGAGGGGAGGATCTTGGAGGAGTTGGAAATGGGAAAAAAATGATCAAAATATATTGAACAAAAAAAATCTAACTAAAAGGGAAAAAAAACCTCAAAAAATAAGACCGAGAGATGGAGCTGATTGTTCAGCAGTAGCCAATTTCCCTACCATTTGCAAGACCCAGAGTTCAAGCTCTAGAAACAAAAAACTTTTTAATTAAAAATAGAAAATAAGAGGTAAGAGTCCTGCGGGACCACTGCCACCCAATGGACTCTGTAGCCTGCAAGACCCACTCCACTGCCCAAACCAACCAAACCCATCATCCTCCCTGTGCCCAACCATTCTCAGAAACATCAGCAGCCCCTAGAGGCACAAGCACCACCTGCACTAATTGGAAGAAGAGGTGAGTGACTGGTCTCTCAGCTAAACTGCCCCCCCAATCTCTAGGCTCTAAGCCCCGGGCATATCCTGTGCCTCTCCCTCTCCCATCTCAGCCCTAACAGCTGGTTACCAGGTAAGAGTCCTGAGGCAGGCCATTCCACCACCGCGGCCACCCACTAGACTCTGTAACCTACAAGATCAACTAACTCAGCCTCCCAAACCCACCAAACCCTTCATCCTCCCCCTGGCAAACCATCCCCTGCACCATCAGCAGCCCCTAGAGGCACAAGCACTGCCTGCACCAATTGGAAGAAAAGTCTCCCCATGATTAGCCTTCTCCAGCAACATCAGCAGACCCTAGAGGCATAAACGCCACCTGCACCAACTGAAAAAAGAGTCTCCCCGTGATTAGCCTTCTCCAGCAACATCAGCAGACCCTATAGGCACAAACGCCACCCACAACAGTGGGAAGAACAGGCACAGGCAAAACCTACACTTGATGGAAGAATGGAGTCCATAGGCACAACCCACACCAGTTGAAGAGCAGAGCCCATAGGCACAAGAAAAGCCCACACCAGCCAGAAGAACTGGACAATATGCTGGGTCTAGGCACCCAAACCCCCATAAACCTAAGTTAAGGCAACCCTACTAGGCCTAACAACCAGCCAATCACCAGAACCCTTGGACATTCAGGTCAAAAAAATAATAAAGGAAACAGACAATAAAGGAACAAAACACCCATCCAACAGAGACATCACAAGAATCGACACCGGTACCTAGAGTTATCCCAAACCTAGTGGGTAAAAGGAAGTGTAAGAATACATTCAACAGCATAAAGAGCAATAACCACCAGAGCCTAGTGATTCTACAACAGCAAGACCTGAACATCCCAATGCAGATGAAGCAGAAGAAAACAACCTTACAAATGACTTTATAAAAGATAGAAGCCCTTAAAGAGGAAATGAAAAATTCCCTGAAAGAAATTGAGGAAAAGACAAACAAAAAATTGGAAGAAATTGATAAATAGCTTAAAGAAAGTCAAGAACAATCAAACAGGTGAAAGAAACAGTTCAATGTGGTGATATTTTGTTTCTACGCTAATAAATAAAATTTGCCTAAAGATCAGAGGACAGAACAAGCCACTAAACACAGAGGCCAGGCAGTGGTGGCACACACCTTTAATCCCAGCACTCAGGATCTCATGCCTTTGCTCCCAGTATTTGGGAAACACACACACCATTAATCCCAGCACTAGGAAGGTTGAGACAGGAAGTGATCGGGCTGGGTGGAGAAAGGCATACAAGGTGGGAGGAGCCAGGATCTTCCCCTTTCGCCTGAGGAGGTGGTGAAGTGAGAAGTGGCTGTGGCTTGTTTCCTCTGATCTTTCAGCGTTTATCCCTATATCTGGCTCCAGGTTTTTTTTTTTTTTTTTTGGTTTTTCCAGACAGGGTTTCTCTGTGTAGCTTTGTGCCTTTCCTGGAACTCACTTGGTAGTCCAGGCTGGCCTCGAACTCACAGAGATCCGCCTGGCTCTGCCTCCCGAGTGCTGGGATTAAAGGCGTGCGCCACCACCGCCCGGCCAAGGCTCCAGGTTTTTATTATAAGACCAATTAGGATTCCAGCAACGGTTCAAGACTTGAAAATTGAAATACAGGCAATAAAGAAAACACAAACTGAGGGAATTCTGGAAATAGAAAATGTGTGTAAATGAACCCAACTACAGATGCAAGCATAACCAACAGAATACAAGAAATAGAAGAGAGAATCTCAGGTGTTGAAGATATGATAGAGGAAACAGATTCATCAGTCAAAGAAAATGTTAAATCCAACAAATTCTTAACACAAACATCCAGGAAATCTGAGATACCATGAATAATAGGGATAGAGGAAGGAGAAGAATTCCAGCTCAAAGGGACAGAAAATGTGTGGGAGCCCATTCTCAGGTTCCTCCTGGCTTTACCCAGCAGGTCTGCATAGAGGATGATTAGGACCACGGGCCTGAGTGCAGGTGTCTGAGATGATCTGCACTTGGCTGTGCTGGGGGAGGAGGTCTTTTGCTCCACCCCTTGGCGTCTCTATAAAAACCCTGGGGCAGAGACAGTTGGGGCCCGTTGGAATAGGTTCCAGGCCCTCTCGAGGCTATTCTTTATTTTCTATCTGTTTATCTCCGTGATATTCTCCGCAATAAATCCTTCTATCTAATATTTCCTGCTGCTCGCACTCAAGAAAACTCTGGGGAACTATGGGGGTAGTTGGGTAAACGCCCCACAGAATGGCGCCATGAAGAGGGACTAAAGAAAAAAAAAGGGGGACTAAAATAAGGGGGAACTAAAGACAAAGTAATAGGGACTAAGATAAAGGAAAATAATAGTTTTATTACAGAGTTTTTGGCGAAAGTTTGGGTCAGCCTTGCCAGTGGATAAGGCATGCCAGTGTTACGGAAAATATATATTTTATATATATATTATTGAGAGGCAGGGGTTTTGTCCTCGAGAGAAAAGGAAAGCGGACTGGAAGGATGTCCAATGCTGCAGCGAAATTCTCTTCTGTCAAAATTTTCTATCTTCTATCGCTTTCTCAATTTCTATCTGTGAAAAATAAGTACAAGGTATAGCGTAGTAATATAGTGCAGGAAAAACTTAGAAATGTAAGATCGTGTAGGAAAAAATAAGTAAGGCAACTAGACAGAAAAACTCTTCACTTTTCTAACTTTGGGGGCTATGAATGCAAACTAGGGGGAAAAATCTTTCTTTGGGCTTTACGGGTAGTAAAAAAGCTCTTCTTGAGCTTATGGGGAAGAAAAAGTTTCCTATGGAAGCTTTTGTCCTGGGGACAGCTGAAATGCTAAGTCCAAGTGGCAGGAGAAACTGTTTTCTCCCTGAGGCAAAAATGGGGGTGAAAGAAGTCAAAGTTTAAAGTTGAAGTTTTGGGAAGAGTTGGTCTTTCTCTCTCCTGGGGGAAAAAAAATCTTAAACTATAAAGCTTTTCATGGAAAATTTGGGGGAAAAAAATCTCTCTAAAAAGCCTTAATCTTTCTCAAAAGCTCTCTTAAAAAAACTTAAAAACTAAAGCCTTTCAGAACTCTCTCTCGCTCAGAAGGACAAAAATTAGAACCACCTAAGATATTAGTATGGGGACCACCTGTGATTAGCTCTAAGGGAAAACAACAAACCTCTTAAGACAGCAAAACCTCTCCAAGTTCTCTTTCGAGCTTTAAAAATCCTCCCTGCAATGCAGAAGGCAGGGACAAGTTCCTAAAAACCTCTTCTAAGCGCTGTCTCTTCAAGCTAGTAAAAGACAGTGGATCAGAGTACCCTGAGGGAAACGCTTGGAGAGTGTGGGTAAAGAGCTACAGAGAGCCCAAAAGGGCAGGAAACTTTACTGGGAAAAGCAAAAAAGCCAAGCTTTTCAGTTATAGCCGAGCTGAGGCATCAAGGGTTTTGTTTGAGTGAGCTTTTCAGAATGAAAAGGTGCTCCTCATCGTCCTAATGCAAAGATTCCCTGAAGCAATGCAAACTCTGTTAGCATGGTAGCCTCTCTTCTGAGCAAAAACCCAGAGGTGACTTGGCCAGCATCTCTGAGTTGGGGTGAATTTCAGATACTAGGGTTCCTGCAGTGGTAAACTTCCTGGAGCACAGAGCTGAAGCAGGAAGGTGCAGGTCCCAGGGGAAGATTGCTAATGAACCACCAAAGCTAAAGCCAGTGGGTACGGCACAGTTGTCCACTTTCCTACAGGTCCCGGGTTGATAGGTCCACAGCTGCAAAAAGAAATCTGAGAAAAAGCTTTCCTATCAGAGTAAGGACCTTTCTGGAAAAACAGTAAAGCTCAACTGTCTGAAGCAGTTGTGCAGCTGAGTCAGAACGCTGTCTGGGGAAAGAGCCCAGCCAGGGCAGAACAGAACTATCCAGGAGTAAAGCTTTCCTTTCTATCAGAGAAAGTATCTCTTTGAGAAAAGCTTTGTTTCAACTGACTCTCTTGAGATGAGGGAGTGTAGCCCTAAGGGGTGATTGCCTCTGGCATAAGCTCTGTCCTTTAGCACCCAGACAAGCAAACACAACCCACTGGGGGACTGGGCCAGGTGAAGGCCTGATGAAGCAAAACACCTGTCCTAATGTGAGCTTAGAGATGGCAAAAACCTCCCTTGTTAGATTTTCAGTCTGTACACAAACTACACAGACCCCGAAAACAGAAACAGACAAAAAACCTCTACCTTCGGTAGCAGGGAAAGCTGCCACTGCAGTGTCGGAAACTGTTTCTGGGGTAGAGGGGATAAATTGAGACCAAACTGGGAACTGTCTGGGAAAAAGACTCCGAAGAAACAGAAGGGACATAATCCTCCTCAGAAAATATGTGACCTGAAAAAGCTGCTAGAATTTGAGGCAGATTGGGGGGGGGGGGGGGGGAGCTCCTACCTCCAAAGGCAGCTAGCAGAGGTACAGAGCTGCAGACAGATACCTGAAGCTCTGCATCTGGGGGGGAAGGAACAAGCAAAATGAGAATAAAATCAGTGGGAGAAAAATCTCTGAAGGAGCTATGGAAAAGTTCTGTTGAAATATTTTTCACTGACTGGCTAAGGCAAACACAAGCCCAGAGGAAAGTTGCTATCAGAAATGCCAGCCTCAATGCCGGCTAAGGAGGCAGGTGCGGTTCTGATTTGGGGGCCAGTGTCAAATGAAGGAGAGACACCTGTTAAAGCCAGCTGAGGAGAGACCAGAAACCTCCCAATGTCTCATAATTGAAAATGTAAAATGCTTGTTCAAATCTCCCATTGCAAAAGCAAAAAACTTTGTTCAAACCTCCTGGGCAAGAATTTGTAAGCAAGTCTGGTAAAAAAGAACTTAGAAGTTGACTCTCAGACCCAAAAAGAACTATGGGAAATGACTGATATAAGGGAAATGATATAAGGGACTGATATAAGAGACTGATATTATTATGAACTGATATATAAGAGAAATGCATTCTGGGAAAGATAGTTTTTCCGCTAAAGATGGCGACATTGCCCTGAAACACTTTTGTCAGCTCGAAAATACGTTCATGGTAAACTTAAAATACAGCCATTAAAAGAATAAGGAGGAAAATCGTCTAAGTGTCAGTTCCAATGAAAAATTGAAAGGATACGGAACTAGGTGCGTCGCGGTTTGGGGCTCCGTTGGTAAAATGCCTTATTTACCCTAATAGCTGTGCAAATTTTTACGGTAGTTAGATGACAAAAAGCTACCTTTAAGAGCAAACAAGCCACTTTAAAATCCTTAAAACAAGGGAAAGCAGTTTACACACTGAATGTTGTCTTAGATATGAAGAAACTTACGTTGAAATTAAAAAAGTTCTTTGCCTTTTGAACAAACTGCCTTCAATGAGTAATTCCTTTGCAAATCTAATAAGGAGACAAGGAAACAGACATTCAAAAAGAAATGACTGCTTTATAGATGGGGAACAAACCAGAAAAATCTGTCTTAAATAGTTGCTTCACCTGGAAGTTCCTTATAAGAAATCAATGCTAAATATCACATCTGCTAATATCAGGAGTTAAAGCGAATAAAGTAAAAATCCTAAATCCCAGTGTTGTATAGCAAACCTGACTATAAACTTCTAATGATAATTAAATGGAAAGATCCCTGCTCCGGATTATAGAAGGATCCCGATCCTGTTTTAATATGGGGTCAAGGACATGTTCGTGTTTTTTCACAAGAGAATGAAGCTCAGTGGTTACCGGAGTGTTTGATAAGGAGTGTGGAACTAAGGAAGGGTCAGCTCCAATGACGTTCCTATAAAGGAACCAGAATGAAAGTGGCTTGATTCGTGTTTCTGAGGTTTTGTCACTGGTTAATGCAAACAGTGAATAAATAGAGTTCGGAGATGTGCTGCTTTTGGTTTTACTAGCTCCTTTAGAAAAATACTTTATATCACCTAATAGCTGTGCAGTATTCTGCAAAGAGCTTTACAGCAGCTAAATACGGTAATTTCACCCTCAGCGTGAAGTGAAGTTTTCCGGTAGAACAAACCAAGAGTACTGCTGTAATAGAAACGTTTGTCTGAATTGAAGCACTTAGGGGGAGCTATTATGAATTTGGGTGAAAGGACAGCCTCTAGTTAAAAACCATTTACCGCTGACAGTGCATCTCTGCCGGTTCAGGAACGGCTGAGAGAACTGGCAACTTTGGAGTGTGGCTTAGTCCCCTGAGCAACAAGTATCACAACTCTATAACGACAACATTCACTAAATCCCAGTATTGTATAGCAAAGCTGACTATAAACTCTAAACTTTAGAAATGATGTACATACTTCCTGTCTAGTTAAGAGAATCTTTCCAATAGAGATTGTGATAATAATTAAGAGTAAGAAGATGAAAATAAGATGTGAGTTTGCAGAAATTATTCTGTTTTGTTAGATCTGTGTTAAGAAGTCTTTAGGTGTTTGCTAGTTAAAAATATGCTAATGGTAGCCCTATGTTTGTAAAATAGATCTATAGAGTTCCTTTAAGAATATAAGCTTGCAAGAAGTATCTAAGGAGTCTTAAGACATGTAGTAATAAGCTTGTAAGAACTAAAGATACTAATTGTAAATGTAAGTTTAAATAAGAAATAAGATAAGTATATAAGAAGTAATAAGAAATATATTTGCTAAAGTAATTCTATAGTTTCCTTAAGGAGTATAAATAAGTAGATGTTAATACGTTATATGTGAGTTTGTAAAATGTAAATGTTGAATGTGAGTCTAAATGCTTTGCAAGGCAAAAAATGTTATATGTGAGTTTGTAAAATAGTGTAAATGTTAAGTGTGAGTCTATTCTTAATGTATATGGTGAAAGAACCTGAGACACACAGAAGGTAGTGTCCTAGTAGACTGCTAAGTAGGCAGTCTGAATGGCTTCAAAAGTTCCAGAAGCCACTAAGAAGCTAAGAATGGCGGACGCCAGAACCAGCACAACAAGGCATCCGCAGCTGAGATCCGTGGAAAATCAACACAATACAGAAAAACCTGAGCTAACAGCAAAATACAGTGCAGTTTAAAATATTACTATAACTAAAAAGGTCTCTGGCTTGAGGAAAAAAATTGCGGAGACGCTTGTTTGAACTAAAATTGTTAACTGCAAAACGTTTTGGTTGTAAAACATCTCTTCATATTTTGAAGTGAAAGCCTGATACCAGAATTTATTTCTTGTTTGAACTTTTTGAACTTTAATGAAATAAAACTACAAAAAGAATTTGGTTATGGATTTCTTCATACTTGGAAGGCTAGTACCCGAATTTATCATTTGAATTTTGGGACTTAAGAAATGAAATGAACAATAGAGATTTCATTGCAATGGGACAATTTTAAGTTTACTTATAGTAATGACCTAGGAACTGTTTTCTGGAACTAGGTTAATAATGGAACTGTTTAAATGAAGAAATTTATTGTTTCTACCTAGAGTAAAGATGCAGTTTTGTGTATTCATATATGCTTTATTAACTGGTGACTCATGAATTGTTTTGTGAAACTGTTTACATAAAAATGGAATTACTTATGGAACTGGTTTTGTGTTACAAATGGAACTGTTTAAACAGAAGTTTGGGTTTTATAACTAGGCTTGAGACTTTGCTGAAAAATTATAAAGAAAAGGGAGAGTTAATATTCCTTAGTCTATTTAATTTAAAAAAATATTTTCTTTGAGTGGATTAATGTCATGTTTTGTTAGTAAGAAATGCAAATGGGATATACTAAGAGACTACTTTTAAAGTGTAAAGAGTTTTATTAAGAAACTGCTTTTGGATATTTTGCTAAAAGTTTTCAAAGTGTTATTGGTTAGATTGAAAATATTGCTTTTCAATATGGGTTTGTAGGAATTGTGTAAGTTCGGGTTCCTCTAACTAGGTTTGAGATTTTGTTTTAAATTATAAAGAAAAGGAGGAGTTATGAGTGAATTAAGGTTGAATTATGTTTGCAGAAATTATGTTTAACCTATTGATATTAATGCACCCTGGTTTTGTGGAGTTAAGGAAACATTTAAGTTTGATATGAATACATCGAAGTTTTTCCTATGTTTTGTTAGCAAGAAAATTCAAATGATTAAGAGTTAAAGTTGTAAGACGGAGAAAATTATTAACTATATATAGCACCATATATGCTAATTCAAATGGTTCTGTTAAGAGTTTGCTTTGTGTTGTAAGATTGGGAGAATTGTGACTATGCATAGCAGTATTAATCTGTTAATGGTAATGATGAAGCTAAGGGATTCTTTAAGTTTGCGATTGCATTAAGTTTTTGGTTTAGAAAGGGCTTGAGGCAGCTAAGACTGCTGTAGTCACCTTGGACCTAATTCAAAAGAGAAATGCCATCTTTATCATCCTCTACTCCCATACTGGGAGGTGTAACAGCTATGGAGATTGCTGTAAGCCATTAATAGAGTTATTTTTTTATATATTAAGAAAGGGGGACCTGTGGGAGCCCATTTTCAGGTTCCTCGTGGCTTTATCCAGCAGGTCCCCATAGAGGATGATTAGGACCACGGGCCTGAGTGCAGGTGTCTGAGATGGTCTGCACTTGGCTGTGCTGGGGGAGGAGGTCTTTTGCTTCATCTCTTGGCGTCTCTATAAAAACCCTGGGGCAGAGACAGTTGGGGCCCATTGGAAAAGGTTCCAGGCCCTCTCGAGGCTATCCTTTATTTTCTATCTGTTTATCTCTGCAAGATTCTCCGCAATAAATCCTTCTATCTAATATTTCCTGCTGCTCACACTCAAGAAAACTCTGGGGGTGGTTGGGTAAACGGCCCACAAAAATGTATTCAACAAAATCATAGAAGAAAACTTTCCCAATGTAAAGAAGGACATGCCTATGAAGATACAAGAAGCTTACAGAACACCAAATAGACTGGACCAAAAAGAGTCCCCTTGCCACATAATAATCAAAACATTAAACATACAGAATAAAGAAAGAATATTTAGAGCTGCAAAGGAAAAGGCCAAGTAACATATACAGGCAGACCTATCAGAATAACACCTGACTTCTCAATGGAGATTCTGAAAGCCAGAAGGTTCCAGACAGACATTTTGCAGACACTGAGACCACAGATGCCAGCCCTAACTACTATACCCAGCAAAACGTTTAATCATCATAGACAGAGAAAACAAGATATTCCATGACAAAACTAGATTTAAACAGTACCTATCCACAAATCCAGCCCCACAGAAAGTATTAGAAAACTCCAACCCCAGGAAGTCAGATGCACCCACGAAAACACAGGTAATAGATAATATCACACCAGCCAATCCCAAAGGAGGGAAACACACACGCGCACAGACACAAACACACACACTACCGACGACAACAACAACAAAAACCAAAAAATAACAGGAATTAACAATCACAGGTCATTAATATCTCTTAATATCAATGAACTCAATTCATCAATAAAAAGACACAGGCTACCAGAATGGATACGAAAACAGGATCCATCCAACACACCTCAACTTCAAGACAGGCATTACCTCATAGTAAAAGTTTGGGAAAAGATTTTCCAATCAAATGGACCTAAGGAGCAAGTTTGTGTAGCTATCCTAATATCTAACAAAATAGACTTCAAATTAAAATTAATCAAAAGTGATGGAGAAGGATATTTCATATTCACAGGAAAAGTCCATCAAGATGAAATCTCAATTCTGAACATTTATGCCCAAATACAAGGGCAGTCACATTTGTAAAAGAAACAATACTAAAGCTTAAATCACACATCAGACCCCACACACTAATAGTGGGAGACTTCAACACCCCCCCCCACCACCACCACTACCAATGGACAGATCTGCCAGACAGAAACTTAACAGAAAAGTAACTAACAGGAGCCAGACGGTGGTGGCGCACACCTTTAATCCCAGCACTCGGGAGGCAGACGCAGGTGGATCTGTGAGTTTGAGGCCAGCCTGGGCTACAGCCTGAGTTCCAGGAAAGGCTCCAAAGATACACAGAGAAATAACTAACAGATGTTATGACTCAAATGGACTTAACAGGCAGCTATAGAACATTTCACCCAAACACAAAAGAATATACCTTCTCAGCACCTCATGGAACCTTCTCTAAAACTGACCACACACTTGGTCACAAATCAAATCTCAACAGATACAAAAATTTGGAATAACGCCCTGTATCTTATCAAATCACCATGGCTTAATGTTAAAATTCAACAACACCACAAATTACAGAAAGCCTACAAACTCATAGAAACTGAACAATGCTCAACTGAATCACCACTGAGTCAAGGAAGAAATAAAGAAATAAAATACAGACTTCCTAGAATTCAATGAAAATGAATGCACAACATACCCAAACTTCTGGGACACTATGAAAGCAGTGCTAAGAGGAAAATTCATAGCACTAAATGCCCACATAAACAAGATGGAGAAATCTCACACTAGTGACTTAACAGCACACCTGAAAGCTCTAGAACAAAATAAACCAAACTCACCCAGAAGGAGTAGACAACAGGAAATAATCAAATTGAGGGCTGAAATCAATAAAATAGAAACAAAAAGAACAATACAAAGAATCAATGAAACGAAGAGTTGGTTCTTTGAGAAAAATCAACAAAGTAGACAAACCCTTATCCAAAGTAACCAAAAGGCAGAGAGAGAGCATCCAAATTAAGAAAATCAGAAATGAAAACAGAGACATAACACAAAAGGAGGAAACCAGAGAATCATCAGGTCACACTTCAAAAACCTGTACTCCACAAAATTGGAAGATCTAAAAGAAATGGACAATTTTCTGGATAGTACCACATACCAAAATTAAATCAAGACCAGATAAACAATTTAAATAGACCTATAAACCCTAAGGAAGTAGAAGCAGTCATTAAAAGTCTCCCAACCAACGAAAGCCCAGAGCCAGATGGTTATAGTACAGAATTCTACCAGAATTTCAAAGAATAGCTAATACCAATGCTCCTCAAATAGTTTCACACAACAGAAACTTAAGGAATACTGCCAAACTCTTTTTGAGGCTACAGTTACCCTGATACCCAAACCACACAAAGACCCAACAGAGAAAGAGAATTACAAATCAATCTCACTCCTATGGTGATATTTGTACTGAAATGTGATTTTATTCGTATGTTAATAAATAAAGTTGCCTGGGGGGTCAGTGCTAATAGCAAGCCATAGCAGAAGTCTGGCAGTGGTAGCACACGCCCTTAATCCCGATCACATGACAGGCAGATCTCTGTGTGCTCAAGGATACCACCAGCATAGAGACACATGCCTTTAATCTCAATACCAACCATAGAAGACCTGGAGGTCTGTATAGATGGGCAGTGACGAGGAGGTTATGTGGTTAGGTTTACAACCAATAAGAAGGCAGAACAGAAAGTCTATATAAAGACAGATACACAGGAAGTAGCACACTTGCTGAGGGAAAGGACAGCAGCGGAAGTGAAGGGGAAGCTCAGCTCTCAGCTACTGCTCTGACCTCTTGGGCTTTTAACTCTGCAATTGGCTCTGTATTTCTTATTTAATAAGACCGTTCATCTACACACTCCTGAACACTGATGCAATAAAATACTGGCAAACTGAATCCAAGAACAAATCAAAAAACTCATCCACCATGATCAAGTAGGAGTCATCCCAGAAATACAGAGGTGCTTCAACATATGAAAATCTGTCAACATAATCCACCATATAAACAAACTGGAAGAAAAAAACCACATCATCATCTCATTAGATGCTAAAAAAGCCTTCAAGAAAATCCAACACACCTTCATGATAAAGATCTTGGAGAGATACAAGAGGGATACAAGGAACATACCTAAACATAATAAAAGCAATATACAGCAAACTGATAGCCGGGCGGTGGTGGCGCACGCCTTTAATCCCAGCACTTGGGAGGCAGAGCCAGGCGGATCTCTGTGAGTTCGAGGCCAGCCTGGGCTACCAAGTGAGTCCCAGGAAAGGCGCAAAGCTACACAGAGAAACCCTGTCTCGAAAAACCAAAAAAAAAAAAAAAAAATTAAATGGAGAGAAACGCAAAGGGATTCCACTAAAATCAGGAACAAGACAAGGCTGCCACTCTCTCCATATCTATTCAATATAGTACTCGAAGTTCTAGCTAGAGCAATAAGACAACAAAAGGAGATCGGGGGATACAAATTGGGAAGGAAGTGAAACTTTTGCTATTTGCAGATGACATGATAGTATACAAAATTGACCCCAAAAATTCTACCAGGGAACTCCTACAGCTGATAAACACCTTCAGTAATGTGGCAGGATACAAGATTAACTCAAATAACAAAAAAAAAAAAAAAACCCACACACAGACACAAAAACACAGTAGCCCTCCTATATACAAATGGTAAAAGGGATGAGAAAGACATTAGAGAAACAACATCCTTTACAATAGCCACAAATAATATAAAATACTTTCAGGTAACTCTAACCAAACAAGTGAAAGACCTGTATGACAAGAACTTAAAGTCTTTAAAGAAAGAAACTGAAGATATCAGAAAAAGGAAAGAACTCCCATGCTCTTGATAGGATCAACATAGTAAAAATGGCTATCTTACCAAAAGCAATCTACAGATTCAGTGCAATCCCCATCAAAATCCCAATGCAATTCTTCACAGACCTGGAAAGAATAATACTAAGCTTCATATGGAAAAACAAAAAGCCCAGGATAGCTATTGTACAATCCTATACAATAAAGGAACTTCCGGAGGCATCACCATCCCTGACTTCAAGCTCTACTATAGAGCTATAGTAAAAAACAGTTTGGCATTGGCGTTAAAAACAGACACATGGATTACTGGAATTGAACAGAAGACCCTGACAGTAATTCACACACCTATGAACACCTGATTTTTGACAAAGAAGCCAAAATTGTACAATGGAAAAAAGAAAGCATCTTCAACAAATGGTGCTGGCATAACTGGATGTCAACATGTAGAAGAATGCAAATAGATCCATACCTATTGCCATGCACAAAACTCAAGTCCAAGTGGATCAAAGACCGCAACATAAATTCAGTCACACTGAATCTGATAGAGAAAGTGGGAAGTAGCCTTGAACACATTGGCATAGGAGACAACTTCCTGAAAAGCTTCTGTAAGGCAAAGGACATGGTCAATAAGACAAAACAGCAGTGTACAGAATGGGAAAAGACCTTCACCAACCCCACATCTGACAGAGGCATGATCTCCAAAATATATAAACAACTCAAGAAGTTAGAATCAAAATACCAAATAATCCAATTAAAAAATGGGGTACAGATTTAAACCGAGAATTCTCAACAGAAAAATCTCAAATGGCCAAAAGACATTTAAGGAAATATTCAACATCCTTAGTCATCAGGGAAATGCAAATAAAAATGACTCTGAAATACCAACTTACTCCTATCAGAATAGCTAAAATCAAAAACATTGATGGCAGCTCAGGTTGGAGAGGATGTGGAGTAAGGGGAACACTTCTCCACTGCTGGTACGAGTACAAACTTGTACAGTCACTTTGGAAATCAATATGGCGGTTTCTCAGAAAATTGAGAATCAATCTACCTCAAGACACAGCTATACCACTCTTGGGCATACACTCAAAGGACAATCAATCATACCACAAGGACACTTGCTCAACTATGTCCATGGCAGCATTATTTGTAATAGCCAGAACCTGAAGGCAACCTAGATGGCCCTCAACTAAAGAATGGATAAAGAAAATGTGGAACGTTTACACAATGGAGTATTACTCAACTTTAAAAAATTAATGACATCATGAAATTTGCAGGCAAATGGATGGAACTAGAAAATATCCTGAGTGAGGTAACCCAGACTCAGAAAGACAAACTAGGTATGTACTCACTCTTAAGTGGATACTAGTTGGAAAGCAAAGGAAAACCAAGTTACAATCCATAGCCCCAGAGAAGGTAGGTAACAAGGAGGACCCTAAGAGGGATGCAAGGTTTGCCCTGGAAAGGGGAAATAAATGAACTCTTCTGGGTAAACTGGGGGTGGTGGGAGGAGGTTAGAAGGGAGAGGATGAGTGATGGGAACATGAGGGATTGGGAAGGTATTGCAGGAGGGAAGGAGAGGGAGGTCAATGAAAGGGTTATCTTGATAGAGGGGACCATTTCAGGTTTAGGGAGAAACCTGGTACCAGGGAAACTCCCAGGAATCCACAAGGATGACTCCAGCTAAGACTACTAGCAATAGTGGAGAGAGTGCCTTCTCCTGTAATCAGATTGGTGACAAATGATACAGTGCCTGGAAGACTTTGGTACGTTTTGGACCAAGGTGCCCTGTGGAGGATGAGACACGCCATGTGGGCATGGCAGACAATGGAAAGTTATTCACAGGGCAGATGCAACATCCACATGGCAAGTTTATTTTGGGGAAAAGGTAGAGGGAATGGAGGGAAGGAGAAAGGAGAGAGAAAGAAAGAAAGAGAGATGTAGCCGAAGTTTTTGTGTGTCCTGCCAGGTCTGCAGCCATTCAGAGATTTATATTAATTAAAACTGCTCAACCTTTAGTTCAGGCCTAGCACTGACTAGCTCCTACACTTAAACTCAGCCCATTTCTGTTAATCTATATGTCGCCATGTGTTCTGTGGCTTTACCTGTGTGCCATTACATGCTGCTCCCTGGACAGCAGGCTGGCGAATCCTGACTCAGCCTTCTTCTCCCCAGTATTCTCCTTATCTATTTATCCTGTCTATACTTCCTGTCTGTCTACCGGCCAATCATCATTTTATTTATCAACCAATCAGAGAAACACATTCACAACATATAAAACTTCCCACAGAAAGGGGAGGGAGGTGTTAGGATCCTGCTCTCACAAATGATAGTCACGAGCCATGGCCACGATTATCAGAGTTACAGAGAGCTTTATTAGAAGGAAAGAGGGGATAAGAGGGAGGAGAGCCAGGTCTGGAGAAAGATGGCAGGAACAGAGCACAGCTGGATACAGAGAGAGAGAGCAGAGGGAACAGAGGGAGAGAGGGTGGGGTCCGCGTCCAGCTTTTTTAAGGTGCAGATTGCGTGACCATGCCATGCATACATAGTCACCAGCACCCACTCATGACTTAAGACGCAAGACCCCGAGGAGTGAGGGCAGGATCCTAACAAGGGGAAGAGAGAAAGGGAGAGAGAAAGAAAGAGAACACAAAGGGGGAGGAGTTTTTTCTTAAAGGAAATGTAGAATGGCATCAGGAGGACATTGTCAGAATACTAACAGTGACTACCCTAATTGTCACTAGAGAACCTTCATCCACTAACTGATGGAAGCAGATGCAGAGATCCACAGCCAAGCATCATGCCAAGATCCAGGAGTCCAGTTGAAGAGAAGGAAGAGGGATTATTATGAGCAAGGGGGGTCAATATCATGACAGGAAAACCCATAGAGACAACTGAACTGAGCTCATGGGAGCTCATGGACTCTAGATTGACAGCTAGGGAACCTGCATTGTCCTGTGGGATATCCTGTATGTTGTAAATATATGTTGCTATGGTTGATTGATAAATAAAACAGATTGGCCAGTAGCCAGGCAGGAAGGATAGGATAGGCGGGACAAACAGAGAAGAGAGGCTGGGAGGTGAAAGCCGAGGGGAGAGGCCAGCCTGCTGTCCAGGGAGCAACATATAAAGGCAACAGGTAAAGCCACGGAACACGTGGCAACATATAGATTAACAGAAATGGGCTGAGTTAAGTGTAAGAGCTAGTCAGTGCTAGGCCTGAGCTAATGGCCCAGCAATTTAATTAATATAAGTTTCTGAGTGATTATTTTATAAGTGGTTGCGGGGTCCGTGGTACTGGGCAGGACTGGAGAAAACTCCAGCTACAAATGGCGCCCAATGGGTTGGCAGACTTTCCACCTAAAACCTGAGAAACAAGATTCTAAAACGGTGCTAAAAACAGCTTCCTAGTTGTCTCTCTCAAGGTAGCGGCAGCCTGCGGGTTTGAGCTACTATGGCGGGTTCCTGGCATGTGCGCTTGACCTGCAGTATGGCGGGAATGAGGTGTCTACAAGCAGCACATTACACTGCATGGTGGATTTAGCCTTTGCTAGTATAAACACAAAAAAAACAGAAAAAAAAACAACAACAACAGAGGTTTCTGGGCTACACACTGCTTTGATAGAAGCACAGACCCACTGTTTCTGAGAGTTGATGGCTCCCAGAACTGGCATTAAAGCCATGTTGGGAAGCTGAGGTGGGCAGAGTCACCAGCCACAGGGACAGTTTCTGTCTTACAAATGCTGCAGTTTAAACCAATAGATTCACAATAAGACAGATTCAGATGGAACAAGACTTTAAATGCTTTACAATGTGTGTAAAAATGCACATAGGCTTGGAAGAGAGAGAAAAAGGAATATATAAAGTTATATAAAGAAATAGGTAGTTTTTAAAAATAAAGTTTTTAAAGAGACAGTAAAGGAAGTATAAAAAATAAGCCACGTAAAGATGGATATTAAACAGAATCTGGATTGTGTTGTCTTTGGGAATTTTAACTACAAAAAAAAATTTGATTGTAAAAGCTGTTTAGTTAAGCCAATATATATATTTTAAAGATACCTTGACTTCAAAATTTGGATCTAAGGATATGTTGCTTTGAAAAGGAGGCTCTGCTTTTGTTTCCACAGAAAGCCAGGGGCTATGGATTTGTTCCAGATTAAGATACATCAGGTTTGACCAGCCAAGACCCCCTGAAAGGTCTCTGATGACACCATGGCCCAGATGATCCAACATCCAGAACGGTGTCAAGGCAACTGGCTCAGACAATACAGTCTCATGGACTACTCCATAACCCAAAATATTCTTTATGTCCTCATAAGATATAGCACCCCCATCCAACAGGAAGTAGTAAAAGAAGCTACACCCAAATTCCCAAATATACCAAGCTGCCTTTGAAGATGGAATTGGCTCACTCCTTCTCTAAACCCAGGCATATTGCTAAAAGAAAAGGTTAAGAGATTCTTGTGTCCCAAATCAGAAGAGCCCTCTGGTGTGGGACAGAGAAAAACCAATAATTTTATTTAAAACAAGTTGATTATAAATGCAATCTCTTTCTAAAGAAAAAAGGGGATATGATATAGATATGATAGGATGAAAGGGTGATTAATGAACCTACTTTTAAAGAGCAACAACTTGTTTGAAATGTTTTACATTGGTATAGATTTTAGTTTATTGATACAAATTTAAAGTTAAGCTGGGCGGTAGTGGCGCACGCCTTTAATCCCAGCACTCAGGAGGCAGAGCCAGGCGGATCTCTGTTAGTTTGAGGCCAGCCTGGTCTCCAAAGTGAGTTCCAGGAAAGGCGAACAGCTACACAGAGAAACCCTGTCTCAAAAAACCAAAAAAAAAAAAAAAAAATTTAAAATTAATTTTGTTATACTGTGTGTATATTTCTACTCTTAAGGTATTATGTTTGTACAGCTCATTTAAAATTGTAATGGATGATTAAGAAATAGATTAATAATTAGTCATCTATGATAATCATACTTGTAGCAATGTTAGTTAAGTTTTCTAGGTATACATAGATATATTTCAGATAGATAGGTAATCCTTAAACACTTCAAAGACCTACAGAATATGGCTTTTAAAATGTTTTAAAAATTTAGACTTTCTGGACAGTGAGACATGTCTGCTCCTGGCAGCACCAATTTACTTCAGAGAGGAGGATGGGCATCGAAGACAGTCTGTATGGAGTTTATCTTCTTCTTGACAAAAATAGCCATTTGGGCAAGAAACTGTTCTTGTCTGGACTGCTAATGTATTGACTGGACATGAAGGACCCATAGGAAGGTGAGCACTGAACTTTGCTTGGCAAAATGGTCCTTCAGGTTCCTACTTCGCAGAGGAAACTGCCAGACATTCTACAGGACACAGAGAAAAGTGACTGAGAGACTCTAGGCCTGTGGGCTGAAGACAGACGCCCCAACTTTACAGAGGAACTTTGGATGACTGTCCAGGCTGCCAGCTGTCTCTGTCTACTCTCGCAAGACTCCTGAAAGTTGCTTGCGTCCTTCTCCCATTTCTCAGGTAATATATCCTTCTGAGGTCTTTGATGTAGTTGAAGACTAGATAGTTATAATTTCCTTAGTTATGATAAGAGATAAGTTAGATATGAAACCTTAGACTCACAAATATAGGATAGGATATCTTCTTTAATTTTGCCAAATACAAATAGACTAGATATTGTAACCGTAATTCTTGCTAGATAACTCTTTTGTTATATGTAATTTTACTATGTTAAAGTTAAAATCTTCCTTTAAAAAAAAAACAACGGGAGGCAGAGCCAGGCGGATCTCTGTGAGTTCGAGGCCAGCCTGGTCTCCAAAGTGAGTTCCAGGAAAGGCGCAAAGCTACACAGGGAAACCCTGTCTCGAAAAACCAAAAAAAATAAAAAAAAATAAAAAAAATTAAAAAAAAAAAACAAAAGGGGAAGTATGTGGGATTTCCTGTATTTGTAAATATATGTTGTTATGATTGATTGATAAATAAACACTGATTAGCCAGTAGCCAGGCAGGAAGGATAGGATAGGCGGGACAGAGAAGAGAGGCTGGGAGGTAGAAGCCGAGGAGAGAGGCCAGCCTGCTGTCCAGGGAGCAACATGTAAAGGCTACAAGTAAAGCCACAGAACACGTAGCAACAACATATAGATTAAGAGAAAAGGGCTGAGTTAAGTGTAAGAGCTAGTCAGTGCTAGGCCTGAGCTAATGGCGCAGCAGTTTAATTAATAAGTTTCTGAGTGATTATTTTATAAATGGTTGCGGGGTCCTTGGTACTGTGCAGGACTGGAGAAAACTCCAGCTACAGCATGCAACTGACTCAGACACTCTGCATATGAGTGACAGTTGTGTAGCTTGGTCTGTTTGTGGAGCCCCTAGTAATGGGACCAACGTCCGTCCCTGGCACATGTGCTGGCTTTTTGGAACCTATTCCCTATGGTGAGATGCCTCGATCAGCCTAGATGCAGGGGGGAGGTACTTGGTCCTGCCTCAACTTGGTATGCCATGCTTTGCTGACTTCCATGGGAGGCCTTGCCCTTTCTGAGTAGTGGATAGGAAGGGGTAAAAAGGTGGGGGGAGGGAACGAGAGGAAAAGAGGGAAAGGAAATTGAGGTTGATATGTAAAATAAATGAAAACAAAAGGTTTGCAAATTAAAAAAAATAGAAAATAAGTAAAGAGATACAATGAAAAGTATCCTTTTCAACTTACTTTTCCATTTCCTTTGTTCCTACTTACCTAGTCACATACAAAGTTAACCATGGTTGTGGGGCGTTTACCCACCAACCCCACAGCTCCCCAGTTTTCTTGAGTGCAAACAGCAGGAAATATTAGATAGAAGGATTTAGATTGTGGAGATAAACAGATAGAAAATAAAGAATAGCCTCGAGAGGGCCTGGAACCTTTTCCAACAGGCCCTGAGTGTCTCTGCCCTAGGGTATTTATAGAGACACCAAGGGGTGGAGCAAAAGACCTCTCCCCCAGCACAGCCAAGTGCAGACCATCTCAGACACCTGCACTCAGGCCCGTGGTCCTAATCATCCTCTATGCAGACCTGCTGGATAAAGCCATGAGGAACCTGAAAACGGGCTCCCACAGATCCCCCTTTCTTTATATATAAAAAAATAACTCATTATTAATGGCTTACAGCAATCTCCATAGCTGTTACACCTCCCAGTATGGGAGTAGAGGATGATAAAGATGGCATTTCTCTTTTGAATTAGGTCCAAGGTGACTACAGCAGTCTTAGCTGCCTCAAACCCTTTCTAAACCAAAAACTTAATGCAATCGCAAACTTAAAGAATCCCTTAGCTTCATCATTACCATTAACAGGTTAACATAAATATTGCTATACACAGTCACAATTCTCCCAATCTTACAACTCAAACTCTTTTTTTTTTTTAAAGATTTATTTACTTATTATGTATACAGTGTTCTGTTTGCATGTATCCCTGCAGGCCAGAAGAGGGAGCCAGATCTCATTACAGATGGTTGTGAGCCACCATATGGGTGGGAATTGAACTCAGGACCTCTGGAAGAATAGCCAGTGTTCTTAACCTCTGAGCCATCTCTCCAGGCCACAACTCAAACTCTTAACAGAACCATTTGAATTAACATAAATTGTGCTATATATAGTTAACAATTTTCTCAGTCTTACAACTTTAACTCAATTATTTGAATTTTCTTGCTAACAAAACATAGGAAAAACTTCTCATGTATACACATCAAACAAATATTTTCTTAACTCCACAAACCCAGGGTGCATAAATAATAGGTTAAACATAATTTCTGCAAACATACATTCAACCTTAATTCACTCTTGACTCCTCCTTTTCTTTATAATTTTTTAAACAATCTCAAACCTAGTTAGAAGAAAACCCAAACTTTCACAATTCCTACAAACCCATATTGAAAAGCAATATCCTCAATCTAAACATTAATACTTTGAAAACTTTAGTAAAACATCCAAAAGCAGTTTCTTAATAAAAGTTTTACACTTTAAAAGTAGTCTCTTAGTATATCCCATTTGCATTTCTTACTAACAAAATATGACATTAATCCACTCAAACAAGAAAATATTTTTTAAACTAAATAGACTAAGGAATATTAACTCTCCCTTTTCTTTATAATTTTTTAAGCAAAGTCTCAAGCCCAGTTTAGAAAACCCACACTTTTCTGTTTAAACAGTTCCATTTGTAACACAAACCAGTTCCATAAGTAATTCCATTTTTACATAAACAGTTCCATAAAACAATTCATGAATCACCAGTTATTAAAGCAGATATACATACACAAAACTGCATCTTGAGTCAAGGTAGAAACAATAAATTTCTTCATTTAAGCAGTTCCATTTTTAACACAAATAACTCTAGAAAACAGTTCCCAGGTCATTACTATAAGTAAACTCAAAATTGTCCCATTGCAATGAAATCTATTGTTCAGTTCATTAAGTCCCATAATTCAAATGAAAAATTCTGGTACTAGCCTTCTGTCTCCCATCTGTAAAGCAGTCATTTTTTTTTTTTAAAGATTTATTATGTATACAGTGTTCTGTCTACATGTATCCCTGCAGCCCAGAAGAGGGCACCAGATCTCATTACAGATGGTTGTGTTCCACCATGTGGTTGCTGGGAATTGAACTCAGGACCTCTGGAAGAGCAGTCAGTGCTCTTAACCGCTGAGCCATCTCTCCAGATCCTAATTTCTTTTTTGAATGCCTGTTTTTTATCCCCTTAATTAGATTTGCAAAGGAATCACTCATTGCTGGCTGTGTGTTCAAGAGGTAAAGAATTTTTAATTTCACATAAGTTTCTTCATATCTAAGACAATGTTCAGTGTATAAACTGCTTTCTTAAGGATTTTAAAGTGGCTTGTTGGCTCTCAGAGGTAGCCTTTTTTATCTAATCTGAGTTCTCAAGCGGTAAGATTAAGCTTTCTAGCATAGCTTTGAGAAGAAACTTCATTCTCAGCTGAAAAGTTTTTGGACAGTATTGCCATCTTTAGATGAAAAACTACATTTCCCAGAATGCATTTCTCTTCATCAGCTCAATGTTAAGAGCTAGCTTATGGACTCCATTTCCCATAGTTCTTTTGTGGGTCCAGGAGTCAACTCTTTTAACGAACTTGATTTAGAAGTTTTTGCTTTTGCAACAAGAGATTTGAACCAAGAGTTTTAAGTTTTCAATTATGGGACATTGGGAGATTTCTGTTCTGAGCTGGCTTCAACAGGTGTCTCCTTCATTTGACACTGGCCCCCGAATCAGAACTGCACCTGCCTAGTTAGCGCGCATTGAGGCTGGCATTTCTGATAGCAACTTTCCTCGGGACTTGTGCTTGCCTGAGCCAGTCAGTGAAAAACAAAAACATTTACAACAGAGCTTTTCAATAACTCCTTCAGAGACATTTTCTCCCACTGACAGATCTTTATCATATTTTGCTTGTTCCTTCACCCCCCAGATGCAGAGCTTCAGGTATCAGTCTGCGACTCTGTACCTCTGCTAGCTGCCTTTGGAGGTAGGGGCTTTCTTCCCCTCAAATCTGCCTCAAACTCTTAGCAGTTTTCACAGGTCATGCATTTTCTAGGGAGGAATCTGTCCCTTCTCTGTTTCTTCAGAGAGTCAGTTCCCAGTTTGTTCTCAGTTTATCCCCTCTGCCCCAGAAACAGTTTCCAACACTACAGTGGCGGCTTTCCCTGCTACTTAAGGTGTGGGAGCCCATTCTCAGGTTCCTCCTGGCTTTACCCAGTAGGAGGTCATTTGTTCCACCCCTTGGCGTCTCTATAAAAACCCTGGGGCAGAGACAGTAGGGGCTATTGGAAAAGGTTCCAGGCCGTCTCGTGGCTATCTTTTATTTTTCTATTTGTTTCTCCGCAAGATTGTCCGCAATAAATCCTTCTATCTAATAGTTCCTGCTGCTCGCACTCAAGAAAACTCTGGGGAGCTGTGGGGTTGGTGGGTAAACGCCCCACAGAATGGTGCCATGAACACAGCCTAAAGAAAAAAAAGGGGGGACTAAAGAAAAAAAGGGGGGACTAAGACAAGTGAACAGGGACTAAAGACAAAGAAATAGGGACTGAAGATAAAGGAAAATAATAGTTTTATTACAGTTTTTCGTGCAAGTGCTGAGTCAGCCATGCCGGTGTTATGGAAAATATATATTTTATATATATTATTGAGGGGCAAGGGTTTTGTCCTCGAGGGAAAAGGAAAGCGGACTGGAAGGATGTCCAATGCTACAGAGAAATTCTCTTCTGTCAAAATTTTCTATCTTCTATCGCTTTCTCAATTTCTATCTGTGAAAAATAAGTACAAGGTATAGCCTAATAATATAGGGTAGGAAAAACTTAGAAGTGTAAGATCGTGTAGAAAAAAATAAGGCAACTAGACAGAAAAACTCTACAATTTTCTAACTTTGGGGGCTTTGAATACAAACTAGGGGGAAAAATCTTTCTTTGGGCTTTACGGGTAGTAAAAAAGCTCTTCTTTGAGCTTATGAGGAAGAAAAAGTTTCCTATGGAAGCTTTTGTCCTGGGGACAGCTGAAATGCTAAGTCCAAATGGCAGGAGAAAGTGCTTTCTCCCTGAGGCAAAAATGGGTGAAAGAAGTCAAAGTTTAAAGTTGAAGTTTTGGGAAGAGTTGGTCTTTCTCTCTCCTGGGGGGAAAAAATCTCTCTAAAAAGCCTTAATCTTTCTCAAAAGCTCTCTTAAAAAAACTTAAAAACTAAAGCCTTTCAGAACTCTCTCTCAGAAGGACAAATTAGAACCACCTGAAGATATTAGTATGAGGACCACCTGTGATTAGCTCAAAGGGAAAACAACAAACCTCTTAAGACAGCAAAACCTCTCTTAAGTTCTCTTTCAAGCTTTAAAAATCCTCCCAGCAATGCAGGAGGCAAGGACAAGTTCCTAAAAACCTCTTCTAAGCGCTGTCTCTTCAAGCTAGTAAAAGACAGTGGGTCAGAGTACCCTGAGGGAAACGCTTGGGAGAGTGTGGGTAAAGAGCTACAGAGAGCCCAAAAGGGCAGGAAACTTTACTGGGAAAAGCAAAAAAGCCAAGCTTTTCAGTTATAGCCGAGCTGAGGCATCAAGGGTTTTGTTTGAGTGAGCTTTTCAGAATGAAAAGGTGCTCCTCATCGTCCTAATGCAAAGATTCCCTGAAGCAATGCAAACTCTGTTAGCATGGTAGCCTCTCTTCTGAGCAAAAACCCAGAGGTGACTTGGCCAGCATCTCTGAGTTGGGGTGAATTTCAGATACTAGGGTTCCTGCAGTGGTAAACTTCCTGGAGCACAGAGCTGAGGCAGGAAGGTGCAGGTCCCAGGGGAAGATTGCTAATGAACCACCAAAGCTAAAGCCAGTGGGTACGGCACAGTTGTCCACTTTCCTACAGGTCCCGGGTTGATAGGTCCACAGCTGCAAAAAGAAATCTGAGAAAAAGCTTTCCTATCAGAGTAAGGACCTTTCTGGGAAAACAGTAAAGCTGAACTGTGTCTGAAGCAGTTGTGCTGCTGAGTCAGAACGCTGTCTGGGGGAAGAGCCCAGCCAGGGCAAAACAGAACTATCCAGGAGTAAAGCTTTCTTTTCTATCAGAGAAAGCACCTCTTTGAGAAAAGCTTTGTTTCAACTGACTCCCTGAGATGAGGAAGTGTAGCCCTGAGGGGTGATTGCCTCTGGTATAAGCTCTGTCCTTGAGCACCCAGACAAGCAAACCCAACCCACTGGGGGACTGGGCCGGGTGAAAGGTTGAGGGAGAAACACCTGTCCTAATGCTAGCTTAGATATGGCAAAAACCTCCCTTGCTAAGCTTGATTTATGAACACTAACCTCAGGCCCCGAAAACAGAAATGGACTAAAGCCCCTACCTTCAGAAGCAAAAAAGCTGTCATTGTGACATTGGGAAATGTTTCTGGGGTAGAGGGGATAAATCGACACCAAACTGGGAACTGTCTGGGAGAAAGACTCTGAAGATACAGAGAAGGGACCTAATCCTCCACAGAAAATGCATGACCTGAAAAAGCTGCTAGAATTTGAGGCAGATTGGGGGGAGAAAAAAAGCCCCTACCTCCAAAGGCAGCTAGCAGAGGTACAGAGCCGCAGACAGATACCTGAAGCTCTGCATCTGCGGGGAAGGCACAAGCAAAATGAGATAGATCAGTGGGAGAAATCTCTTCTGAAGGAGCTATGGAAAAGCTGTTGTACATGATCATGTTTTTCACTAACTGGTTAAAACAAACACAATCCCCGAGGAAAGTTGCTATCAGATATGCCAGCCTCAAAGCCGGCTAATGAGGCAGGTGTGGTTCTGATTCGGGGCCAGTGTCAAATGAAGGAGAGACACCTGTTAAAGCCAGCTGAGGAGAGACCAGAAACCTCCCAATGTCCCATAGTTGAAAATATAAAATGCTTGTTCAAATCTCCGTTGCAAAAGCAAAAGCTTTGTTCAAACTTCCCAGGCAAGAATTTGTAAGCAAGTCTGGTAAAAGAGAACCAGTTGACTCTCGGACTCAAATAGAACTATGGGAAATGAAGTCTAAAAAGCTAGCTTGCAATAAGGTACTGATATAAGGGAAATGCATTCTGGGAAAGGTAGTTTTTCCGCTAAAGATGGCGACATTGCCCTGAAACACGTTTGTCAGCTCGAAAATATGTTCATGGTAAACTTAAAATACAGCTTTTAAAAGAATAAGGAGCCGGGCGGTGGTGGCGCACGCCTTTAATCCCAGCACTCGGGAGGCAGAGCCAGGCGGATCTCTGTGAGTTCGAGGCCAGCCTGGGCTACCAAGTGAGTCCCAGGAAAGGCGCAAAGCTGCACAGAGAAACCCTGTCTCGAAAAACCAAAAAAAAAAAAAAAAAAAAAGAATAAGGAGGAAAATCATCTAAGAGTTTAAGTGTCAGTTCCAATGAAAAATTGAAAGGATACGGAACTAGGTGCTTCGCGGTTTGGGGCTCCGTTGGTAAAATGCCTTATTTACCCTAATAGCTGTGCAAATTTTTACAGTAGTTGGATGACAAAAAGCTACCTTTAAGAGTAAACAAGCCACTTTAAAATCCTTGAGAAAGCAGTTTATACACTGAACATTGTTTTAGATATGAAGAAACTTATGTTAAAATTTAAGTTCTTTGCCTTGAACGAACAGCCTGCAATGAGTAATTCCTTTATAAATCTAATAAGGATACAAGGAAACAGGCATTCAAAAAGAAATGACTGCTTTATATACTGGAACAAAGTTCAGAAAATCTAGCTGTCTTGCAAAAGAGTTGCTTCACCTGAAAGTTCCTTATAAAAAAATCAATGCTAAATATTACAGCTGCTAATAACATTAGGAGTTAAAGCTAATGAAGTGAAAATACTAAATCCAGAAAATGCTTTTTCTCAAAGTAAGCTAATGAAGGATATGTTTTCATGAAAGAACATCTATGCTCTTGACTCCTTTGAATAGTAACAGTTTGGGTGAAAATATTGGAACTAACAACAATCAAGTCAAAATGTTTCAACAAATTCAAGACGCTATTCCACAAAAGAAAGCTGCCATGCTTTGTGGGCCATATTAGAGCTCACTCCAATCTTCCTGGTCCTTTAGCTGAGGGGTAATGCAATGGCTGAGCATTATCCCAAGTGGAAATGGCTCAAAAGTCACATGCTCTTCATCAAAATAGCATAAGCTTAAGAAAGCAATTCAATTTTTATCGAAGCAGTTTGTCAAATAGTTAAATGATGTGGGATATGTCCAAAATATTTTCCTATCCCTCACTTAGGGGTAAACCCTCAAGGTCTTCTTCCTAATCATCTATGGCAAATGGATGTTACGCATATTGCAGAATTTGGCAAATTAAGATATGTACATGTGACCATTGACACTTATTCAGGATTTTTAATGGCTAGTGCAGAATCTGGGGAAGCTACAAAACATGTAACTATGCACTGCTTTAAGTGTTTTTCATATATGGGTATACCAAAAATTGTTAAAACTGATAATGGTTCTGGATATAGTAGTAAGGCATTTCAACAATTTTGTACCCAATGGGAAATCGTACATAAAACAGGTATTCCTTATAATCTTGAGGTAAAAGGCATTGTAGAAAGGGCTCATAGCAGTCTTAAAATACAACTTCAAAAAATAAAAAGGGAAGAAATTTACCAGTGTTATAGCAAAGCTGACTATAAACTCTAAAGTTTAGAAATGATGTACGTACTTCCTGTCTAGTTAAGAGAATCTTTCTAATAGAGATAGTGATGATAATTAAGAGTAAGAAGTCGCCGGGCGGTGGTGGCGCACGCCTTTAATCCCAGCACTTGGGAGGCAGAGCCAGGCGGATCTCTGTGAGTTTGAGGCCAGCCTGGGCTACCAAGTGAGTCCCAGGAAAGGCGCAAAGCTACACAGAGAAACCCTGTCTCGAAAAACCAAAAAAAAAACAAAAAACAAAAAAAGAGTAAGAAGTAGAAAAAGATGAAAATAAGATATGTGAGTTTGTAGAAATTATTGTCTTGTTAGATCTCTATGTTAAGAAATCTTTAGGTGTTTGCTAAGTTAATATATGCTAAAAATAGATCTATAAAGTTCCTTTAAGACTATAAGCTTGCAAGAAGTATCCACTGTAGTCTTAAGACATGTAGTAAGTAATAAGCTTGGAAGAAGTAAAGATGTTAGTTGTAAATGTAAGTTTAAATAAGAAATAAGATGGAATGAATATAAGTATATAAGAAGTAATAAGAAATATATTTGCTAAAGTAGTTCTATAGTTTCCTTAAGGAGTATAAATAAGTAGATGTAAATGTTGAATGTGAGTCTAAATGCTTTACAAGGCAAAAGGTTATATGTGAATTTGTAAAAAAGTGTAAATGTTGAGTGTGAATCTATGCTTAACGTACAAGGATAAAAAAAAAAAAAAAACAAAAGCAAAAACCTGAGATACGGAAGTTAGTGTCCTAGCAGACTGCAAAGCAGGCAATCTGAGCGGTTTTCAAAAGCTCCAGAAGCCACTAAGAAGCTAAGAATGGTGGATGCCAGAACCAGCACAACAAGGCATCAGCACCTGAGATTCATGGAAAAACAATGCAACACAGAAAAACCTGAGCTAACAACAAAAACGTTGCAGTTAAAATATTACTGTAACTAAGAAGGTCTCTGGCTTGAGAATAAAAGTTACAGAGACGCTTGTTTGAACTAAAATTGTTAACTGCAAAAAGTTTTGGTTGTAAAACGTCTCTTCATATTTGGAAGTGAAAGTCTGATACCAGAATTTACTTTTTGAACTTTCTGAACTTAAAAAAAAATGAGATAAAACTACAAAAAGATTTTTGTTATAGATTTCTTCATATTTTCGAGGCTAGTACCAGAATTTATTATTTGCATTTTGGGACTTAAGAAATGAAATGAACAATAGTGATTTTGTTGCAATGGGACAATTTTGAGTTTACTTATAGTAATGACCTGGGAACTGTTTTCTGGAATTATTTGTGTTAAAAATGGAACTGTTTAAATGAAGAAATTTATTGTTTCTACCTAGAGTCAAGATGCAGTTTTGTGTATGCATATATGCTTTATTAACTGGTGATTTATAGACTGTTTTATGGAACTGTTTATGTAAAAATGGAATTAAGTTATGGAACTGGTTTTGTGTTACGAATGGAACTGTTTAAATGGAAAAGTTTGGGCTTTCTAACTAGGCTTGAGATTTTGTTTAAAAAATTATAAAGAAAAGGGAGAGTTAATATTCCTTAGTCTATTTAATTTAAAAAATCTCGTATTTGGGTGGATTAATGTCATATTTTGTTAGTTAAGAAATGCAAATGGGCCGGGCGGTGGTGGCGCACGCCTTTAATCCCAGCACTTGGGAGGCAGAGTCAGGCGGATCTCTGTGAGTTCGAGGCCAGCCTGGGCTACCAAGTGAGTCCCAGGAAAGGCGCAAAGCTACACAGAGAAACCCTGTCTCGAAAAACCAAAAAAAAAAAAAAAAAATGCAAATGGGTACAACAAGAGATTCCTTAAAAGTGTAAAGAGTTTTATTGAGAAATTGCTTTTGGATGTTAAAAGTTTTCAAAGCATTAATGGTCATGGGATTGTAAAAATTGTTCAAGTTTGAGTTTTTCTAACTAGGTTAGAGATTTTTATTTAAAAAATTATAAAGAAAAGGAGGAGTTATGAGTGAATTAAGGTTGAATGTATGTTTACAGAAATTATGTTTAACCTATTATATTAATGCACCTTGGTTTTGTGGAGTTAAGGAAATATTTAAGTTTGATGTGAATACATCAGAAGTTCTTCCTATGTTCTGTTAGCAAGAAAATTCAAATGGTTCTATTAAGACTTAAAGTTGTAATACTAAGAAAATTGTTAACTATATATAGCACAATTTATGTTAATTCAAATGGTTCTGTTAAGAGTTTGAGTTGTAAGATTGGGAGAATTGTGACTATGTATAGCAATATTTATGTTAACTTGTTAATGGTAATGATGAAGCTAAGGGATTCTTAATGTTTGCAATTGCATTAAGAGTTTTTGGTTTAGAAAGGGCTTGATGCAGCTAAAGACTGCTATAGTCACCTTGGACCTAATCCAAAAAAGAAATGCCATCTTTATTACCCTCCTCTACTCCCATACTGGGAGGTGTAACAGCTATGCAGATTGCTGTAAACTATTAATAACGAGTTATTTTTTATATATTAAGAAAGGGGGACCTGTGGGAGCCCGTTTTCAGGTTCCTCGTGGCTTTACTCAGCAGGTCTGCATAGAGAGGATGATTAGGACCACAGGCCTGAGTGCAGGTTTCTGGGATGGTCTGTACTTGACTGTGCTGGGGGAAGGTCTTTTGCTCCACCCCTTGGGTCTCTATAAATACCCTGAGGCAGAGACAATCAGGGCTCGTTGGAATAGGTTCCATGCCCTCTGAGGCTATCCTTTATTTTCTATCTGTTTATCTCCACAATCTAAATCCTTCTATGTAATATTTCCTGCTGTTTGCACTCAAGAAAACTCTGGGGAACTATGGGGTTGGTGGGTAAACACCCCACAGGGAGTGAGAAAGAAAAACACCTAATTTCGACCACTGACACATATGGGCACATGCATCTGCACACACACACATGCATATTCACATACAGAGAGAAACACTGCTAAAGATGATAGTCATCCCAACACAAAATCACTAATCAAGCAGCTGGCCAGATGTGGTATGCACGCCTTTAATCCCAGCACTCAACAGGCAGAGGCAGGTAGATCTCTGGGAGTTTGAGGTCAGTGTGGTCTATATAGTGAGTTCTAGAACAGCCAAGGCTACATAGAGACGCCTATCTCAAAAAAAAAAAAAAAAAGAATGAAGCAGTTATGTCTCAAAATGACTTTTAATGGTGAGGAGGGGGATATAAGCTCATCACTGTCTACCACTACTTGATAAAACAGTCTTGTCCTCAAAGCAAAGCTCAAGGATACAATGCAGGAAATAAACAGACTGAAAAATCACTTTTATACAGTCTGCTGTATAAAACTATCTATACCCACATTCTATTACAGTTGGCCAGGAACATTTCGCAGGCAGGTAAGGAAAGGTGGAGAAGGGAGAAGAAACAATGCAGAGGAAAAATGACTTCTTTGCTCCTATCATGGTACTTCTGGGGTTTTCCTGTCACCACCTCTCTCATCACCATAGGAATACTGGTATGACAGACATAAGCTACCATGCCAGATTTTACCTGGGTTCTGGAGATTTGAACTCAGTTCTTCATACTTGCATGACAAGTACTTTACCTACTGAACCATCTCTGCAGCCTATGTTTATATATACATATTTCAATTATTTTAATTGAAGCACTTTATATATATACAAAGTGAAATGCTTCAATTAAAATGAACACATCTACCACCAAACATATTTATTACTGCGACCATAAAAATGACTTAGCAAATCTAAAATACACAATATCTTACTAAGTCACCACGTTGAACAATAGGCCACCCAAACTTTCTCCTCTTGTTCTAAGTGAACTTTATATCCTTTGACATGTCCTTATTTCTATCACCTGCCCCCCCACCCCACCCTCTGGCAACTATCCATCAATTATTCACTACTCCTGTGAGTTCCACAATTGGGAAATTCTACATATAAGTGCGATACAACAGATGTCATTTTTCTGTACTCAGCTTACTTCATTTAGCATAACGTCCTCCAGGTTCACCCATACTTAAGTAAATGGCCAACTTTCTTTCAATTGTAAGGCTACATAATACTCCATTGATGGATTCTTTGACTGAATTCACAGATGTGTTTAAAAACACAAACAGCATGAACACAGGGATGCCCTAACCTAAGAAAGCCATCATAACTTGACATCGATAGTGAGATAAAAGGGGTTCACAAGGCCCTACCCCTAGCTGAGGAATGACTGGTGGTTGACAGCTTTTGGGGAAAGTACAGTAAGTTTTGTCCAGGGGAATGACCCTAGTAGGTTAACTGTAATCAGGTGGATGGCTTCACACACATCCACCCATGTGTATTTTATGAGCACTAATTTTGGACTCTGGGTTTACACTAAAAAAAAAAAAGCAGGGGTGGGGAGAGACTGGAAAGATGGCTCAGAGGTTAAGAGCACTGACTGCTCTTCCAGAGGTCCCGAGTTCAATTCCCAGCACCCACATGGTGGCTCAACCACCCATAATGAGTTCTGGTGCCCTCTTCTGGCCTGTAAGAACACATGCAGGCAGAACACTGTACACATATAAATAAATAAATCTTTAACCAAAAAAAAAAAGGGGGGGGGACATGAAGTTGGGAGGAGATGAGTGCAGGTAGACATGACCAAAATACATTGTATACATGTATGAATTCCAGAAGTAATTTTAAATGGAAAAATTGTGGAACGGTAACCAGAGAGTAAATGGGGTTTAGTCCTGTAGGGGATTACCAGCTAAAGACTTGGCCTTTTCCCCTGTGTGACATCAGAAATCAGTGTGGTAATGCAATGCTTTGTGCAGAACAAGAAATGCATCAATTTAAAGGATGCAGCTTTAAAAACATTTTAGATTGGCCGGGCAGTGGTGGTGCATACCTTTAATCCCAGCACTCAGGAGGCAGAGGCAGGGAGATCTCTGTGAGCTCTACAGAGCAAGATCCAGGACAGGCACCAAAACTACACAGAGAAACCCAGTCTTGAAAAAGCAAAGAGAAAAAAAAAAATTTAGATGAAGAATTCAAGCCCCAAACAAGGACTTCTGATAAGTGATCTGAACAGAATGCATGTCATGAGGTTTTATACATTGGATCCCAGATGGCCACAGATGTGGACCTAAGTTTTCTAGTTACACAGACGTAAAAAGGGAAATGTGATTCCCCCAAAAGACTCATGGCATTTAAATCAAACCCAGCTAACTGCTCAGAAGGAACACTGGCCTTTTCCCTGACATGAACCTTTTACAGGAAGGAATCCATGTCATGAGTGGACTTTCTTTTCAGTGCTTACCCTAACATGAAATACAAGATTTGTAGAGACAGGTTCTTACTCTCACTGTGAGTACAGTTAAACCAAGCCATTTGTTTTCTACATTCACCATCACCCCGAAGCTGCTCACAAACAGTGTCCATATATTTATGATTTCAATGTGTTTATTTATTCTTTCCTTTCTTCTCTCCAATATCCTTCTCTTCCTTCACAGGGTCTCTAGCTCAGGCTGCCCATGAACTCCCTATGTAGCCAAGGATAATCTTGAACTAATCCTCATGCTTCTACCTCTAGAATGCTGGGATTAAAAGCATGTGCTACTACACCAGGTTTATGGGGGGGCTAGGCCTCAGGAATTCTAGACAAGTATTCTACCAACTGAGCTATATATATATTCCAGTCTTTCAAAAAAATTTGTTTTTCTTTTTGAAACAGGATCTCACTATGTAGCCAAGGCTGGCTTTGAACTTTAAGTGATCCTCCTGCCCCAAACTCAATCCTGAGTGCTTCTGTTATAGGGATCCACCATCATGCCCACCATGTTTCTTTCTTAGGGTTATTTACTGTTTGCCAGTTATATACATTACAGATATTATTCTTTGCTTTATTTTATTTTTTCATTTTGTCCATGATGGCACAACTAAAAGAAAAAGAAAAACTAAGAGAAAGATAATGTTATAGGGCACTTTCATATCTCACTCTCATTCTTCACTGAATTAAAAAAATAGCTAGGAAAGACACACTATTTCAATATGTTTATTCATTCAACAATCATGGAGGCCCTACAGCCAGTCCCAGCAGGGAAAATTAGTAACTAATCAAACACACACTAAAGGTAACAACAAAAGCCAACCTGATACAACTGACCTTCCAGGGGTCAGAGAAAAGCAAAAATCATAGCAAAGAAGTAAGTACACCAAAAGAACAAAATACAACTTTCAAAAGGAATTCCAAAAAGCAGGAAAAAAGGGAAATGTGTTTGGATGTGGATTCCCATCTGATGTTACATGTTCAGAGATAGGCCACATTGTAAAATGACTTTTAATCAAAGGCTTGAGAGATGAGGAAAATAGGCATGTGATAAAACACAGGAAAGAATGCCCCCAGAAAAAGAAGAGCAGAGTGCAAAAAGCTTCTACCCTAGAATCAGTAAGATGGTCACCACAAAGGAGAAGGAAGGGGAAAAGGAGCACTAAGGGAGCAGGTAAGAAAAGAAACTGGTACAGACTTACAGGCAAGAGTAAGGGGCACTGATTTACCCTGGTGTTTTTAAGCGGAGGCATTTGTTAGCTTTTCTTAAGACTCAATGTTTTTCTTAAAGTACTAGGGATTGAACCCAGACACACATGCATGCTAGCAGTGTTCTATCTGTGAGTTGTATCTGCAGCCCCAGACTACATATTTCATAGAATTACTCTGGCTGCTGGGTTATCAGTATGGACAAGAGGAGGACAAAGCAGGGAAAGAATCAGGAAACAATTCTCATAACCCAAAGAAATTGATGGTGGCGTGGGAAAGGATGGTAGCAGTGGAAGCAGTGAGGTCACTCATCAGACTCAACAACCATTTTGACAGGAGAACTCACAAGATTTATTGACAGATGAAAAACAAGGGGTGAAGAAAACAGCAAAGGGTCATTCTCAGTCTGTGCCATAATTAGGATAGTAGTTGCTGTTATCTGCCATGGAGAATACTGAATTTGAAGGTTTACAAAAGGTGTACAAGTTCAATTTGGAGCCTGGGTTGAGTCTTGTGCAGTTTTATCAATGAATCAGCAAAGAGTGGGGAGATGTATGTTAGTAAGCTTTCCACTGCTATGAAGAATGACTAAGGGGGGCATGGGGGATAAGTTGGGGGGAGCAGGAGGAGGGATGAGAGGGGGATCTGTAAATTGAATAAAAAATGTCTTAATAAAGAAAAAAAGGAAAGAAAAGATACACAGATAGTTTTGTCCGCACTGCTGTAAACTGAAGTAGTTGGCCATACGAGATAAACGAGATTACTGCACAGTCCCTCACTACTGACATCCAGAGTATCGTGCTTCTTAGCCACCATTCCTGTCAATTATGTCACAAAGCAGAGATCCATGTAGCCATTAGATCTCAGTAAGGACAATTATAACACCTGACAGTTGGTAGACTATAGACTGGTGGGAGCAACAAGAGCTATAGTTTGGGATACTAGCTTCCCCTCATGTTTTCCAGAATCTATGAAGTCACTCTTTTAGAAGCACTTTGGACAAAAGCTGGGGCTTTAAGGAGCGGCAATCTTACACCCCTATGCCACCCAGCCCACGACAAGATATCCTGTAGGTAGCCTACCTCCTCTAGGTGTACATGTAGTTTATCACTGACTTAAGTTCTGGAACATCAGTAGGGCCATGGAGATGCCTGGGCATTCTCTCCATCTAATCCAGTAGTCCTCCATGCTCCACCCGCCACAAATAAGGCATAATCGGTTTTTGCTTTGTCCTCATTTGTTGTATCTATAACAAATACACACCAAATACATACATTAGAAGACAAGTAGCTTCCTAGAAGCTGTCCTACATATCTTAGGAACCAGCAAATGTGCCCTTTAACATTAGTTCACTTTAACAACTGAGAACACACAGCATTCCAAATAGAAATTACTTGGATACCATCCCACACTCCATACACACATTTGGAGAGGCACACCAACCGCATTTTATCACTAGTTTGGTAAGATCATTCAGGCTCTTCATTTACAGCATGGTAATCCCAACATTTCCAAAACTTGTTTTAAGTTGTTTGAGGTGAGTGCTGGCCAATAAGCACACATCATCTCATTTAGGGAATGAATACTCAGACTGTTCCTTACCTCTTTTTTTTACCAGGGCCCTCCATTTCCCAAATGAAGCTTAGGAAGGATTTCTTCCTATTGGCCAAAATTGGAATCTTCTAGTTGCCCCCATTCTGGTTGATGCTTGTTGGTTCCTTCCTGTTTCCTTCTCCTGTATCCTAGATTCCTGTATCGTCTTTCTCTTCAAGCAGATATTTGGAAAAAAAAAAAAATAGACAGTGAGGATAACTAAGAATCCTATAGCCTGTCTGCTCTTAGAAGGCATGACTTTAAAGAGGCTAATCCTTCACTTCATTAATAACTATTCTCACCTAAGAAAACCAGGGTACAGCACAGCACACAGCCTATAGCACAGACCATAGACCAGCCTATGACTCAGACTTTGCATGTGATGTCTAAGTGTATCAAAGCTCCTGGAAAGTTCAGTTTTACTGGTTACTGAAGAGCGGGGGCACCAGTTATAGCAATCATTCTCAAATTCAATTACATATCAGAATTACCTGAAAAATGCATAAAACATAGATGGCTGGGCCCAAAACCCAGTTTCTGATTTATTGAGTCTACGTTTTGCTTTTCTAACATGTTCTCTTGTGATGCCTTTGTTGTTGGTCGGGGAACTATACTTGCAGAAACACTGGGTTAGAGATGAAGCTGGACTGTTGTTAAATTACTGCAATTATCTCAGCCTGAGTTTCTTATATTTAAGGAGTTCAGCTATCAATGTGTCCGGGTCACTGGAATGAGGAAATATGGAGGAAGCCCTTAGCATGAGTTAGCATTTGGTAAACCACAAATGGATGCAAGCAGTCAGTAATGACTATGGCTCAAAACATACTACAGCATGACATTTTATCTTCCTCTAACCTCCCTTTCGCAACTATAAAGGAATTTCTGTGCTCCAAACAATGTACCTAAATTATGCACCATCTACAGACAATCTTAAACCATAGTACTTAGAACAAAGAGGACAAATCACTCTATAGGCTGTATCTGGAAAAGAGGTGGGTGCTGACTGAAGAAATACTAGACAACAAGCCGCCATCCACCAGAATGGGACAAGAATCTGGCATTGTCTTGAACTAAAACAGCTGGATGCCCTTACTATTCCAGCTAAAGTCAAGTAGTGAGGCGTCTTTAAGCAGGAAATACAGACATCTTGCCAGGCTGTAGCTTACACTACAGCAATGTGCCAACCCACTTGCATTCTCAACCCTCCCCGCAACCGCCAGCTCATGTCTCCCTGCCTACTTAGCCATTTACCTTGCCTTAGTCTAGTTACACTTCTTTTGCCAGGATTGCAATTTTCTCAGATCATTCGGTCAAGTATCCGTGGACATTAGCTTGGACTGTGAAACCTTGAATCTTATGGCTTCTTTCTGGAAATCTTTTCATTTTTATTTCTCATCATTGTGCATCTCAAAAGCTAGAAAGGAAGAACCAGGCCAAGTATGATGATAATACATACCTGTAATCTCAGCACTTGAAGGATGGAAAATTCAGGGTTGAAGTCAGCCTAAGCTACTGGAGACCATATAAAAGGGATGGAGAGAGGGGACAGAGGGCAGGTGAACTGAGACTGGGAGAGGAGAGAGTAAAAAGGAGATGGGGAAAGAAGAGTGATAGAAATTCCCAACACGCCCTCACGCTGGGCTCACGCTGGGCCCACACTGGGCATGGTCGTGCACGCCTGGCAGGACACTTACTCACTTCCACCTAGTCATTTCCGGGTCAAACGTCCTGCGTGACCCATGACCCTGCATGTTGCGCATGCCCGGTGGGATACCTAGTCATGCGGGACACTTAGTCATTTCCGCCCAGTCATTTCCAATTCAAAAGTCAAGCATGACCCAGGACCCCGTGGCTTTTCGTAAAGCGCGCAGAGCGGCCATGTGATCTATGCGTATGTGTGGAATAGCCACATGGGCCTGTGTGCGCAGGCGCAGCTCAGCCTTTATAAGCTGGCGCCATGATTCCCTGGCCCCCTTCACACACGTGTCTTTCCACAGGCCGGTGCACATCTCTCTTTCTCCTCATCTTAATAAAACTCTTGTTAGTGGATTCTGTCATGTTTCGTGTCTTTTCCTTACAGGGTAAGAGCGCTGATAAAAACCAACAAAGAGGAAGGGGGATACTGAACAGGAAGGAACAAACAAGGATGAACCAGACTGGACTTAACTGGAAGGATTCTAGTTTTGCCCACTAACAATATGCCTGTGTTTATTTTACTCAACTTCCCATATTGTTGTTGTCATGGTTGCACCATGCTGAAAACACCAGTCATGATCACAATGCAGCAAGGCCCCATTCCAAACGCTTAACCAGAATTAAAACTCCATTGGCATTCCACTGATAGCACTGGAGGTCTGTCTGTGCCACACTCCTTCCTCACAGCAAAGTGAAGCCCACACACACACAGTCTGGAAGGGTAAGATCCCAGGACCCATGGGGAAAGGAGACAAGACAGGAAAGCAGAACACAAAAAGGAAGGGAATCAGACTTCCCCCACCCTCTGGCCTCTGGGGTTTAGTAGACGTCTTATTTGGGAGCATTAACCCAAGCGCTCAAAACCCTAGCATGCATTGTTACCCAAGCTCTAGTGCTAGCACTTTTTCATCCCATTGAACCCTTCTAGTAGTATTTCCTATTCTGATGCTAGTTTTCAAAGTCTGGAATGAAGCCGTATATTACACCATTCCTAATGTCTTCAATCATCATTTCTGGAGGAAGTAGGATCTGACCACTTAGTTCAAATGAAGATAGTTAGATCCACTTTATTTTGGGGGGCCTGTTTCATTTTCTATTACTTATGTTTATCTGAAATTAAGTCAATAATTTGTTTATTGTCTGTCTCCACATATTAGAATGAATGGTACCTGAGAAGCGAGTCGATGTGTCTCAGGTCTCCAGGGTCTGGCACATTATGGAGTCAGATGTTTCCTGAACGAAAGGACAGAAGGATGTCTAAACAGGGGTGTGGGTTTCGCCAGGAGAGTCCCAGCGCGAATCCCAGCGCCAAGGGGCTTTCCCTTCTCCCCACTCAACCCCAGCCCTGTCCAAAGAAACTTCCCGCCAAACATCTATCTATACAGCCCACTGCACATGTCCAAGTAATAAGGTCGGAAGACTAAGATCTCCTACCTCCTCGCGTTCATTTCTACCAGCAAAGGAAGCCACCTCGGTCCATTCCGGTGGGGTGGCGGCGTCAGAGGGGTTCTCGGCAGCACGAAAGGGTGAACTGAACTGCCTAAAGCTATATAAACAAATTCAAGCTTCCCATCGTCCTTGGCGTTCTGAACACCGGAACCGCAACTTAAAACCGCCGGGACTTCCTGTACTGTTGCTACGGCTTCCCGACTCTGATTTGAAGGAACTACATGTCAATCAACTCCGAATTCACTTCCGGGTCACCCTTGCGGGTTGGGTGGTGGGGCTTTCTGGTTAGTTGACTTTCGCCTCCCCTTTTCTTTTTGTCTCGCTCTGCGTCTTCCCTGGTCCATTCCAGTTCAAACAGCCAAAGTCGGGAGATAAAGAAAACATTCTTCTGGCCTTTGTTTTCGCCTGTGAAACGTTACCGCTTGGTGGCAGCATGATTTCACGAGAGCATGCAGTTCCGCTCTCCCTCCGCCCTTTGTGTTTAGAAAAAAAGGCACCTCAGTGAAAAACTGCTTCCTTAGAGAAAGACGACCTTCTCTGGCATTTTAATAGCCCCCAGGTTTTCCAAATTCTGAGCCAATCTGATGAATAGAAGAGTAGCTGGAAAAAAATGTTTTTAATGTGTTTTTTTTTATTATTAGTCTTGCTGTATATTTTCTCGGATATGCATTTTGATTTTTAAAAAACAGCTATATCGATATGTAAAATTAAGTTAAATTAAAAAAAAAAGCTATATCTCCCACAGAGCACATTTTCTTAATAGAAAATAAAGGCATAGTAGGTTAGTTTTGCTGCTATTAAAAAATCAGACTGGGTACTTTATAACCATTGGAAATTAATTTTCCCATATTAGAGGTTGGGAAATACAAGACAAAGGAACGAACTGGTTATGACCTCTCACTGCTTTCAAAATGTAACATTGTTGCTTGGTACTCGGGAGGAACTGTTTAATCACAAAATGGAAGAGGTGTCAAGAAATTCACTTCCCATTACATCTCTTTTTTATAAAAACACCTAATCTTGTTTATAAGGGTTCTCCATCAAAAACCTTCCAACCCCCAGGCCTCCAAGTACAACTGATTAAGTGATTAAATTCTGTGACCAAAGTATTAATACAGTTGCACCTAGCTGCCATATATTGAGCGGGCCTCCTAGGTTTGCTAATACTCAACACTGCATGAGTAGTTGCAGAATAACTACAAGGTGGGTAGATTTGTTCTCATTTTTAAAGTGTGTGTTATAGTCAGAAGCTCATTTTTTAGTAAAAGGGGGACCTGTAGGGTCCTGGCCCCTGTTTTGGATTGCTTGCTGACCTTGACCTTGATATCCTCCCTATGCTAATTCCCTCCCGGGTTCCACCCTCCTGAATGCTTAAGGGAAGTTCCTTGTCTGTGTATCCTGCATAATGGGCATTAACAGCTTAGATGCAAGATTGTAAAACATTGGTAGTGAACTTCTGCCCTCCAGGGTTCTCCCATTGTGCTGTAAGCCTTTATTTAAGACCTCTTCCCTCCTTAAATAAACAGCATTTGGCATTAAATAAAAAAATTTAAATGATTACAACAAAAACTGTCCCCATGAGATGCTAAGTAACCACCAGCTAAATAAACCACTTTAAACCAAAAAAAAATGTGTGTGTGTGTGTGTGTGTGTGTGTAATATACATATAATTATATATATATATACATACATGAGGACTGTTTAAAACTAGTAAATAGCATAATTAGGAATCTAATTCGAAGACTTAGTTTATCACGTGTTGGAATTATGAGTATTTGATGTTGTTTTCTGAGTTTTCCTTCTTGAAAAGCAATTATGTTCACTGGGTACAAAAAAGCAGTGGCTGGAGTTCTGGCTGGCCTGTTGGAATGAATTTTACCTCATGTTAGATTATTAAAAGGCATCTGTAGAGACAGAAGGCAGAAAGAATGAGAGGTCTAGCTCTGACCTTAGGTAGGACCATGTTTATTCACAGTGAGGGAGCATTTTGTCATCCACATGATCGATGGACAAAATGCCTACAGGGATTGTGGGACCCTTATAAGGTCAGAAATGTAGTTCACATGGGAAGCTCAGAAGTGTATTCTTTCAGCAGGAAACTATCACCTCACACATTGGAAAAACTGAAATAGTGCTTGATGGCAATGAGGCAGAATGGAGGTGGGATTCTGGACAACACAAAGGTGAGAGATACTTATGGAGACAACACATCAAATAACCAATGTCCTGGTTAGTTTTATGTAAACTTGACAAAAGCTACAGTCATCTGGGAAGGACTCTCAATGGAGAATATGCCTAAGTTTGACTTAGTGACAAGTCTGTAGGGCATTTTCTTGATTGATTGATGTGAGAGAGCCCAGCTCAGTAGGGGCAGTGACACCCCTAGGCATGTGATCCTGGGTGGCACAGGAAAGCAGATTGAGCAAGCTACAGGGAGCAAGCCAGTAAGCATGACTTGCTTTTGCTTCAGTTCCCGCCTCTAGGTTCTTGCCTTGAGTTCCTGCCCTAACTTCCTTCAGAAATGGACTGTGATGAATAAAACATAAAAGGAATAAATCCTTTCCTTTCCCAGTTGCTTTTGGTCATGTTTTTTTACCACATCAATAGGAACCCCAAGACAGCCAATAAATAAATTCAGAGGTTTTGAGAAATGCAATGAACAAACTTAACTGAATGCCTATAAATTGAACACTGAAACCAACAATCACATAATACTCATTATTTTCCAGCCATGGAACATGTATGATAATTAGATTATAGTACATGATACACAATCAAAAAGTGGGACTGGAGAGATATCTCAGTGGTTAAGAGTGATTGCTGGTCTTGTAGAAGACCTAAATTTGGGTTCCCAGAACTCACATCTGGCAGCTGACAACCGCCTAAAACTTCAGCTCCAAAGTATCTGATGCTTCTGGCCTCCATGGGCAACCACATGCACATGCAAACACACACACATACATACATATTTGTAGCAGGCTTTCTTGGACTGCCAGCCCCCAAATCATGCATGACACAGAAACATTATTAATTATGAATGCTCAGTCTTAACTTAGGCTTGTTTCTAGCTGGCTATTTTTTAACTTAAATTAACCCATTGCTATTAATCTATGTGCTGCCCTGAGGCTTGTTTAGCTCATCTATGTACTGTCCATCCGTCTTTCCTGCTTCCTCTGAGTCTGAGTTCTTCCATAGGAAAACATTCCCTTTTTCATTTTTCAAGGGCTGGGCAACCAAAACACCTTTGAAATGAAGAACTGACCAGAAAATAAGCACTGGTAGTTAATATCAGATTTCAACAACTGTTTGGTACTATTGGGTCATCATCTTTTAAGATTATATAGTAAATCTTATTTTAAGTATTTATCACACATGTTGCATCATTCTTTCTCATTCTCTCTTTCTGTTTCATTTCTATGTCCCTTTTTCTGTTTTATGTCTACACATACAGAAACATATTTAAATCTAGATTCTTCAGATGTGAAAAAATGTAGTATTTGTCTTTCTTTGTCTGGCTTATTTCCCTTAACATGGTGATTTCAATTTCCATCCATTTTCCTCATCACAAGATGAATCTTTCTAGATTTTGGACTTCTCTGAGTTTTCTGTTTCTTAGCATTTTTTTAAAAGTTTATTTAATTTATTTTTGGTTTCAGAAAGCATGTGTGGTGTGCAGAAAGGAATGTTACTGTTCTATTGTTGCCTGTATACTTTCCTATCGTTCTTAGGATTATAATTTTCATCTACAGCATTTTTTCCAATCTTACTGCCGAGATCCTGCTTTCCAGTTGTCAGTGGACACCAGTACAGTGCTGTTGTTCAGGCACTGAGCAGTAATTCATAACGTCTCCTGAAAGTCCATTGACCCTTTGTGAACTGCCATTTACATCTACTCCTCTTCAATGTTTGAACAGCTACTTTGAGTCTGAAACAATAGGCATAAATGAAAATAATTATTGTAATAGCTCTGTCTGGGCTAGTTTCCTTGCCTATGAGTGAGAATAAAACTCCAGGTGATAGTCTTGTCTCTTGCAGTTTTAGGTTAGAAGAAACACCCTTATCCAATATTGTTAAGATCTACTTACTGGTCAATGCAAATAACTGTCAGCAAATAGTTGAATAGTAAACAGTTACTTTACTTTAAAATATTAAAAATAAGTCTAATACACTATTCACATATTATATGTTTTAATTTAAAAAACTTAAAGCAACATAGCTACCTAAACCATCAAACAAAGCAAATTACATAAGTTGCTTCCTGAAATAAAAGGCCTGTTGAGTCTCTTGAGTTTACTTGTAATGTAGCAATTTAGCAATCAGCTTCAGTCTGCTCCTCCACATTACTCTTATCTATTGACCTCTACATTTGCCAACATTCAACATCCATACCCAGATCTCTGAGTAGCACATAAGACTCAAGTACTCAGTTCAGCTGTTCCTTGCAAACCCTCCATCTGCTTCTTAAATTGGTTCTTCTACTCCTGTGAAGGGCTACTCAACACTTATAAAGGCAGTTTTCTTAAGGTCACACTTAGTACCTCTTTCTCTCAGCTTTTCCCTGGTACTTTGTACAAGAGAACAAGTGGCACTTGGAGGCAACACCTCAGTTTTCTACTTCTGCTGCCTGTTTCTGTAGAGGTTGACCTACTTCCCTCCACCAATAGAGCCAATTTCTAAAAAAAGTACAGTCTCTCCAAACTGAAAATGATAATTTTAAAAGTCCCGGAGGCTCTGCAAATAAACAGAACATTTTAAAATATAATCCGTTAAGCACATGATTAAATGTACTTTCCAGGAACGTAACTGAAGGCAGGATTTCAAAGTGGTATTTACACACTCATGTTCACAGCATTATCATTCACAATTAGTTAAAAGGTGAAGGTAATCCAAGTGCTTCTCCATGGACAAATAAGACACACTGTTTACATACAGTAGAATATCATTTGGCTTTAAAGTAAAATGCAATCCTGTTAGTCATTAGATCAAGTGAAATAAGCCAGTCACAAAGCAGAAAAACTGCATGAGCCCACCCATATGGAGCATCTAACAGTCAAATTCAGAGAAACTGAATGGTGACTTCAGGAACTTGGAAGAAAGAGAAATGGGAATGTATCGTTTAGTAAGCATGGAGTTTTTAGTTTTGCAGCATAAAAAAATTGCTGGAGATGTGCTATAGAAAAACAATATATGTAATACTTTTGAATTGTTTACTCATAAATGGCTAAAACAATACAATTTTAAGTTATTTGTCCTTTACCACAATTCAGAGTTCCTAGACCATCTGATGGCTCTTCCTATTTGTAACTTGTCAGGACTTTCTATGGATACTGTCGTCTCTGTCTCCCCTGCCCTCTTTAACCCACTCCCACCTGACTTCAATTACCTCTCAGCATTTCTAGCTTCAGTATAATCAGGCTATTGGACTTTGTTCACCACTTATTTCTAGAAGTTTTCTGACCCCTTGGCTTCTGTAAGACTCTGCCTTATACTTTGCTGACGTCTCAGTGACCACTCTTTTTCTGTTTAGTCTTTGTTTTCTTGCCTATTCATAGATGCTCATGGCCTTGCCCTGTCTCTCTTGGTGCCTTTTACAATCTTACCATTTTCCATGTGAAGGCACAATTAATTAAACAGCGCCTGCTATCAAATTTATATCTCTGCTCAGGACTCTCTGCCTTGTTGACTCTATATGACTGCAATAAGCTATTTCAACTCAACTAGTCAAATGACACTCATCCTTCCTCCTGTCTTCTAACTCAGTAATATCCCCCTCTACATTTTGTTCTAAAGTCTGAGGTTCATATTAGGATCCTGATTCTCTTTTATTCTCCATATCAAATTGGTCCAGAACGTATTATTCATTCTCAAACTTTATCTCAACTATCAGTGTTTTCTGTTCCATCACCTATCACCTCCAAGCTGGTCTGCTTTTAATTTTGTCTTCAAGTTAACCTTACACATCTTTTTATTGTTTGGGGAGTCTCTTGAACTCCCCTGATCAACAACTTGAAGGGAGGCATCCCATGCCTGACACTGGGGTTTGGCTTTTGTGAAGTATTATCACCATACAGGATGTAACTTCATTTACATTTTCATTTAAATTACATGTGCACACACATACACTTAATGTTTCTCTGGCTTTTTCAACCATCTTTAATGTTCTTTCTCTTCCTTCCCTCTCCCTCTGGATTCCCCTCCTTCCCACCAGATGAAGTACCCTCATTTTTCCAATTTCCCAATTCATCCTACTCTCCTGTTTCTAGTTCCTTCTACCCCTGGTTTCTGTGGTATCTTCAGGTTATACACTCACATCTTAAGATTCAGAACTAGGACCCACAAATCAGAGAGAATATGTAGCATTTATCTTTCTGGATCTGGATTACCTCACTCAGTGGAATAGTTTCTAGTTCCATCCATTTACTTGCAAATTGATTTCATTTTGCTTTACAGTTGACATAGAATTCCATTGTGTATACGTACCACATTTTCATTATCCTTTCATCAGCTGAAGGACAACTAGGTTGTTTCTATTTCCTAGCTATTATGATGAATGTGATGAACGTGGCTGAGCAAATACCTGTAAAACAGAATATTGAGTCCCTTGGACATATACCAAGGAGTGGTATAGCTACATAATGTGGTAAGATTTCAGTACTATAGTAATACAACTACGACTGCTACAAATAATAATAATAATAATAACAGCACAATAATATAAAAAAAAACAGACTAGTAAATCAATAGAACAAAATAGAAGTCCCAAACATAAGTGCATGTAATTTTACAGCCATCTGATATTTGACAAAGATGCCAAAAATACACGCTGGAGCAGAGACGGCATCTTCAACAAGTGGTACTATGAGAACTGGATGTCTACATGGAGAAGACTGAAACTAGACCCATATGCATTACCCTGAACCCAAATCAACTTGAAATGGATGAAAGAGCTCAATGTAAAATATGAAATGCTGCAACTGCTAGAAGAAAACATTGGTGGTACCCAGAGATATAGGTGTAGGAAGCCTTTCTGACCAGGACTTCACTTCATTAGAAATTAAGGCGAACAATTTACAAATAAGACCTCATAAAACTAACATACTTCTTTACAGCAAAGAGAACAATACGCTAGCTGAAGAGGAAGCCCACAGAGTGGGAGAGAGTCTTTGGCAGCTATTCATTGATAGACTATACAGAATATATGAAGAAAAAAGAAAGAATCAAGAAAACCAATGATCCAGTTTAAAAGGGCCTATTGGAGGTGGGGGAGACAGACAGCTGTGGATCTCAATAGAAAATTCTCAAAATGAGATGAAAAATGGCTAAGAATTATCTTTAAAAGTGTTCGTCATCTTTAACAATTAGGGAAATGCCAATTAAAACAACTTTGAGATTCCATATTACTACAATCAGAATGGCTAAGATCAAGGAAACAACTGACAATAAATGCTGGTGAGGATGTGGGAATGGGAACTCTTGTTCATTGTTGATAGGAGTCCAAAGTGGTGCAGCCACTGTGGAAATGAGAGCGGCTATGTCTCAAAAAAAATCAAACAAACAAACAAAAAAAACCCGGTTAAAAAAAAATTCTCATCTCTTTAAAATTCACCACACAAAGATCCCGACTGCACTCCTCCAGCTAGATTGTTCTTTGCAAGGTCTTATGATGCTTTTTCACTAATACCTTTGCCCATGCTATTCCCTCTGCTTCAAATCTTTCTGGCCTGCTTGGCTAAGGTGCCCATCATGACTCAGCTCAGGTATGCTCCCACAGTATAGGATGAAGCTCACCTCGTTGTTACCTCACTCTAGCTAGTTCTTCCAAAGCAGGTAGCAAATTCTTCTCCTTTATCCCGAATTCCACCGTCCAGCCTCTAATATCATGCTTGTAAATGGTATTAGACAGAGAGAGAGAGAGAGAGAGAGAGAGAGAGAGAGAGAGAGAGAGAGAGAGAGAGAGAGAGAGAGAGAGAGAGAGAGAGATAGCAGGAATGGAGTGTGGATTGGACTCTGCTGAGAACACAGCACACGGGACTTAAAAACAGCATCACTTAAAACAATTTTTTTCATACAACATATTTTCCTTGTTGACTTACAGAATTCGTCTATCACCTAGGTTATAGGAATAGCGTTGCTAAGCAACAACATGCCACTTTGGCGCCTGCATGGCCCGGATGAGGCGGGGCCAGGGCTTCCTCTGCGGGGTGGGGGTGGGGGGGGGAGGGTGGTACGCGCAGGCGCCAACGGAGAAAACGGTCTCCGTTTCCGCCCTACTGTTCTCAATCAACTGTTAAAGCAGCAAGCGCAACAAGCCGCTTCCGGAAAGGTAAAGCCGCACTTACCCGGCTGTAATATGGATACCGCCTGCGAAAGCGTAGAGCAGGTAAGATGCTGCTCCAGGGCTTGGTAAATACCCAAGTAGAGATTGAGTGATGAGCGACCCAGGGAGTCGGGAATCGCTCACCCAGTCCCGCTTTTTCTTTTCCTTCTCAGGTTTCTGGCGAAGTGGTGTCCGTGGCCCATGCTCTTTCTCTCCCAGCCGAGTCATATGGCAACGACGTGAGTATGACTCACCTCCAGTTATCCCAGAATGTCTGAATGCCCCGGCACTAAATTATAAGTCCCTTTCCTGTTGTTTTCTTCAGACCTCCCCACTTCAACCAAAATTTGTACCTTCTTTCACATCATTCTAATCGTAGTTGACAAATGTAGTACTCTAATGCCTGTAAAAGAGATCCCCTAACTTTCCTATGATTTAGAAACACCTGGGAGGCGTCTAAACACCCCACATGTCCAAATTACAACCCATAACCGATCAAATCAGAATGTCTGGGGGAAGAGGAGCAAAAACCTAGTAGTTTCTAAAGGGCCTTATGGTCCCATTGTGCAGCAAAGTTCCACTGGTTTGTGGTGTGCTTCATTATACATGCTGTGTGTTGACAAATAAGAAAAAAAGACAGCAGGAATACTAATACCACCCAAATCAGAATGTAATGTGTACTGGAGTGGCTCAGGCAAGGATGGAGGCAGTAGATTTCATCAGGGAAGTGTAACTTGAACTGGACCCTCAAAGAGTAAGTAGACAGAAGATATGGATTCGAAAGTAGGAAAATTTCTTGGTCTACGGTGGGGAGGTGCATATGCAGATAGATTTTTCTGGCCTTATGAAGGAGACAACAGGCGGGTTGGAAAATGAGAGTCCAGTGGAACAGCTAGTGGGTACTTGGCCAGACTTATTTCTAATCTAGCTGCATCATTTGTTCTGGGGTTTTACAGTGTGGAAAATGACTATCGGATATACACAAATGAGTATAACATGCTACACTGATGAAAGGGAAAAATAGTTTCACATGTATTTTTGTCCTCCCAACAACTCTGAGGGGTATAGGTGGGTATATTAATGTAACTTTAATAGTTATTTAAGTCAGTCCTGATTTTCCACACTTTCACTAGCTGCTGGAAAAGGATGTCCAGTGGTCCATTATTTTTGTTATTCTGTGTTGACAGCTTCTATGGTCATTATAAGGGCAGAAGGTTTATTAGTTTTATCCCTTGACAGCAACATCATTTTCTTTAGACCTCTTGAGATTTAGCAGGGTGTCTTTAATTTACCCATTACAGAACTGAGAGATTTCTGAGCTGATGTTCTTCCTCTTTTGCAGCCTGATATTGAGATGGCTTGGGCCATTCGAGCAATGCAACATGCCGAAGTCTATTACAAAGTGAGTTGTCCTCATCATTAAGCAGAAGTCAATATGTAATTTTAGCGTATGATGCTATGCTAATCATAGTTCGCAGCAACTCAAACTGTTAAGTTTTGCAGATTGTTTTAACTGCCAAAGAAATCTTACCTCCAGAGAACAAGGGTAGAAATGAATTTGATGATGAGAAGTTCTGCTTGTCTGCCCCCCCCCCCCCCCGTTTTTTTTCTACCTGGAGGAAAGATGACTGGACCATACATAGCAGACACTTAAATGTCTGTTGAATGAATGAACACCCACAGAATGAGAACCAGGCAATATTAGGACTGAAGGGTTCATTCAATTGCCAAATTGGTAAAAGAGGAAAAAGGAGAGAGAGAGAGAGAGAGAGAGAGAGAGAGAGAGAGACTCTTATTACAGCTCTTAAAACTATTTTAATGACTTCATAAAAGACCTGGTCTATTACTGCCTAAAGTAATCTTCTGTCCTGAAAACCATAATCAGGGTTTCTTGATTGTGTGGCGCTGGAGGGGTAGAAGTGTGATTAGTGACTAGCATCTTTATGTTTGTTTTATTGTCTGGCAGTTGATTTCATCAGTTGATCCACAGTTCCTGAAACTCACCCAAGTAGATGACCAAATCTACTCTGAGTTCCGTGAAAATTTCGAGAAGCTCAGGGTAGATGTATTGGACCCAGAAGAACTCAAATCAGAATCAGCTAAAGAGGTAAGTATCATCTTAAAAAATATCTAACATCTGGCCAATGCTTTTGATTGTATGTATTTATATAAACTTCAAATTTGTTCAAGGGACTTACAATAAGGAGCCTGGATTTTATAATAATGAAGTCAATTATGGAATAAATTATTTTTTGTCTTACGTACTTTTTGTGTTTATTGAGAATATTTTTTTCCTTTCCTTATCTTGGGCACTTCACCTACCCCATTTACCTATTCCTTTTTTTTTTTTTTTTTTTTTGGTTTTTCGAGACAGGGTTTCTCTGTGTAGCTTTGTGCCTTTCCTGGAATTCACTTGGTAGTCCAGGCTGGCCTCGAACTCACAGAGATCCGCCTGGCTCTGCCTCCCGAGTGCTGGGATTAAAGGCGTGCGCCACCACCGCCCGGCCTCCTATTCCTTAAAGTGGGGAGGAGGGATGAGTTTATGTTAGCAGGAAACTTAGCTGGAAAGATTGGTTGATGGAATAGTTAATAGGATACAGAGAATATAAGGAGATATTTTGATTCTCTGAATTTTTGTTCTATTGATCATAGGTCCTAGATAGCATACAAATGGTGTTTCTTGCTTATGTGATCATCTCTTACTGACACAGAACACTGATATTATAGTAGGAAAAATATTTTCCTTAAAAGTGGGCTCTTGGCTAATGAAGAATTTAAACTTTAAAGTCCTAGCAGACTGTCACTGATCATTGAGAACTTGCCCCTAGTAGATGGACATGTATAACATATAGGTATATCCCTGTCCTCTTTGTCTCATTGGTACTTTGGTGAGGATGAATAACCATTTTGGCTTGAGCTGGCTGATAACAACTCAAAGCAAAACAGAGATCCATTTTAGAAATCACATTTTCATTTTTGTTTTGTTTTGTTTTGTTTTTTTTTTTTGTTTTTTTCGAGACAGGGTTTCTCTGTGTAGCTTTGCGCCTTTCCTGGGACTCACTTGGTAGCCCAGGCTGGCCTCGAACTCACAGAGATCCGCCTGGCTCTGCCTCTCGAGTGCTGGGATTAAAGGCGTGCGCCACCACCGCCCGGCTCATTTTGTAGTAAAAGGATTGAGGTGGTTGGTTTTGCTCTTTGTCTTTTCCTGATCAAAATGTTGTGTAGGGAACACCAGCCTACAAATATAACATATAGCACCAAAATGTGGTGCAATTTTCACCACAAAGCTGCCAGTCACCTCAATACTAGTTTTTTTCACTCTGGTTTTTAGTCTCCCTGGGGAAGCCCAAACCTTTCCTGGCTTGAGTACATTAGACTCTTGGATTCATCAGCTAAGGTGTCATTTTTTTTTTTTTTTTTTTTTTTGCCTTTATAGAAGTGGAGGCCATTCTGCTTAAAATTTGAAGGGATCGTAGAAGACTACAACTATGGTACTTTGCTACGACTGGATTGTTCCCAGGGTTACACTGAGGAGAACACCATCTTTGGTGAGTTTCTCGTCTCTGACATTGTTTCTGTAACAGGATCGGAATTGAGGAGTCTGGGTTCACTGATAAATTACTAACAAGTATAGTTACCTTGGAGATCATCTTATTTTCTCTATCTTTCAAGATCATGTTCCTTTCCTTAAATAACTGTCAGATAGGTACATATTTTCATTAACAGATTGGAATTCAAGATTTCTAGCTTATATATTTGAATGGCTTTCATGAGAGTTAAGATTTGTCTATGGGTTTCTAGTCAGTATACATGATTACCTAAGACGAGGACAATCAATTCTATTTACCTTTCAGCACCCAGGATTCAATTTTTTGCAATTGAAATTGCTCGGAACCGGGAAGGCTATAACAAAGCAGTTTCCATCAGTATTCAGGACAAAGAAGGAGAGAAAGGAGCTGACAATAAAGAAGAGGAAGCTGAGAAAGGAGCTGATAGTGGAGGAGAAAAAGAGGAAGGAGTCAACAGAGAAAAGTAAAAAACTAACCAGGGAGGAGAAAAAGAAAGCCAAGAAACATGTGACTCAGCTGAACCCACAAGTATCAGGTGCTACTTGCACTGACCCCTTTGATTACCCTTGTGCAAATGGAGGACTGAGAAGGACTTCTTTCTAGCTAGTGAGAGAAGTTGCTCTGGGTGTAATAGTTAAACACAATTAGCAGAGTCTCTTATTTAATTGTTGCTTGATACCCTGTTTCTTGGCTGTAACTGTTGCTGAAGTAAGACATTTTGTAAACAAATTCCTTTTGGTTTGTATTACTTACGACTGATTTTGGAGAGTATTTACATTTATGTGAAACTTCAAAAAAATTCAGGTATATAATCTCATCACCATGTCTCATATAATACTGTCTATTTGTTAATTCTTCTCACTGTTCTCAGTAATGAAATTCTCTTAATGTATTAGCCTGTACCTGGTATTGGCATTAGAAGTTCATATATAGGAACTGACTCTTAGCCAGGCGTAGTGGCTCGTACTTGTAATTCCATGGAAGGATGAAATAAGAGAATTGCATGACTTTGAGGCCAGCCTGAGTTATAGAGTGAGACTGTGTCTCAAAAATAAATTGTTTAAAAAAGAATTGGCTTTTGCCTTTGTGGTGACTATGGCTGTCTGGTTTCCTTTGCTGTGTTGGAAAGCTATAAATCCTCAAGGGAAGAGCCGCCCCAACTGTCAAGTTAGAGAGTGCAGCCCGGTTTCTTAGAGAAGAGCAGAGCCTTCACCTCCTTCTTTTAGAGAATTTTTGTAGCTCTCTTTTGTTGTTTGTTTTTCTGAGACAGAGTCTCACTTTATAGACTATCCTGGCCTAGTATTCCCTATGTAGGTCAGACTAGTTTCATACTCAGAATCCTGTCTTGTTCATCCTCTGATAGCTTGGTTCTTATCTGAAATTTAGCCAATAATGATAAATACTAGTGACCTTTTATCCCTTAGTAAACACAGGAGAAAAGTAAAAATTAAATGTGATTGATGTGTTGTACTGTACATAAGAAATGAAAAGAAAATCATGTAGCTAGCAATAGCACTTGTATACAAAGCAAACAGGTTTCTTTCTAAGTCCTCTTTGGCAAACTCTTAAGACTATTTCAAACATTTATTAAAATTTTCCTTTTATAAAATAATGAATAGTTTTGAAAGAATAGGAGACTTTCCTATATTTCATATTAGCCAGGCTGTTAAGAAAAAAATCTATTCTGTACTGTGTAAATTTCCTCTAGTTCTAGTTGGTTATAGTTGTATGTCCATATATACTGTCTGAGAAGTTGAGGAAGAAAAATTATTGACCACATATATTACAGTTCTGTCACAGAGACTGAGGCAGCGTGCACAGGGCCTGCATGGGTCTGCATCAGGTCTTTTGTGTATATATTATGGTTTCCAGATTAGTGTTTTTATATATGGGATTCCTGAGTGTGCAAATAAGTGGGTCTCGGTTTCTTATGCCTTCTTTTGGGCTCTTTTCCTTCTGTTTGTTTTGTCCAATTCCAATGCGTTAGTTTTTGTTTTATCATATCATATTATTTCTTAAAGAGAAACGAAAGGGAGTAGATCCACATGGGAGGGAGGTGGGGAGAAGGTGGAGGGAAAACCATAATCAGGATAGATTATGAGGGGAAAAATCTATTTTCAGTAAAAGGAAAAAATGGCTCTTTACAGGTTGTTCACTAGTTAACTCTTCAGTTTTATAGGGGATAAGAAACATGAAAATCAGAGTGCCATAAAGCAAGAGGCATCTCCCTAGGAGCAGGTGATAAAAAGTGGAAATTAAGAATAAATATAGAGAAGGCAGATGGACTGTAAGAGGTCAGGAGTTTAAGGCAACCTCCCAGATTAGAGGGGAAAGAGTGGGCAGAATGGTCCTGATGCTTTAAAGGAACCTTAAGATGATTTCAGTATTCTCCCCTTGTCATGAGTGTTCCTATCTACTTCCCTGCTGTTCAGTGTGGACAAAGCCTGTGAATGTGAAGAGATTTCATTCCTAAATTGAAGATGATTGGTTTTTAAGTTAATCAAAGGAAACATTATCTTGGGTAGGTCCTTCCTAATAGGTGAGTCCTTAAAAGAGACAAGCAAAAGCAGGTGTGCTGTTGGGGAAACAAACAGCCATGTTTTGAGACGAAAGGGTAATATGAAGACTGAAGGTGACACTTGTCTCTGGCTGACAGCCCTCAAGAAAATGAGGATTCCAATTAGTTCTAAGGAACTTAATTCTGCCTACTAGTGAGGTGGAAGAGAACCGTGATCCTCAGATGAGATTGGCAGTATGATTCGGGGATTCTTAAAAGGTGGTAGCATTGAACTTAGATCCCAGGAATTTTTTTTTTTAATTTTATGTGCTTGCATGTATGTCTGTGTGAAGGTGTCAGATCTCAAAGCTACAGACAGTTGTGAGCTGTCATGTGATCCCAGGAAGTTTCTGAATTTGAGCCAGGCTTAACATAGAAATCTATGATTTATTCAAAATAGGGCAATATTCTAGTTATTTATCTCAATATCTTTTAGAGGCAGAAAAAAGACAGTAATTATTTGTACTTAGAGAAGAACAGACAGTAGGTTTAAGTCAATGATTATGTAATTCTTTGTCAAAGAAAGTAGAAAATGACTTAAGGAAGCATACAGGAGCCTACCCCTAAAGTAGAAGCTTTCACTATACTGCCATTGCTTATTTGGAAAGTCTAGTTTAAACATAGGGATATCCTTTATCAGAGGATTAGAAATAGAAACTGTATTCAAAATGACCTAGAATCATTTTGAACCTACACTATAAAGGAAGTCGAGTACTTACTCATTAATGGAAAATATGCTAATGTTCTTGAAATTAGCATGTTTTCATATATATCACTTAACAGTAACAGCTTTTGTTTTTGTTTTCTTTCTGACACAGGGTTTCTCTGTGCAGTCCTGGCTGTCCTAGAACTCAATCTGTAGAACAGGCTGGCCTCGAACTCACAGAGATCCACCTGCCTCTGCCTCCTGAGTGCTGGGATTAAAGGTGTGAGCCACCACTGCCCTGCAACAGTAATGGTTTTGATTGTGTATGCATATCTGTGTGTGTGCACATTCATGTGTATGCTCATGTGTGGAGGCCAGAGGTTGATGTCGAGCGTCTTCAGTTGCTCTCCATCTTGTTTTTTGAGACACGGTCTCTCACAGAACCTGGAGCTTGCTGGATCAGCTAGATTGACTAGCCAGCATGCTCTAGAGATTTTCCTGTCTCTGCTTTTTCTTTTTACCTGGGTGCTGGGGATTGAACCTCAGATCTTCATGTTTGTGTGTCAAACACTTGACCATTCGAACCATCTCCCAACATTTTCTCAATAACTTAAAATAACTTCAGTTGTAAAGAGTTTTCTTTGGCACAATATTTTATGGTGAATATAGTTTACAATTTCTAGAACATGGTGGTAATTTAAACAGATCAGGGGTTTATTAGTTTTGTTGATGGCCCTGGCACTTGACTTCACAAGAACAAGCCCAGAGCCTGAGTTGTCTAGGGTTGGATAGGCCTGGAACTTGAGTTTGTGGTGGCAAGTCTAAAGCACTCCTGGCTGGAAACTGAGTCTGTGGAGGCCAGAGACTATTAGAATGGCCTGGACCATAGATATACTGGAGTTTGAGGCCAGCCTAGCCAGTGTAGTGCCTGAAGTGTAGGTCCTTAAGAAGGTTTGGAGTCTAGTCTGTGAATGCCAGCCGAACACATCAGCTATAGAGGATGAGTCTTGGAGTGCTGCCCTGAGGCTGGGTCCATTAGACTGGCCTGAGCCTATACCTATAGGTAATAGCATAGTTTTTCTGGTCACTGCAGCCAGCCTGTGTTTGATACAGAACTAGAGGCTGTGTTCTCAAGGCAGACCTAGAATCCGAGTTCATGGAGACAAACTGGACACCAAAGACAATTGGGACTGGCCTTTACTGAGCTTGCTGAAATGAGCCTGTTCCCTGAGCCCTCTTGGAGGATGGAGCTGTGGGGACTAGTGTGGATCCTTAGAAAGCAAGAGACTGGTGTGTATGCCAACCAGCCTGGAATCTGGGTCTCCATCAGACTGGCCTGGGCTAGTTCAGAATATGAGGCTGCAAAGGCTAGCCTGGTAAACCTGAGTTCCAGGGAAATGGTGCTGACCTGTCACTGGGGTTGGCCTACAGTCTAAGGCTATAGAGTCTGGTTTTCCAATGGTCTAAGCTTGAAGGCTAGGCCTAATCTAGAACCTGGGGTGGGTCTGAAACGTAAGTGTGCAGGGTCTATGGACCTGCCTGACTTTGAGTTTCATTGTTAGGGCTCTGGTGCTGTGCCCTGCAGCCCTTAGGTGTTCAATTCACTCTCCGTCTCCTACTGTGCTGCTTGAGCTGCGTAGAGGGTGACACAGGTGATGTGAAGCCATGCTTCCTTCTTTAATATGTCTTTCCTTATTTCTACACTTCAGCCAGGTGCTGCAAGCTGTCACCTGGATTGCTGAGCTCTTGCAAAGGTATTTTGATGTGTGAATAGTAGTTGAATGTGATGTTTGGGGGAGGGTAAGAACATTGGAAAGTCCTGTTCAGCCATCTTGCTGTTGTAACTCCTAAAATGTAAACTTTAAAAGGAGTTCCTTAAAGCTAGGTTTTCTATTTTGCTTTAGAGATCAAGTATATGTAGCAACATAAGCACCATAGGTGGGGATATAATTCTCTTCTGTTGCAAAAGTAATGTTCAGATTATGGGTATTCTATTCAGTAAAAAAGTTGTTGCTAGCGACTAAAGGAAAAGTCTAGAAATGAATAACCTGGGTTTGACTTTCAGCCAGTTCACCTTGTAATCCATTTCCAAAATGCTTTGAACTCATGGTCATCCACCTACCTCAGGATTCCAGGAGCTAGGATTACAAGTATGTGTAAGTATGCCCGGCTCAGAAATTGACTCTGGAGACAAGGTCTTAGTATTTAGTATGTAGCTCATGCTGGTATGGAATTCACTATGTAGCCCAAGCTGGCCTTGAACCTATGATTCTTATATCTGTCTCCCAAGTACTAGGATCACAGGCACATGCTACCACATCTGGTTTGTCCCATCATATTTTTATGTTACAGAGAACTTGATTCTTCTTGCCTTGCTCTGTAGACCAGGCTGGCCTTGAACTCAGAGATTTGCCTGCCTCTGCCTCCAGAGTACTGGAATTAAAGATATGCACCACCATGCCCAGCCTGAATTTGATTTTTTTTATATAATGGAAATGATTTTACTTATTGTCAGTAACATGAAAAAAAATGCCCATATTTATTTAGTCACTACTATACACAGAATTCTTGCATTTATTGTCTCCTTCAGAGTCAATATAATCCTACAAGGAATGTTTTATTTGTTTGTTTGTTTATTTATTTCTCTTTGATAGAATATATATTAGTCCAGCCAGTATAGAAAGCAGTGTGGAGGACCCTCAAAATGTGGAAATAGAACTAACATGTGATCCTCTATACTACTCCTGGGCATATACCCAAAGGAATCTCAATTAGCATATATGTAAGATACTTGTACATCCATGTTTATTGCATCCTTATTTACAATAGCCAAGATACAGAAGCAGACTTGATCCCCCATCAACAGATGCCTGAATAAAGAAAATGTAGCACATACATAATGAAGTTTTTTGTTGTTGTTTTGGTTTGTTTTTTTGTTTTTTTTTTTTTGGTGTGTGTGTGTGTGTGTGTGTGTGTGTGTGTGTGTGTGTGTGTGTGTGTGTGAGTGTGTGTGTGTGTGTGTGTGTGTGTGTGTGTGTGTGTGTGTGTGTGTGTTTTCCAGACAGGGTTTCTTTGTATAGCTTTGGAGCCTGTCCTGGAACTCGCTCTGTAGACCAGGCTGGCCTTGAACTCACAGAGATCCACCTGCCTCTGCCTCCCGAGTGCTGGGATTAAAGGCTTGGGCCACCACCACCTAGCCACAATGAAGTTTTAATGAGATGTAAAGAAGAATGAAATCCTGCAGGTGGAACTGGGGATCACTAAGGGAAATAAGTGAGACTCAAACAAACTATTACATGCTTTCTCTTATGCAGAATTGAGTTTTTTTTTTAAAGGTCATTGGGGATAACAAAAGTGATGGGGCAAGAGAAGAAAATGAGAGGATGAATATGAACAAAATTTGATATACATGTATGAAAATGTCATAATAAAATCATTATTTTTGTGTAATTGACATCCATTTGCTTTTAATTTCTATTATCAGTCTTTATTTTTACAAGGGTTTTTTTTTTTTTTTTTTTTTGGTTTTTTTTTTTGGTTTTTTGAGACAGGGTTTCTTTGTGTAGTTTTGGTGCCTGTCCTGGAACTTACTCTGTAGCCCAGGCTAGCCTCAAACTCACAGAGATCCACCTGGCTCTGCCTCCCGAGTGCTGGGATTAAAGGCGTGCGCCACCACTGCCCGGCTCAAGGTTTTTTTTTTTTTTTTTTTTTTTTTTTTTTTATCATTTTTGCACTTGCATTAAAAGAGACACGGAGCATAATACCTAGAAATAACCTTATACCTTCATAATTAGCTAATTTTTGACAAGTGTTCAAGGACATACATAAAAGGGTAAAAAAATTCTTTAGTGAATGGTATTAGAAATGTGGGTATTCACAGAAAGGGGGAAAAGGAGGGAGGGAGAAGAAAGAGGAAAAAAAGAAAACAGGAAAGGAGGAAACAAGACCTCTGACACGTCACTTATGAAAATTAAAAAATGTCTCAAAGACTAAATGTAAAACTTGAAATCACAAAACTCTAAAAAGAAAATACAGGAGAAATCCTCCTTGACATCTTGGTGACAATTTGTTGAACCTGATTGTAAAAGCTTAAGCAACAAATACAAAGATAAACAAGTGAGACTTCATCAAGCCAAAACCTTCACAACAAAGGAAACAAAATTAAAACGAAGCCTCCAGAATGGAAGAAAATATTTGCAAACCATGTATCTGATATGCCTGTTGCAAAGAAGTTCCCTTGATGTAGTTACTTAACACATTCATTGTATATTTTCATTACTTTAAACAGTATGGAGGTTACTCAAAATCTTACAAATAGAATCATAGGGTTCAGCAATGCCACTTCTGTATACATTCAAAGAAAATGAAATAAGTGAGTCCCTTTGTTTTTATTCACATTTATTTGTTTGAGATAGGATCTCACTGTGTAGCTCTGGTTGGCTTAGAACTGCTAGGCTGGCCTCACTGTTTAAGAGTTCTGCCTGCTGTTGCCTCTGCCTCCTGAATGCTGATATTAAAGGTATGCATGTGCCACCACACCTGGCCTTATTCATTTATTTTTTAAAGATGGGTTTTAATGTGTGTGTGTCTGTGTCTGTGTCTCTGTCTGTCTGTCTGTTCATGGGCATATGCAGTTGCATGCAGTGCCCATGGAGGCCAGAAAAGAGTCAGATCTCCTAAAGTTGGAGTTAAACATAGTTGTGAACTACCTGATGTTGATGCTGGGAACCGAACTCAGTTCCACTGGAAGAGCTGCAAGCACTACTACCTGCTGAGCCATCTCTCCAGCCTGAAATCATATTTTAATGATGGGTGATGGTGCTCTGTATGCTGTGAATGTGTTGCTCTGATTGGTTGATAAATAAAGACGTGCTACAGGTTTATCAGGCAGAAAAATATTATCAGAAACTTGTGTACACACACACACACACACACACACACACACACACACACACAAGGTAAAGGGCACTGGAATTTGAACAAATCTAGTTAAAATACTGGCATTTCTCATTTTCTGTTCTAGAAAATGTCTGTTCTTGTCCCTATAGAAGTTGTTTCTCCAGATTCGTTTTGGTTCCCATAAGTTAGACATCACCACTTACAGTTCTCCCATTCCGGAGGCAGGAATTTTGACCTGTGATTTCATTTCTGTGACCGAGCTAATTAATAAGAGCTGTTGGTTTTGATTTTGTTCAACTTTTTACTTAATCTTTTTTTGTTTTATATATTTATTTTTTAAATCCTCTGAGTCTAATTAGTGAACTTGTATGTGGATGGCCATGAGATCATTCACTGGGTTATGGACAACCTCCCAGTGGCCACACTTCTAAAGACAAGTGACTCCCCCTCTCCCAGCCACTATCAGATGCCAATAGCTCCTCAGGGATGGGGCTTTTGTGTGCGTCCCCCCCCCCCAATTCTAGACTTTTTAAATGACTTTATCATGTTCAGGTAACCCAACCCCAGCTTCTCTTGAGTTCATGAGTACAAAGGCCCATACCATATCCAAAGGACAATATTTCCAAGCACCATTCCTTCTTCTCTAGCTCCTAGGTTTTCTTACCCTCTTCTTCAATGTTCTCTTAATCTTGAGGGGGTGGGATGTTTGCTATAGATCTTTAAAAGGTATTACCTTCCACCTTTACATGCTGGAAACTCCAAATACATTTGCATAGGAAATTTTGCCTTCATTGAGGTTTATTGTGCTCCTTTTTGCCTGCAAAAGCATTATTGTTTTTTGTTTTGTTTTGTTTTGTTTTTTGGTTTTTCGAGACAGGGTTTCTCTGTGTAGCTTTGCGACTTTCCTGGATCTCGCGCTGTAGACCAGGCTGGCCTCGAACTCACAGAGATCCGCCTGCCTCTGCCTCCCGAGTGCTGGGATTAAAGGCGTGCACCACCACCGCCCGGCTGCATTATTGTTTTAAATGACAGGGATCTCTTAAAATTCAAGTGAAAATAAGATACAATTTTTATTACTTAAAATCAAAGTTGATATTATCGAGTTTTCAGCCACATTATACCTTTGACCACTTTCCTATGTCCTGTCACTGGGACTGATGTGTAAATGCCTGTCTTTTACCTGCTAGAGCAGTAAGCACTTAGTTCCTGAGTCATGTCTCCCACTGGGTGTTGCACTATTTATGGTTGTATTATATTTTATCCTTGTTGATAGATACCTAGGGCGTCTATCCTGTTTAAAACTATTATAAATAATTACGACAAGCTGCTATGAAAATGTTCATTCCAGTCCTTATATGGATGTATATTTTATTTCTTTGGCTAAATAACTCAAAGTAGAATTACTTAACATATGATAAGTTTGTATTGAATTTTAAAAGAATGTATCTAACAATTTTTCAAAGTAATGTACCATTTTCATTTCACAACACTTTATCAGAATTCAGTTTGTTCAGTATTCTCACTAACATCTAGTATTGTTGGTTAATTTTAACTTTAACCATTGTAACGACTGCATTGTGATATCCTCAGTTATATATCTGTCTAATTTGAAAGGCTGCGCAAGGGCTGAAGGACATGGCTCAGTGGTTAAGAGCACTTACTGCTTTTGCAGAGGACCTGGGTTTCATTCCCAGCACCCACATAGTGCTAACAGTCGCCTGTAACCAGTTCCAGGGAATATGATGCCCTCTTCTGGCCTCCTTGAGCATGCGTGCACATGGTGCACTAACATACATGCAAGTAAAACACTGAAAAACCCAAAGTAGCAATGAATCTTTAGGAATGGCACAGCTAGTTTTGTGGGGCTATGTTAGTAAACCTCCAAAAGTGAGCCAGTCATAATACATTGTGAAGTCCTCACTCTTGAGTCTGGTTTAAATAGTACAATAAGAGAACCAGGGAGATGGCTCAGTACTAAAGTCTAAAGCTGAAGCGTGAGGCTATGAGTTCAGATCTCTAGCACTAACATAAAAAGCTAGGCTTGGTGGTAAGTGCCTGCATCCCTCATGCTGGGGAGGCGGAGTCAGGCCAGTCCCCAGAGCCTGCTGGCCAGCCAGCCCAGCCAAACAGGTGAGTTCCAGTTTCAGTGAGAGATTTTCTCAAAAAAAATAATGGTAGAGAGTGATAAGGAAAGATACTGGACTGACGTGGCTTCCAGATTTGTGTGTACACACATGCATGTGTGTGTGTATACACACACATAGGCACGGGTGTCAGTCTTAACCTTCCACCTTGCTTAAGGCATATGTCACTGTATATGTCAGAATATCTGTCCCATGAGCTGTCAGGGATTCTCCTGTATCCATCTCCCATCTTGCCCTAGTAATGCTGGGATTACAGACACACTCTACTGGGTCCAGCTTATGTGGGTTTGGAGCCCCACACTCAGCTTCTTGTAAGAAAGCACTTTACCCTCTGAGTCATCTTGTATATCTTCTATTTTTAGAAAAATTGCCTTTTCAAATATTTTGGCCAGGTAAGCAAGCTGATGGATATATTACTTATGTCCATACAGTCATGCCACATTATATGCATGTATCAAGATACTACTCCATATATTATATGCACATAATAATTGTTATTTATCGAGTGTCTTAGTTAATTTTCTATTACTGTGAAGAGACATCATGACCAAGGCAACTATAGATGAACGTGTTTCATGGGGGCTTACAGTTTCAGAAGGTGAGTCCATGAACATCATGGCTAGGAGCATGGCGGCAGGGAGGCAGGCAGGCATGTCACCGGTGAAGTAGCTGAGAACTTACATATTGAGACAACCATAAGGCAGGGAGTAAGGGCTAACTGGGAACAGTGCCTGCTTTGGAAACCCCAAAGTCCTCCTCCAATGACACACTTCCTCCAAAAAGGCCACACCTCTTAATTCTTTCCAAACAGTCCCACCATTTGGGAACCAAACATTCAACTGTATGAGCCTTTCTCATTCAAACACCACACAAAGATAATGTCAGTAATTTCTTTAAATTAGCCTGATTCTTACTGCTTTCTGAAAGTCAAAGTTCTGAGTGAAATGTATGTGTGTGTGTGTGTGTGTGTGTGTGTGTGTGTGTTTTAGTGTCTTCTGTTTATTTACTGGCATTTTCACTATCTTAATGGTATGTCATGAACCAGAATTTTTATGGAATGATATTAACTAAACTATCTTTTCTGCTAATTTTTTCTATGCTACAAGCATTCATTTTTAAATGCTGTTTTGAGAATTGCATATATATTTTCATCATATCCATCTCTCCGTCCTCCCTCCAGCTCCTCCCATGTCCTCCTACAGATCACTCTTAAATTCACGTCCTATTCTATATAACATCAGGGGTTCTGAAGAGATGGCTCCAGGATTAAGACCACGTGTTGATCTGACAGAGAACCCAAGTTTGGTTCCCAGCACCCACATAGTGGATTACAACTATCTGTAATCTTCAGTTCCAGGGATCTGATGCCCTCTTATGATCTCCAAGGGTACCAGCCACATACATGTGGTTCACATACAACATGGAGGTAAAACACTCGTAACATTTGGCTAACATCTCTATTCTCATCCTGTAGCTTTTGGAGACCACCTTTCTATTCTCTATATGAGTTTGATTCTTTTAGATTTCAAATATACAGGAGATTGTGTGCTATTTACCTTTTTATGTCTGGTTTACATCACTTGGCATAATATCCTTTAGGTGAATCCACATTGTTACAAATGATGGGATATTCTTTCATCTCTATGCTGAATAATCTACCACATGCAACACCCCCACACACAACCTGTCTGTTTATCCCATTTTACATAGATGTTACTATATTCTTCTGATGGTTCGTTTAATCTCTCTTTTGATTTCTTTACTGCACTGATTATTCAAGGATGTGCTATCTGATTTTCATGTATTTGTGTATTTTCTAAAATTCCCTTTTTTTTTGTTTCCTATTTGTATACCATTATGGTCAGAGAAGATTCAATATGATTTCAGTCTGCTGCACTAGAGTCTGACCTGTGACCAGGGGAGGAACCTTGAACTTAAAAGCAGAATTCTCTTTGTTTCCGGGGATATGTCATGGTACACATGTGGTCATAGGAAAAGCTCAGGTGTTGTTCTTCCTCTCCTGCCATGTTTGAGACAGGGTCTCCTGTTTGCTGCTGTGTACTCCAAGCTAGCTGGCCCATGATCTTGTAGGGATTCCCTAGTCTTTGGCGCCCATCTCTGCTATACATACGCATGCTACCATAGCTGCCTTTCTATCTGTTCTGAGGGTGTAAACTTAGGTCTTCCTGCTTATGTGGTAAGCATTTTATCCACTGAACCACTTCCATGGCCCATTAAGCCTGCTAAATAGTCTCCTTGACTCTATTAACAGAATAAATCTTTTCTGTGTGTTCTTTAATGAATCATTTTTATTTACTGTGTTTTTATTCTATTTCACCAATGGTATCTCTCTCTCTCTTTCACACACACACACACACACACACACACACACACACACACACACACACACACACATACACACACAGTGTGGCTGTATTGCACAGGCTGTCCTTGGCCTCATAATTCTCCTGCCTGAGTCTTTTGAGCCCCTGTAGGCACCTAGCTCATTATTTTTTTTTCTTACAACAGTAGGTAATATGGTCTTCCCTTTACGTGCCCAACACTTTCTGATTGTATGCAGCACATTCTGTTCATTATTTTGTTTGCTGTTTAATGGGGACTATGGTGGTCCAGCCCCTCGATAGTCCCCTCCCAGGGTCCAGGAAGAATCTACAACCAGCTGATAATTAATCTTTGAAGAAAAGAAATGAATCTATGTACTCGAAATTCCTTAGTCAGTACATTTTATTATTCTGTCAGTTTTCTCTCTACAAGCTTATACTCTGCTCTCATTTTTAGCTCCTTTCTTGCCCAATTTCTCTTTACATTTATCTGTTGTCTCCTCCAAGTTCTATCTTAATTCCTTCATCTAGTTCTGTCCCTTCTAGGTTCTCATCCATCTTGTTCCTTCCCATATCATCTCCTTCTCTCTCATTCTGTTCTTCCTCAGCTTGTTCTTCCCCATCTGGCTCATCCTCATCTTCCATCTTGTTCCTCTAGTACTCTCTTCTAGCCCTTTAATCTAGTTCTTCCCCATCTCAGTTTGTTCCTCTCAAGTTCTTACCCATCTAGTTCTTCCATTCTCTTTTCTCTTCTCCATGGTCCTCCGTTCTCCACGCTCTACCTAAGTCTCCCAGGAATCCAGTTATAGTAAGCCCCTGGTTGAGCAAGGTCCACCAGGCTTGAATTCTAGAGTATCATAAAGGCAGGTAAGAATTTTTCCTCAGGCAGTGACCACCAGGCTTTCTTTTACAATCCAAAATGGGAGTGGTAAAAGAGAATGTCAACTGAGTGCTAATGACCGGTTAGCATATCAAAAAGGGGATCTATGTGCTCAGTCTACATTCCTAGAAGTGGTTAGGAAAGAAGTTAGGGTTAAGTTAAGAAGTTAAGGTTGTATAAGAAAGGAGGGTCCAAGCTAAACTGTGTAAAGCTATTATTTAATGTCCACCTGACCTAGGCGGTGTCTCCTTGTGGAATTTATCTTAAATCAGGAGACTTGCATGTGGACTGTTATCACTGTTAGTCCTTGAAAGTGGCTAAGGGAGATATCTGATTCCAGAGAAAGCCTTTCCTGAGGCTAGTACCTGGAATGTGCATGTCCAGAGAGTGATCAGTCCACACTGTTAGCCCTTCTTAGGGAAAAGTCAATTGGGAAAACTATGAAGGCACACATGATTTTCATAACAGAATACAGTTGATATATAACAAGCCAAGTAACACCAAAAATTCCTTGGAATTTGGCTTCCTCTGGAGGAAATCCTTGATCCCTCCAGGTAGTGACTTTGCCATAACCAGCTGAGCTCTTATGATATAGTCCTGTGGCCTGCAGCAGCTGTTGAATATCTTGATGTCCCTTGTGGTTTGAGACAGATGTCCCACGTAAGTCTCTGGCATTTGAATGCTAGGTCCCCAATTGGTGGAAGTATTTAGGAAGGATAAGGAGGTGTGGCCTTGCTGGAGGAAGTATGTCACTGGGGGTGGACTTTGAGATTTCAAAAGCTACGTTCTTCCAGGGAGCTTTCTTGGCTTCCTGCTTATGTTTCAAGGTGTGAGCCCTCAGCTCTTAGCTTCCAGCTCCAATCCTCATGCCTGCCTGCTGTCATCCTTCCCTGCTGTAATGGTGTTAGAGTCTTATCTCTCTGGAACTGTAAACCTCAAATAAACCCTTCCTTTTATAAGTTGCCATGGTCATGGTGTTTTATCATAGAAATAGAAAAGTAACTAAAACACCTGTAAGTATTTTGTATTTCATTGTACTTCACACTAAGGCAACATAAGAGTCAATTCATACTTCCTGGTTTGCTCTTATATTTAAGCAATTTATATTTATCAGCTTATGGTTTATGTGTAATTTTCTATTACAGTAGTCAATAGCCTTCTGAGTGCTTTATACAACTCATGGGTGTGTAATACATATTTTTTGGGAATTTTTCATTCATTTTACATATGAATCACAGATCCCCCTCTTCCCTCCTCCTGCCTCCCCCCAGCATTTCCCCCCTAACCCCATACCCCCCTTCTCTCCTCCAACAAGGCAAGGCCTCTCATGGGGAGTCAGCAGAGCCTGGCCCATTCAGTTGAGGCAGGTCCAAGCCCCTCCTCCTACACCAAGGCTGTGTAAGGTGTCCCACCATAGTCACTGGGCTCCAAAAAGCCAGCTCATACACCAGGGATGGATCCTGATCCTACTGTCAGGGGGCCCCTTAAACAGACCAAGCTACACAACTGTCTCACTTATGTAGAGGGCCTAGTCCAGCCAGCCCCATGGAGGCTTCACAGCTATTGGTCTAAATTTCATGAGTTCCCATTAGTTTGCTTTCTTATACCACACAGTACCACTAGCCTGGGAGTGGCATGTACCCCAATGAGTTGGGCCTTCCCACATCAATCATTAATCAAGAAAATGCCGTATAGACTTGCCTATAGGCTATCTAATAGAGGCATCTTCTCAGTCAAGGTTCCTCTTCCCAGATAACTGTAGTTTGTGTCAAGTTGACAAAAACCCTACCAGGGTACCTTCTTAAGTTGCTTTTCTCAGGATATTTTAACATAGCAACAGGAAAAGTAAGTAATATAGAACCTAACTCAGAAACAACAAAAAGTATATAACAATTGTAAGCATATATGAACTCATCATTGGAGCACCTAAATGTCTATAAAGTAAATATTGGGAAATCTGAAGGGAAAGATAAATAGTATAGTGATTATAAAAAAATCCTCCCCTCAAAGGGAATATGAAATAGTTCATTCAGGATCCAATTCTGACTGACCATGACCCAGAAACACAGATTTAGGTTACTCCAAATACTATGTTTCAGTGTGGTAACAGTTTCATGAACTTTTATAGTCACAGAACTAAGATGATTATAAATGAAGATACTTTTCAGTATATATAGATGGAAACATGAGGTAGGCAACTTACAGCAAAATGGGGAAATCTCTGCTAAAGGCCTCTGCTATATGGTGAAATCCTACATAATATATAATTTCAGCAACCAGGGATCAAGTATTCAAATATATGGGCCTATGGGACCACTCTCATTCAAACCACCACAAGTATGGACTCTTTTTTTTTTCAGAGCTGAGGATCAAACCCAGGGCCTTGTGCTTGCTGGGCAAGCACTCTACCACTGAGCTAAATCCCCAACCCAACAAGTATGGACTCTTGACCACTGAGCCATCTGCCCAATCCTGTTAGTTCTTAAAAACAGGAATAATATTACTTAAAAATATACAATAAGCTTCACCTTTCGACTTGTTGCTTTTACATAAACCCCTCAGTGGTGGTTTAAATGAGAATGGCCCACGTAGGCTCACATATTTGAATACTTGGTCCCTAGTTGGTGGAACTGTTTGGGAAGGATTAGGGTGTGTGGCCTTGTTGGAAGAGGAGTGACACTGGGGGCAGCCTTTGAGGCAAACTAGTGCCATTACCAGTAGCTCTCACTGCCTCCTCCTTGCCGATCAGGATATGAGCGCTCAGCTGTTTCTGTCCCCATGCCTTTGTGCCACCATCACAGACTCTAACCCTCTGAAACTGTAAGTACAATTAAATGCTTTCTTTTGTGAATTGCCTTGGTCATAGTAGAAAAATAACTAAACCTCTCAATGATGTTTATAATAAGTTCATCTTTGCAATGTAAAAATTTTTACCTTGTTTCTACTAATTTGCCATACCATTGGGAGTAAAGATTTAGAATTAAAGGTTGCTTAGAGGAAGTAATTAGATCCACAGTCTAACTTTTCAGGGGGAAAAAGCTCCAAACTGGCAGATGATCAATTTAAATGAAATATACATAATCTTTGAGGCTTTTGTCTATTTTTTGTCTATTATCTATACAAGTGAGTGTATGTTTGCATACTATTTCCATGGTACCAAATTGGTTTATAGTAAGAAATCACGTAAATTAAAATTGATAAATTAAAGTCTTATTTAACATGACTTAGGTAAATCATTGACAAATAAGTGGATTTAAATTTACTGGTAATGTGAAAGTAAAGATCTTTGAGACTGCTAACATATTGTTTTGAGTTACTAACCAATCAGGGTTGTATTTGTCTCTACTAGCTGTGTAAGTTTTGACATTCAATTGCTCTAGGCCTTTTGGCTAAGATCAAATGAAGATAAAATAGCCAAAACATGGTATTATGGCCAAGTCCTTTAAGTTGCTGGGTTAAGAAACAATATTGTTTTGTTTTGTTTTGTTGTTGTTCAAATACAGCAACTTATCAGAGTTTTCTTTGGCAGAGAAATAATTTACAATACCAGCTCTGCTTATCCTCCATGCTCCTCCTCTGGACAGCTGCTGAGATTTACAGTTTGTGTGGCCTGGGGTATTTTCTTTTAAACTCCATAAAATTGTCCTGAGCTTCTGTTTTATTAATGAGACTCAGAACCCCAAGTTGAACTTTGGTCAAAGGTTAAAAAGGCTGGGGAGGACTACAGCAGATGCCCTGCCCTTCAGCATGCCCTCCCACTAAATCAACAACTGGTGATTCTGAAGATCCCACAGACAGATGCCTTGTAAAATTGGTGCCATGCTACATGCCTGCCAGCTGGGACTTGTTACCTCCCTGTATTTCTAAGAAGTTACTAGTCCTGCCAAAGCAGATCACTTATTTAAATATGTTTGCATCCCTCCTGGTTTCTGAGGAGGCAAGCTTGTTTCTGGGAGTGGCTGGATTCAGTGACAGTACCTTCCAAAGCTTCCTCTTTGATGTGGAGTTTGGGGATCTGCCATTGTGAAAGGAATTTGCCTGCAGTTTTAACAGTTAAATTCTTTTCTTCAATAAAACTTGGGTGAAAGTTGTGTGGCTTGATGTGTGTGGGTTCCCTGGCAATGGGACCAGGACTTATCCCAGATACACAAACTGGCTTTTTCAAGCCTATTTCCTGTGGTGGGATGCTTACTCAGCCTTGATGCAGGGAGGAGGGGCTAGATCTTGCCCCAACTTGGTATGCCAGCCTGTGTTGACTACCCAAGGGAGGCCTTACCCTCTATGAGGAGGGGGTGGGGGTCGAAGGGGGGGTAGGGGTGGGGGTGGGAGAAGGAGAGGGAAGTGGAACAGGGGTTGGTATGTCAAAGGAAAAAAAAATTTTAAATAAAAAAAATGATTTCCAAGGAATTGTGAACTTGAAAAAAAACAAAAACAAAAACTTGTTTTCAAGCTTAGGGGAAAAAAAGAACCCCAAGTTGGCAGTCTAGTTCCCCTGCTATCACTAGTGAAGTGTGCCACCACTGGGCTAAATTCCCAGCCTTCCCTTTGCTTCTTGTTTTGAGACAGGGTCTCACTAGGTTGCCAAGGCTTGCCTTGAACACACATAGCCCAGTCAGGCCTTGAATTTCCAAGCAGCTGGACTTAATAGGCTTATGCTAACAGACTTGACTAAAACCTGCTATACAACCAAGACAATAAAAATAATAAAATAATAAAAAATATAGGTTGAAATATATAATATCAATGTAGTGGTAGTTTGATGACTTATGAGTTTAGTCTCCTTGTGTTTATCTGTTTTGGTTAGAGTATCTGTGTATGGGCACAGATATTTTAAATTTTAGAATGGTATTCTGGCTTACCTTTTACTTTGGATCCAGACAGTGCCTCCTGAAGAGATTACGACCTCCTGCCTTTATTTGCTGTTCTTTTTCGTTTGTTTGTTTGTTTTTCAAGACAGGGTTTCTCTGTGTAGCGTCCAACTCAGAGATCCACCTGCCTCTGCCTCCAGAGTGCTGGGATTCAAGGCATGCGCCACCACACTGGCTATTCACCATACTTTTAAATTAAAAAACTGCTTCTCGATAGTATGTATGACAAGAATTATGGATGATTGCTTCTTCACCCAGAAACTGTTTCTGTTGCTCACTTGGTTGTTTAGTGACTTGGTAATGTATTTGGTAATTGCTTAGTCTCTCTGGCAGCATCTGGCCACCTTTCCCTTTGCATAATTTTTTTTTGTTATTGTGGGGTTTTTTAAATTATTTCTGTCATTATCTTTTGAGTGGTTTTCAGATTTCTAGTCTAGTTACCTTGGAATTGCCTCTGTGTCAACGTAAGTTATTGTTCACCAAGTGTTTGGACAGAGGTGGTATCTAAACACTGTGCCTGTATGCCTGCCAACCTTTACTTAGGAGATCAATGTGAGCGCACTCAAAGTTCAGGCAGTTGATAATGCTGCTTTGACATTTACTTTCTACTTGGACAAGGACTCATTTTCATCTAGGGACTTACATGATGATTAAAAATTTTATTCCTATAAATAATATCGAGATTTGCTTTCATATTAAGTTAACTTATTTAAAAACAGTTTGAATTCTTTGGGTTTTACTTTTAAGCTTCATGAGATGAAGGTAGAGTAACAATTATTTTAGAAAATTTTTTCTACTACTGAGGAAAAAGAAAAACCTCTCTAGATTTCTTAACACAGTTTCCAACAAAATCTTCTACTCTGGATGGTTGGTCATTTCTGGGCCTGTATTGGTCTCGGAGATCCCCCCCCCCCCCCCCCCCCCCCCCCCCGCCCATCCAATAGAATCCACCACATGCGTGCACTAATCAGTACTAAGCTGATACCTAGAATACACGCATTTGGGAGGTTTACGCAGGTGGATTGCCATGAATTCCAGGCTGACCTGGGCCACAGAGTAGGATTCTGTCTCGGTCCTCCTTGCATTGGAGTGTCTCTCTCTCTAGCTTTCCCTGCTCTAGTACTTTGCCCCAAAAGTCTCCTTACCTTGGCGTCTGTGAATTTATAACTTCCTCCAGTCATTTATTCTCAAGTAATAGTACAACTGTTCCTATCCTTTATTCTTATCTCATTTCTGCCTTCTTTCATTAGCTGGAATATCTACTAATATAATGTTCAATAGAGTGTTGGAAAAAAAATCCCCAATCTCATTTTGTCGCAGCCTAAATAAATCCTGTAATTATTAGGATCAATTATTCCCCATTTCTCTCTCAGTCCCATTCTGAGGCAATAATTAATATATATTTAATTTCAATGCGTTTAATTTTTTTCTAGACATCCACATACATACATTTAGCTTCTTTGATTTGACACAGTTATTTTAATGTTGGTGATGATGCAAGAGAAACCCTTATAAACTGCTGGTGGGAACGTAATCAAACCACTTTGGAAACCTCCAGGGGGGTCCTCAGAAATGGAAAGTGGATCTCACGCAAAGAATCAAAAGTCAGCTTACTCGAGAGGTTTCTGGACCACCATGCTGTCTCTTCTATGACTGAGAATCACTAAGATTGTCTTGGGTTCCCTGTGATAAATGGTATGTTTTATGACCAGGTAATTAGCAACCTTAATTTCATCCACTACATTAATTTCTTTCTTTTCCATAAAACATAATATGTTTGTATGTCTTGGTAATTAGGATGTGGGTGTATTTGAGAGGATGTTACTCTGCTACCATGTATTGTGTCAACTTTTGCTTAATATAATTTACTATTATGCTACTAGGTATATACAGATTTAGAATTGTTATGTCTTCATAATGGAGTGACAATTTCATAATATGTCTTTGTGTATCTCTTATAATGTTTATTTAAATAAGCTCATGTTACCTAAGATTATTGTTACCACAAAACTTAATTTTTTTTTTTTAAAGATTTATTTATTAATTATGTATACAATGTTCTGCCTGCATGTACGCCTGCAGGCCAGAAGAGGGCACCAGATCTCATTACAGATGGTTGTGAGCCACCATGTGGTTGCTGGGAATTGAACTCAGGACCTCTGGAAGAACAGTCAGTGCTCTTAACCGCTGAGCCATCTCTCCAGCCCCACAAAACTTAATTTTGTTAGTGTTTGTATGACATATTTTTCTCTTGTTTTACCTTTAATGTTTCTATAACCTCATATTTAAGATAATATTTCTTGTTGGTGACATTGTTACTTTTCTAATTTCATGCTGTTGGTCTTTGTCTTATTTATTGTAGTCTGTAGCATAATAGCATTTAATATAATCATTAGAGTATCTGTTATGCATATATCAACTTATTCCTTGCTTTCTATTTGTCTCACATTCTGTCTCTTGTATTCCCCTTTTTAAAATTTTCTTTGCGATTATTCGGGTATTTTCTTATTAGTCCTTATATATCTTTGCACTAGCGTTCATTTCAGCTTCTAGTGATGGCCTTTACCAGTTCCTTCCCTCTATTTATGCACATGTGTCTCCATTCTTCAAGAGTTTGAGCTGGTACAGGCAGTAATCCCAGCTGCCCAGGAGACTAAGACAAGAGGATCACAGAAGGCCTACCCGGGTGACAATGTAAGTTCAAGATCAGCCTACTTAACTTAGCAAGGCTGTTTCACAATTTAAAAATAAAAATGGGCTCGGGCACAATACAAAAGCAAAAACACTGACCCTTGGTACAGTTTAACCAAGGGGGCAGGATTTATTCATAAGAGCTCTGATCTGTCCACTGATCTGAACTCTTGAACAAAGGCTGACCTCTCTATTTATGAACAGCACAGCAAATGTATTAAAAAGAACTAGGAACTTTGTCTTAGTCTTTTATAGGAGTTTCACAAGGGAGGAAATTAGTTTTGCGTCCTGTTGACTCAGAATAGCACACAAAGCCACAAACAGTTGTTATCAATCTATACTTTTATCTGTTGATTTCAGCGTTTTTCTTGGTGTGTATGGGGGTTGTTTTCAATGGAATGGCCTTAGGGTTAGCCACACATGCTATACACACAGGCATTGTTCTGAATCAGGGGTATGAATGGGTCACAAAGGAAAAATAGGGAACATGCTACATCAGAGTGTTGAAAGCATAGTAAGATTGATTACAGTGTTTTTCTTAGAAGCTAGTTAATTCTGAACTGGTTGAGAACATAGTATGTAAGCAGAATGTCATCCTTTTGTTGTAGTGGGTATTGAACCTATGACCTCATACATGCTTAGACAAGTGTTCTATCATTGAGCTATATCCCTGGCCCTGTGGGAATGTTTTTCCTGAGAAATGCTGTTTGAAGCTTTTCTTCACAATCAAACTTTCTCAACTCATAACCAAATTAATAATGTGCTTTGAGACCATTTATAACTGTAAAATAGTTGTTTTAAGACTCTAACTTTTGAAATATATATTAACATTATACTAAGTTATACTTATAACAGAAACATATCCTCATCTTTATGCTTATTATTATTGTATATTATTGAGTTATTAATTAATTCAAATGTTACTTTCCCATCTTCCCAGATAATGTAAAGACCTTAGAACATTTTATCTCCATTTCCCTTTCCACCTTTTAATGCTGTTCACTTTGTTATATAATTGAGTTAAGGATGTGGCTCCTGTATATTGGTTGTATGTTACTTATTCAGAAGAGGTTAGAATCCATTAGCTCAAAAACCTGTTGGTTGTGGGGGGAGTTTTTAAAAGCCCGATGATGCCGAACTTAAACATTTATATATTCAATTATTACAAGTGTAGCATGCCGAGATCTTTAGTTAGTCAGGTGCTGGACATTCTGTATCCACTATGAGACTCTACCGAACATTTGCTAACCCTAAGTAAGATGAGCCCTGGGCTAGAAGACCCTAAGCTACTGCTAGCCTCCACATTTCGATCCAGAGATTCCCTCGTGCTTCTTAAGAACATCACCTAGACATGTAAGTCTGATCTTTCATCTTCCTCGGATTCTCTTCTCCCCGTGTAAGTCCTTGTGCCCTTTCTTTTGGGTTGGTTCCTTTCCTTTTTCCTTCACCTATAGCCCCTGGAAGGTCTCATGCTGAGACAGCCCCCCGCCCCCTTAGCCCAGTCATTTCCCCACTCAGCATGAAGACCTGTCCATGTTGCTAACAGGAAGTGCATTGTGTGCTACTGCCACCTCGTGGTTATCTTCTCCCTCCCTTAAACATAACTACATTACTGAAACTAGCATGTAGTAAAGAAAAAAAGAGACCGCTGGGTGATAAGGGTTCATCTGGTCAAAAGGAAAATTATTTGGCAAAAAGGATCCTGGAAGGCCGTAAGTGATTGGGACTCATGTTTTGGGATGTGCATGCATCAGTTAGATATGCATGTTCTGTTCTGTTTTTTATTCGGGTCTCCCCTTGTGCCTCATGAACCTGGCCAAGTAGTAGCACCATATTTTGCAAAAACATACACAATTGGAAATGGTTTTGAGTATCTACCTGTCATAAGAGGCAAGTCAATCAGCCTGCCTGGGTTTCATGGGCCTGAATAGGATAAAGGAAGAATGTCTGCCTGTCAATCAAGAGTGGCTTGCCTGCTGACTCCATAATGAACTATGGTGAGAGGGTCTGCCTGCAATCGAGCTAATTATTTGGGGCACTCTGAGATGAGGGGACATTCTCATCCCTGTGGATGTTATGGCAAATATAAGACAGTAAAGCTGATACCAGTTTCCTAAATTTGACTGTAGTAGGTACCTCTGTAAAAAAAATTAGTTTACCTGTGATAAATGCACTTGCATTTGCTGTTTCAGATGGCATCATTCCAGTCCTTCTTCCAAGGGATGTTGAGGCTCCATTGCTTGTGTCAAGCCAGCCAAAACATTAAGTTGACCAAAGATAAAGATTTACTCTTATCCCTCTGAGGACTCCGCAGAGATGACCATCCATCTGAACCACCAATCCAAACCACCAGTTGGGCTTTGTTATAGACTTCGTCTTACCAGACTTTATATGGAGATACGGTAGGATCTTAGGCTTTGTGTGGGAAACCAGAAAGGAGGGTTTGGGGGAAGAAAACTGCTGTCCTCTGTAGGAAAAGAAAGCATGGTATCATCATGATAGTGATGAAGATATAATTTATGTTTTCTCTCTCTGTCTCTCTCTTTCTCTGTCTCTCTGTCTCTCTGTCTCTGTCTCTCTGTCTCTCTCTCTCTCTCTCTCTCTCTCTCTCTCTCTCTCTCTCTCTCTCTCTCTCTGTGTGTGTATGTGTATGTGTATCCAGTTATTTAAAAATATTTTTTAAGGGGCTGGAGAGATGGCTCAGAGGTTAAGAGCACTGGCTGCTTTTCCAGAGGTTCTGAGTTCAATTCCCAGCAACCACATGGTGGCTCACAACCATCTGTAATGAGATCTGGTGCCCTCTTCTGGCGGTCAGGGATGTGTGTGGGCAGAACATTGTATACATAATAAATAAATAAATAAATAAATCTTTAAAAAAAAATATTTTTTAAAAATGTCAGCAGAGGTAGGAGGACCTCTGAGTTCAAGGCCTGCTTGGTCTACAGAGCGAGTTCCAGAACAGCCAGGAATATTACACAGAGAAACTCTGCCTCAAAACAAATAACAAACAAACAAAATGTCAGGCATGGTTGTTAATGTCCTAGAATTTACCAAGAGTTTGAATCTAGGAATATATAACCTTTCCTCCTAAACCCAGTTTTTTTTCATAAGTACTTAAATATTGAATCAAGCAAAACAATGGTTGCCCAGCTGTATGGAATACATCTAGTTAGGAGCAAGTTTCAATAACCAGGGCTGTGAAGGAACAATCAGTTTTCACAGATCTCTCTCTGTCTCTGTCTCTGTCTCTCTGTCTCTCTCTGTCTCTCTGTCTCTCTCTCTTTCTGTCTCTCTCTCTCTCTCTCCCCCTCCCTCTCTCCCTCCGTCTCTTTCTCTTCTTCCCTCCCTTCCTCTCCCTCCCCCCAATATTTTTCAAGATTGGAATACATTGTTATTAACAACAGTAACCATGTTGTGTGATAGATCCCTTGAGCTTATTCCTTTTACCTAACTGCAATTTTGTATCATCATTGTCCGTCATTTCTCCAGCCCCCCTTAATGCCTAACCCCTGCTGACCACCCTTCCACTTTCTACTTCTGTGGGTTCAGCTGATGTAATGTTAAAGTCTGGAGGGCTGCCACCTCATACGAGGCCTCATAACAGACTGCTCAAACTGTCCATATAAATTCCTAGCTAAAGTCAAATCTTCCTCAGTCAGCTTGAATGGAATTGGTTGTGCAGCATGATCATGTGGAAAGTCCAGAGGAAGTCTCATGGGAGGTTCTGACAAATGTAAGTCTTCAATACTAGTATTGATGGCTGACATGAAAACAATTCAGTAGCTTATGTCTGCTCTGGATTTAATAAAAACTCATGAAAAGTGAACTCAGAGCCAGATGTTGCCTATTAGTTCTAATAAACAGTACCCTGTTTGGTTCAAATCATTACTGCAAACAAATGACACTGTCCCAGTCTTAAGCCAAACAACCCATTCACAGCCAAGACTACTTGCTTGTGAGCCCGGAGATTAAAGGGGAGGTTCCAGAGGACTTTGAGGGACCAAGAGGCCTACATTAGATGACACCTGTTAAATCAGTAGGCAAAGTACAATGCTTTTTGTATTAGAGTACAGTATCAAGTTTCTACTTAAGAAACAGTCTGAACTTCTTGCCTGCCTCTAATTTATGCTAGTGGACCCTTACTTCAGTGCTTGAGGAACTAGTCATAGATGGAGTAGGCCTCCCTGGCAGACAGCCATTCTTTATACCACATTAATAATAGTATGGGCTCCAAAATAGACAACCAACACTGGCTACATCTATTGATAGATATCCAACCATCCCTAATCACAGGAACTATTCATGCTTTAAATGAAGCCTTTCGGGAAGCCACATGCTCAGGAAAAAGATAATAAAGGTGACTCCCTGCTTAGCTATAAAATTGGCCCAGTTTCATTAGGAGATACCTGTGTTCTGATGGTTGTCAACAAAATTATCCCTTTTCCAGTTATTCAAATGGACTGTCTCAGATAGGAGGTGACCTCTTTAGACAAAGCTTGTATGCTACTGGTAGGCACTGTCTGGGAGAAATCCGTTCACTGGAGCTGGAGAGATGGCTCAGCAGTTGAGAGTACTGGCTGTTTTTCCAGGGGAAGATTCCAAACACCAGCATGGCAGTTTCCAACAGTCCTTAATTCCAGGTACAGGGGATCCAGCGCCCTCTTCTGGCGTCCTCCAAAACCAGGCTCATAATCAGTCCACATACATACATACATTCAGGCAAAACACTCAAGCACATAAAATAAAACTAAATCTTAAAAAAAAAATCAGTAAGCCTTCTAACTAGTAAAAGTGACACATATGCCACAGCACTTGTTAAGTCTGGGAATTAAAGAATATGGTCTATCATACGAGTACCAATTATTATTTTCTGACTACTCAATTCTCAGTATGGCCTGTGCTTAAATACGGGCTAACTACGAACTAGGAGGAGTTAAGAAGACTGTTCTGTTCATTAGTGAATATCTACTGAATAGTGGTACCTTAGTGAATGCCACTTTAAAGGCATGGGTAAATACTTGAGTCTTAGCTGATAGGTTCTATGGACTGAAAATTTTATAAGAAAGACCTTTTTTCATTCGAAGGACAGTATCACTGTTTCCATGGCATACTTCAATCATGCTGGACATGTATGTGCCTGTTCCACAGTCTCTCTAGAAATTCCATTTGGGTATTACATCAGTTGCCCCAGTCTCACAGGATAACACAACTATGGATGCACCTACGGCAGATGAGCAATTGCTCTGTATAAGGTAAAAGATCCTTCCTGGCTGTTAACCTTGGGAGCTAGATTTAGAATGCTATTCCCAGTCTAGCAAAAGTGTCATCTCCTAACCTTCCTCTTGGTAGGATCAGTATTTGATAGGAATGTGTGGAGTTAAACACCAACACATTCTTTATCTCCAATACTTATTGGCTCTGATTGCTTAAGTCATCTGTAAGCCTGCTACTTTTCAGTGGGAACTTGAACACCAGGCACAAGATAAACTTCAAAAAGAAGGCTATAGTGTTGTCTCTCAAAGTCCCTCAGGACAGAGATATAATGAAACTTTCAGCCACCCAGAATTTGCTTCCTCTAGCCTTTGGACTGAATGTACAAATAACTATTCAGTATTCACATGTCTGCTATAAGCAGCTTCCATATGTAACCCAAAGGTATTTACCATTAAAGAAGGAGGGTCTAGCAGGGAATGTAGTGGCTCACACCTGCAGTCTCAGCATTTGGGAGGCTAAAGCCAGAGGACTTTGAGACCAGTCTAGGTTACACAGTGAGAGCCCGTCTAAACCAACCAATGATACAACCAACCAAACAAAACCTAAGAGTCAACTATTATGCCATATCAGTCTCTTTTCAAAACTCAAGTGTTTACTGTGGCAGAGTCAGGAACTCAAGAACTGAGTTTTTAATTATGCTTTGAAGAAGACCAATTACTCAAAAATAGATTGGTACAGAGTCCTTGTTTATGAGGTTGGGTAGGGCTTTAGATTTTGTTTTATTGTTTGTTTGTTTTTTGAGACAGGGTTTCTCTGTATAACAGCTCTGTCCTAGAACTCACTCTGTGGACCAGGATATCCTCAAACTCCCAGAGATTTACCTGCCTCTGCCTCCCAAGTGCTGGGATTAAAGATGTGTGCCACCATGTCCAGATTAGGTTTTCTTTTTTCCAAAACTATTATTTTAATTGACAAATGGTAATTGCATACACTTATGGAGTATTGTGTCATGTTTTGATACATGTATAAAATAAGGAATGATTAAATCAAGATAATTAACAGATGTCATTTCATTTTTCATATTTTAATAGTCAGATATTTAAAAGGTACAGAGTGAGTTCCAGGAAAGGCGCAAAGCTACACAGAGAAACCCTGTCTCAAAAAACCAAAAAAAAAAAATTTAGTATTACTTCTATATATACACTATATTATTATTTCTACAGTCATTCTTCTTCGCAAATAGTCTCAGAACTTATTCTCCCTGTGAATAACTTTGTATCCTTTGATCCCAGACTTCCTGCTCCCTCTCATATCTACCCACTCCTAAACCTCTGGTAATTAGCATTCTACACTCAACCCCTATGAATTCAGTTTTCAAACTACTACATAGGACTGAACCCATGCAGTGTTTGTATTTCTGTGCCTGGCTTATTTTACTTAGCAGAATAGCTTTTAGACTTCAGATTTATCCATGACAAATTTTATTCTTTCATTTTTTATTTTTGAGTTGAGACACAAACGTACACACATATATTCACATACACACACACACACACACACACACACACACACACACACACACATTTTATCCATCTAATAGACACAAGCTGATTCTGTATTTTGAGTGTTATGAGTAATGCTGCAATTATATCAGAATACAGATATCTCCTTAACATACTGATATTTCTTTTGACGTGTGTATTTGTATGTCTTTCTGCATATGTGAATACAGTTGTGCTTGTCAGTGTATGCATGTGTAGAAGCCAGAGATTAACGTCTGGCGTCTTCCTCTATTATTGTTCTAGTTTCTTTTCTGTTGCTGTGATAAAACACCCTGACCAAAAGCAAGGAAAGGATTTATTTCTAGGGCACAGCCTATCATTGAGGAAAGTTAGGGCAGCAACTCAAGGCAGGAATCTGAAGGCAGGAACAATACTGCTTCCTTGCTTGCTCACTCAGGCTTGTGCTCAGTCTCGGGCTTGAATACAGCTCTGGCCTACCTGCCTAGGGACATAATGCTCACAGAGGGCTGGGCCCTCCTACATGAATTAGCAGTTAAGATACTGCCCCACAAACAGGCCGATCTGATCCAGACAGTGCTTCAGCTGAGCTTCCCTCTTCCCAGGTGACTCTAATTTTTGTTAAGTTGACAGTAAGAACTAATCAGCACAGCTGTCCACTTCATTTTTTGAAGACGGTCTCTCATCGAACCTGAAGCTTGTCATTTCGGCAAGGCTAGTTGATGAGCAAGCTCCCAGGATTTGCCTCTCCAACCTGCTCCCATACCAGCACTGTGGTTACGGACACGTGCTATTACACTTCGGTTTTTACGTGGGTGCTGGGGTTCATAATTCAAGTCCTTATACATGCTCAGCAAGAACTTTACTCACTGACCCACCTTTCCAACTCTTTCATCTTGTCATCTATAATGTTGGTCTTAACCTACATTCCCACCAAAAAGTTATGAGTTCTTTTTACTACATCAACACCAATGTTCATTATCATTCATCTTTGTGATAACCACCATTTTAACTTATGTGAGGTGATATCTGATTGTATTTATTTTTATTTTTTAGAGATTTTATTTTTTATGTGTGAGTGTTTTGCCTATATATGTTTATACACCACATTCATGCAGTGCCCTTGGAGAATAAAAGAGGGCATTGGATTCCCTGAAAGTGAAATTACATACAATTGCGAGTCACCATGTGGGTCCTGTGAGTTGAACCCAGGTCGTCTGGAAGAATAGCAAGTGCTCTTAACCACTGACCCATCTCTCCAACCCCCAATTCTATTTTCAGTTTGCATTTTCTTAGCAATTAATGATGTTGAACATTTTTCGTGTATCTGTTTGCTGTCAGTGTGTCTTCTTTCGAGAAATGTCTGCTTAAGTCTGCTGACCATGTTTAAATTGTTATTTGATTTCTAGCTTTTGAAGTGTTTTGGGACACACACACACACACACACACACACACACACACACACACACACACAAGGGGAAAAAAGGAAGAGTAGAGAAAGAGTCCATGTAGTTCAGGCTATTCTCAAACTCCCTATATAGTGAGGGTGACCTTGAACTTCTCATCCTCTTGCCTCCATTTCGTAAGTTTTAGGGTTACAGAATGTACTACTATATGATACTGTTTAACCCCTTTTTGAGTTGATAGGACTTGATACCCACACATAGGGGGAATATTACGTCTGGTACTGTAAACCAGGCCAAAAGTTTGTAGCTAAGGAGATCATAGCTACTGCTGTTGCTTTGTTACAAGGAGATGATGCACATGTCAAAATTTCCTTCTAATTATTTATGTTTACACCCATAGAGTGGCGCTTTTGTCTGCTTTGGTCAGGGGAGCTTTTTTTTTTTTTTTTTTTTTACAGTGGTCAATGGTAACTGCAGAGACATAACTGGTGAAAATGCAGAGAATAAGTGACTGCTGAATGCTCAGCCATAAGCAGGACATCAATAACACCTTCTCCATAGGTCAGGACACTGCAGAAGAAGGGAAGAAATCATGTAAGAGCTGTAGGAGAGGGGGCAGGAAGTGGTGTGGAGCCCTGACTTCTGGATATGACAGGGCTGTTGCACTCTGGAATTCATAATAGCTGTGATTTCCTGCACAATATCTCCACAAGATTGGACCTGCCAACACCCTGGCATGGAAGAGGAGACTCATGTAGCCTCACTCTTCCTTGAACATATCTGTAGATAATGGCAGATGTGGGAGGGGGAGAAGGACATTTCCTTCAGTGGTGTAGCCATAGAAACCTCCTCATCTATGCTCCTGGAAACAGTCCTAATAAACTCATTGGGTGACACATACGCAAGAAACGTGAAGGAAGAAGAGACCCTTGTTAGAAAGAGGAAAGGGGATCAGCAGGAATGGGAATGGGACAAAATGCAATACATACGTGTATGAAAATGTCATAATGAAACCATTATAGATAATTAATATGTACTAATAAAAACATCAAAATTTGATACAATTTCTCTTGTATATTTTTGCTTTCATTGCCTATGCTTTTTGGGTCATATAAAAATATTGCACAGAGTAATGTTACAGATATTTTGCCCTAAATGTCACTAGAAATTTTATAATTTCAGATTATGTATTTGAATCATTAATTCATTTTGAGTTGAGTTTTTAGCAATATTTTATTAATTCTTTGAGAACTTGATACAATGTATTTTGAATGTATTTACCTCCCCTCAACTCTTCCCCTTACCACCCTTTCAACTACCCTCCTATCCTTTCCTACTCAACTATTCTTGTTTTGTTTCTTGTCTCATTGGGAAAGCTTTTCAACTTTTTAACTGTTGAATTGGATGATACTTTATGGTATTATAAATACAGAACCTTTACTGCGTTGAGGTACATTCTTGATAAACCCAGTTTGTTATCAGTGTTTTCTTGGCTGTTTTTATTTTTATTTTTGAGTCAGGGTTACATTCTGTAGCCTAAGCTGGCCTGGAACTCATTATATTGCCCAGGCTGCTCTCAAACTTATAACAATTTGCACACCTTAGCCTTCTAAGTATTTGAATTGTAGGCATGAACTTCCACATCTTGTTAAGAGTCATTTTTTATGTTTTTTTGAGAATTTCATATATGAATACTGTATTGACATCATTTCCATTTGTCCTACTTAGGGTTCCTATTGCTGGAAGAGACATCATGACCACAGCAACTCTTATAAAAGAAAACATTTAACTGGGGCTGGCTTGCAGTTCAGAGGTTTAGTCTATTGTTACAGTGGGAAGCATGGCAGCATGCAGAGACATGGTGCTGAAGAAGGAGCTGAGAGTTCTACATCTGAATCAGCAGGCAGCAGGAGGAGAGAGAGCCACTGGGCCTGGCTTGAAGATCTGAGACCTCAAAGCCCACCCCCGGTGACACACTTCCTCCAACAAGGCCATACCTCCTAATAGTGTCACTCCCTATGAGCCTTTGGGGGTCATTTTTGATTCAAACCACCATACCACCCTTCTCTCTACCCCTTCAAACTCTTCCCATGTTCCCCAACTCCCTCTCAAATTTATGACTACTTTTTCTTTGTTATTGGGGTGTGTGTGTGTGTGTGTGTATACATATATTTTTCTAGGGAACTCATCCCAGGATTCTCCTCCCACGCTGTAGCTCTGTAGCTCTTCATCTAGGGGTGGGGCCTTGTGAAATTTTCTCCATTCATGTAGCCATGTCAACTGGTGCTGTCATTATGTAGCTTTTGTTTAGGCAACAATATTGTTGAGGCTTTATGGTTGCAGCACTGGGAGTTTTTTATCATGAAATGCACTGTTGAGCTGCCTGCAGATTATGTGGTGTGCCTCGGGTTCCCAGCTTTTGTGGGGTAGGCTTTGGTGGTACAGCTGTCTTGAGTTATTTTTGCTTCTGTAAGTAACACCTTACCCATATTCCTGTAAGTAACCCTGATAAAACTCATTAGCTCACTAAGATGCTCTTGGATGATATCCATACTTTTCTATTGTCTTTTCCCCATCTGAGATGAGTAGGCGTTTCTTCATCTCCTCAGCAATAGTGTCACACAACAATATAATACTATACATTGGAGAATGTTCTGTGTGTGCTTAAGAAGAATGCATTTTTGTGCTGCTGGTTGGAACATTCTGTATATGGCTTAGACATGTAGTCTAAAGTATAAGTCAAGTCCACTCTTTCCCTTTTGATATTCTGCCTGGATGGTCTGTGCACTGTTGAAAATGTGTCAAAGTCTTCTCTTTCTATTATGTTCCTTTTATCTCTTCCATCAGAACATTCAGTAATTGCTCTCTGCAGTGGTTGCTTCCAAGTTAAGTACACATACATTTACAGTTGTTATGTGCTTGGCCACAATATCATTACCTTGCCTCTTTGAATGTCCTGTTTTTTCTTAAAGTCTGTTTTGTTTGATATATTAGCTACCCCTACTCTGCTTCTCCTTCCATTTGCATAGAATAACCCTTTCTGTCTTCACTTTCAGTGTATGTGTGTCCTTACTAGTGAAGCGAATTATTTGTAGGCAACATATAATTGGATCTTATGCTTTTATCTATTCAACCACTCTATGTCTTTTGCTTTGGGAATTTAATTAAATTACATTTAAGCTAATTACTAGTAGGCAAGGATTTAACTCAGCTTTGATTCCTGAGAGTGAACTAGTGGGTCTCTGAGTCTTGTTCATCTTTACCTCTTTTTCTTCTGTTTGTTTGCCTTGTCCAACTCTGATGTAATAGCATTTGTTTTATTTTACTATATTTTATTTTGTTATATTTTATTATGATCTCTTAGAGGCCTCTTCTTTTCTAATGAGAGACAGAAAGGGAGTGGATCTGGATGGGAGGGGAGGTGGGGAAGAACTGGGAGGAGTAGAGGGAAGGGAAACCATAATCAGGATATATAATGTGAAAAAAGAATCTATTTTTCAATAAAAGGAAAAAAGTTATGATGCTGGCCAGACACATGCGCGCGCGCACACACACACACACACACACACACACACACACACACACACACACACACACACACCGTATGTGTGTATATTTCAAGCTTATTAAGGTAATAAGTTAATAGTAATTAGATTTTTGTCAACTAGAAATTTCTTAGCCAGGTGGTAGTGGCATACAGTTTTGGTGCCAACAGAGGTAGGTGGTTCTCTTGAGTTTGAGGCCAGCCTGGTCTATAAAATAATCTCCAGGATAGCCAGGGCTGTTACATAGAGAAACCTTGTATTGAAAAGAAAAAAAATTCTTTATTTATTCTAAAATTAGAGTTCACCAAATATCTTAGCAATGTGGAATATATGAAGTTGAAATATTGAGACTTTATGAGCTATGTGCCAATTCTTCCTAAGTTAACTAAAAGCTAGAAAATTATTAAAAATGGTTCTTAAGCGAATGTGTTCTAACAATGCTTTGTTTCATACACATAGGTTTCCTATCTCAAGACTGAAGTGTTAAAAAATGAGTTGCAATGGGTCTGGCAGAGATGAAGATGTTCTACAGAGACACTTGTGTCTTTCATTCTGACTATGAGACTATTCAAACAATGGCCCCCCAACGAAATGGAAATTTCCCTAGGAATCTCATGCTGGGAGAAAGAAAAGGTCTTAGCCAGAGGGAGAAACTTCTGGAAAGAGGTTTCACAGTTCTAATAATTTGTCAGATCACCTCACAGGATGACACAATGACAGGTTAGTGGTAGACCGGACCATATCTTACCTTGGATTGCCTAGATGTGCATGTCTTTAGCTCTCAATTGGAACTTTAATCTCACTTCAGGACATAGAAGTTGGATTGGCAAGGCTTACTAAATCACTCTGTTCCTCTTCCAAATGTGGACACATTGAAGAAATCCACCAGAAAACAAAGGGAGGGAGGGAGGGAGGGAGGGAGGGAAGGAGGAGAAAGAAATTGTTTATGATGAATCAGCACCCTATGTATCTTGACTTTTCAATACTCTAAGTGATGTAATCCTGAATTGACTGTCAACGTAATTCTGTTACCACTTTTCCTCATGCCCTAGGATAGCATTTTTCTACTTAAATTCTGATTTTCCAGTTCAAGTCACCAAGTCTCATCTTACTGATTTTTCTTTCATCAAGTAAAAAAATTACTGTAAACATCAGTGTGGATGATGGGCAGGATCTTCTCTGCTGGGAAATATAACACTAAATATGATGTTTTATAACACTAAATATGTTTTACAGTAAATAATAGAAAAGTGTTATGTACTTTTTGCACTATATTCTGCTTAATAAGAGCATTATTTTATCAAGTTGCAGTAAGATTGTTGATACTTATGGGAGACCTGCCCTTTCCTGAACAGAAATGGAGGAGGAGTGGATTGGGGAGGTGGGAACAGAGTGGGGACGGGAGGAGAGGAGGGAGGGGAAACTGTGACTGGGATGTAAAATACATAAATAATTTTTTAAGAGCATTGTTTTAAAAATAGCACAAAATACTTCCACCTATTTTATAGATTGCTTCTAAAGGTTATTACAGTATATAAACATATATAGACAGAAGATAGAAGAATTAAAAACCAGCATCTTCACATATAATTATTATTGTAAAATTGTTGTCAATGTTATTTGTACAATTTTTGCAGACAGCTGTGCCTTGCTCATTTATGTTGACTATTTTGACATTTTTAGAATATGAACTGAATTCATCATTTGTCTCAGCACGCTCTGTTGCTTTAACATCTTTAGACATAGTTCCAGCAATCCATAAGGCGGAATTGAATGAACTGGTATTTCCTGCCTAAAATATGTGCAGTATCCAGGGTTCTGCAAGTGAATCTAGTAGACCCTCAACCTGAACATGACTTTGCTCTCTGGGAGCTCTAGGTTGGCAAAGTTGCATATAAGTACATTTGAAAAACATGCCATTTTCTGACACATCAAGAGACAAGTGAGTACTTCAGAATAAAATTCCAATTTCTTCTGGCATAAAAGTCCCTTCACTGCTGAGGTGCAGTCTAACTTCCTGGCCTTTCTACCATCTATAGTCTTCCCTAACTATGCATGGACCTACTTATGATTTCTGGGTGTGTGGTTCTTATTTTTAGATTTCTGTGTTGTTCTCAGTGTGAAATATTTTGTAACTGTTGTGTGCTGCTTATAGCCTTCAAAGTCATTTTATTTGGACATGTTCTGTTCAGTGTGCCCTGACCCATTTATGAGAATTGATTTTTCTTTCTATGTTTCCATTATACTTCACACATTATTAATTTACAGTTTAAAGTATAAAAAAATTTGTAGTTATTTTTCTCTCTCATTAGTTGGTATCTTTGAGAATAAATTGTCTTATTGTTTAATATTTCATATTGTATAATCGATTTAATTATAAAAATAAACATTTCCACATGGTTCAAACATTGTTTTGGAATGGATTTGTGGAATCTATCTTCATTTCTTCCCCTCTTGCTATCTTCTTGGACAAGATATCATCCTGGGAACAACCAGATCCCCCAGTGCTGGTTCTAGGTGACTTCTAACTCCTGCTCTGTTATTGTAGCCATTCCTTATTTCAGAAGATTGTACTATGGTCAGTGTTGCCTACACACCCACTGGCAGATTGCTCTGGCAATGCACAATTGACAAGAGTCACCACAAGGAGACACACAATGGTAGGTCGGTTTAAGGAGAAAGGGGATCATACTGTTGGGCATTTGGGTTAGTCAATCTTATTAATAGAAACAGACATCATTCCTAAGGCTAGAGTTCCTTTTTTTAATGCTCATAGCATTCAGGCTAAGCTTGATTCTAAGGTAGCACTTTTGATTCATAGCTACTTTATAAGTTCTACAATCTAACTTTTGCTTCAAATTAGATTAAACTCCTATTATTAACTGTTGCCATCAAATAAATAGAGCAGGCTCCAGTACGTTTTAAATACTATTTAAGAAATTCACAGGGGGCGCTGTGTAACCATTGTTTTAACCAAGATACTCATGGTTGTTGGAGGCATGTTAAATCAAAACCAAGCATGGTAGCACATACGTGTAAACTGAGCACTCTAGAGGCTGAGGCAGAAGAATCACAAGTTCCAGGTAAGTTTTACCTATTATAGCAAAACCCTATCTTAAAAAGCTATAATCCAAAGCCAATACTAACAAAACTTGAAGGATTATCAAAATGAAATTATAACATTTATGAAATGATTATAATTTCAAATAATGTGAGTCTCTGCAACTATTACTCTCATTTCTTGTTCTGTTTCTCTCACTCTGCCTCCTCCCCTGTAAGTCCCACTTACAGACACCAAAAACTGTTTAAGTGGCTAGAGGCACTTTATTATGAATTTATACCGTGACTGCCAATCAACATGAATAAGTAAAACCATGCATTTGATACCCATTTTGAAAGTTCTTCCAAAGCCTAACCTTCTCTCACAGCACTAGCTGTAAGTTCTATATAATACTCAGTGGACACTGACTGTACAACAATTGAAAAGCTGGCTGCCATATTAAATAATCAAAGCTGGTAAGTGTTACCTCAAAGATGGGTCTTACTGAAAACATATTAGATCCTATGGAAAACTCTAACATCTCTGCTGTTAGGAGATTTTCTACTCAAATGATCAACTAATTCCTTAAAGCTATTAGAAAATCTACCGGGCCCACTAAACCTAATAGCAATAAAACATTGACAGATACTTGATCATTTAACATTTCTGATCAATGTTACTTTTTTTGTGGTGCTGGGGATCAAATTCACTCACACTAGACAAGTGTTCTACTACTGAGCCACATCCCAGTTCTGATATGAGTGTTTCTGAGGGATCCTAAAATAACATATAGTGGAAATAGTAATGATCACACAATGTGCAAAGAGTTTTTATTCAGGGCTTACTACAGCAAAGAGACAACCACTGTCACTTTTGTTTTAGCAGAGACTCAATGACAGGTAGAGGAGTGAGAAAATTTTATAGTGGGAAAGCGCAAGCCTCTGGTATGTACAGGTTGGCAGCCATTAAATTGGGGAAGCTGCAGACCAGCTAACTAGAAATGGGACATCCTATGTGATTTCTCAGAGTTGTGTCTGAATATCTCTTGTTGGACCTAAGTTAGAAGCATAGACAAAAATTATGGAAGTTGTTAATTATTAATCAATTCTTGGACGTTAGGGCTGATTGTTACAGAAGTTATTCTTTAGCTTCCTAGATCATTACTAATGTTAACAAAATGACATCATCCAAGGTCTGATTTGAAGGAGGTGGGTTTCCAGAGCTGTTTATCTTAGACAAAAGTGTCATTTTTCTGAGAAGGTTGCTAAAAGCTGTAGATTATAATTCTACTTTCGTATATGGTCTAACAATTACCAATTTGTGTTTTCTCTCTCAGTAGACATCTCACACACAGCAATGAGAACAAAAATATTCAAGCTGACCTGGGAAGAAATGTGTTGGTGTTCCGGTGCTGCTGCACCCTAGGGAGCAATCTTTAAGGCTGTTAAAACTATATAAATGAACTCTCTAGAAAAGTTTCCTTGTGAGTGGATATGATAGAGCAGGTGGTCCTTCACTGAAATATAGCCACATCATGATAAGAAGGGACAGAAATAGACCAAACGTATGATACAGTTAGTGTTTATTTCTGAAGTAACGTGTCCACCTCTGACGATCCCATATGTGACTGTTCCATAGAACACAGTATAATTTTGTGTATGGCTATCAAATTGACAACTGTATTTAAATTGCCAAGAATTCAGGTGAAATCTATTGCAGGCCCATGGAAGCACCCTTTTTTGTGTGCTTGACAATCATCAGGAAACGAGCTCTAGTACACACCAATATGAACAAGAAAGAACACTCAACGTCCCAAATCTACATGTGTCTTCAGCTGCAGCAGTGATTAGATGGCATACTTAACTGCATTCTGGGCTTGCTTCTGGCCAGCCTGATTTTAGTACAGATTGCAGCAGAATCCATCTCTTCTGGAAAGCCCCCCCCCCAAGCCTCACTTAGGAAGATGAGCCTGCTCTCCAAGCCATGGACATTCACCACTTGATTCAGAGGCTATTCAGACACAACTATTGGGGTAATGGTGTGCTAGGCCCATAGCCAATTCTGTGGAACCATGTACTGAATGCAAGGTGGATAGCATAAAATCTTGTCGGAATATGACATCATCTGATTCTACTGAAACCAGTTGGTATTGCACTAAGCCACACAAAATTATCTTCACAGGAACATACAGAATACTGGCAGCACAGGTTACCATGTAGGCCTATAAGGAAACCAAATGATTCCCTCTATCCATTAATTCCTCTCCTTGCAATCCTGGGCTATGTTTCCTGCACTTAACTGTGGCTCAAAATTACAGTCGCTTTTTAGTAACTAATAGAAAGGTCCCCGAAGACTTACCTCCATAAACCATGCTAATTGCAGTTTTCCAAATCTAACAATGAGGTTTTCTAATAGCCCCCATGGTGCTAACTGTCCTAGGATCACTAATTTTGGATGTGGCTGGAATAGTACAATTGCAGGACCCCACAAAAGAGATTATATTTTTCTGTATTGGTAAGGGTTGGGACTGTGCACAGTGAAAATGTCTAGGTAGCTACAGGTTTCCTAATTAGAACTAAATCTCAGCTCTTTGGCCCTTTGGAGAAGGGGCAGGGTCTTATAGCTGGCAGGAATATAAGAATTATTAGAGGCTTCAATATAGAAAATGACAGAGGAGACAAGGGAAGGGATCAGAGCTTCAGCCTTCCACGCAGCACGCATATTTTTCCTCATAAACGGTTTTGAGGGAGATACAAATCCTAAGGATACTAACTACCAATTTTGAAAATGTATTAAATACCTGACACATGAGTAGAAACCCTCTAATAGGTACCCTGACTCTGAGAGATAGCTAGTGTTACCTCCATTTTTATTCTCTGCTCATCTGCTTTGAGCTCCTTGTTTCACCCCACCAAAGCCTCCCTCCAGTCATTGCGCAGTTTTGGTGCAGAATCACCAGGTCCACTTTCCGCAGACCCACGGGAGGGGCTGGGCGGGGCGGGGTCGCCTTGCCGCAGAGCCCAACTGCGCCTGCGCGGACTGCGGCAGAAGGCGGGGTGTGAGAGGCGAGTATTCTGAGACTAGCGTTCACTGTTGGCTAGAACCTTCCTTCTTTCCCACCACCTCTAATTTCGGCTCCTGTGACTTGCTTGGAACTTTGGGTCTGGCAGCAGCTGCAGCATTACTGCTAGCAGCAGTTCTGTGCAGAGGCGCCTGCACACCTCGCGTCCTCTCCTGCGAGCTCGCGGGCCTGTCGGTGTCAGCTTCCACACGCCGGTTGACAGGACCATGTCGCTGGTAAGCCAGAATTCGCGCCGCCGCCGCGGTGGAAGGGGCAATTCGCGCAACAGCAAAGGGAAAGGTCTCCCTGCTGCCGTGCCAGGCCCAGACGTCCCTAAGGATCCCAGCGATCCTCAGATCCTCCAGGGCCTCTGCGCCTCTGAGGGCCCAGGCACCTCCGTGATGCCCACCCCCCGGGAGGGCCCAAACACCTCTGTGTCACCCACCGCCTCTGCGGGCTCAAGCGCCTCCGGGCAGCTCCTCATCTCTAAGGGGCTGAACACCTCCGAGCTGCCCATCTCTGGGGAGGGCCCTGGCACCTCCCGGCCTCCTGCAGTCTCCGCGGGGCTGAATACCGCTATGTCAATCACCGCTGCAGAGGGCCCGAGCACCTCTGTGCCGCCCACTGCTCCTAAGGGCTCAGAGGCCTCTGAGCATCTCGATGTCTCTGAAGGGCTGAATATCTCCGAGCAGCCCCACTCCGATGAGGGCCCTGGCGTGCAGCCCACCCTGGGTGAGGGCCTGGGAACCTCAGTGCCGCCCACCTTCTCTGAGGAATCGGGCATTTCCGTGCCGCTTCCCTCTGGCGAGGGCCTGAGCGCCTCCGTGTCGCCCACCGTCTCGGAGGGACCGGGCATCAACTTGCCCTCCCCCGCTAGTGAGGCCCCGAGCACTTCGGTGCCGCCCACTGCCTCTGATGGACTGGGCATCAACCTGCCGCCCACCCCTGCTGAGGGCCCGAGCACCTCCGTGCTGCTCTCGGTTTTGGAGGAACCCGACATCTCCGTGTCGCCCCCCTCCGCGGAGGGACTGAGCATCTCCATGCCGCCCCCCTCCGGTGAGGTCCAGAGCACCTGGGTGCCGCCCACCATCTTGGAGGGCGCTAGCGTCAATGCGCCGCCCACCTCCAAAAAGGGACTGCGCACCTCGGTGCCACCCGCAGCCCCTGAGAGCCTTAGCACCTCAGCCGAGGGCGGGGGCACATCCCTGCGATCCATGGCTGCTGAGGGCTTCAGCATCTCGGCGGCGTCCTGCGCGGCGGAGGGATCCGCCACCTGCGGGCTGCTTCCCTGCATCGAGGGCCCGAGCACCTCCGGGCTGCACATCCTGGAGGAGGACCGGTGCACCTCCCGGCTGCACATCCTAGGGGAGGGGCCGAGCACCTCGCAGATGCCCCTAGGTGCCGAGGGCCTTAGCGCTTCCGGAATGTCCACTGCCGCTGACAACCCTGAAGCACCGTTGAGCTGCGGTGCTTCCGTGGGCATAAACTTATGCAAGTGCGCCTCCCTTGCTCTGCAAAAGGACTCTGGTCCCGTTGTACGCCCGAAGCGTTCCGAAGGCTTCCTGGATTTCCAGGTCCTGAGAGACAGTGAGAATTCCAACTCCATTACCATTATGGGCCTTGGCACCGCCCACGTTGCCCTCACGCTGAAGCCTCAGGATCCTATGGAGCAAAATGTCGCAGAATTGTTGCAGTTTCTGCTGGTGAAGGATCAGACCAAGTACCCCATTAAGGAATCTGAAATGAGGCAGTTCATTGTTAAAGAATATCGCAACCAGTTCCCTGAGATCCTCAGACGAGCAGCAGCCCACCTGGAGTGCATTTTTAGGTTTGAACTGAAGGAGCTAGATTCCGAGGAGCACACCTACATCCTGCTCAACAAACTGGGACCTGTGCCCTTTGAAGGGTTAGAAGACATCCCAAATGGGCCAAAGATGGGCCTCCTGATGATGATCCTGGGACAGATATTCCTAAATGGCAACCAAGCCAGGGAAGCTGATATTTGGGAGATGCTCTGGAGATTCGGAGTGCAGCGTGAAAGAAGGCTTTCCGTTTTTGGGAACCCGAAGAGACTTCTGTCTGTAGAGTTCGTGTGGCAGCGTTACTTAGACTACAGGCCAATCACTGACTGTGTACCAGTAGAGTACGAGTTTTACTGGGGCCCACGATCCCACCTTGAAACCACCAAGATGAAGATTCTGAAGTTCATGGCTAAGATCTATAACAAAGATCCTATGGACTGGCCAGCACAATACAATGAAGCTCTGGAAGAAGATGCTAACAGAGATGGTGGTGATTGGCGGGCTGTTCCTCACTTTAGGAGGCCCTTTTTTGAGGAAGTTTCTCCAGAGCTACTGGCTCCTGATTCAGATGCTCCTGGCTGTCCCTCAAAATATTCTCCCCATTCATGGCCTGAGTCAAGATTAGAGAGCAAGTCAAGGAAATTGGTCCAGTTATTTCTGCTGATGGACTCAACTAAGCTGCCTATACCAAAGAAAGGAATTCTGTATTACATTGGTCGAGAGTGTAGCAAAGTGTTCCCTGACCTCCTGAATCGTGCTGCTCGCACCCTAAACAATGTGTATGGCACAGAGCTAGTGGTCCTTGATCCGAGGAACCACTCCTACACCCTGTACAACCGAAGAGAAATGGAAGATATTGAAGAGATTGTGGACAGTCCAAACAGGCCCGGCAACAATTTCTTAATGCAAGTCCTAAGCTTCATCTTTATAATGGGCAACCATGCAAGAGAGTCTGCAGTCTGGGCTTTTCTGAGGGGCTTGGGAGTTCAAAATGGGAGAAAGCATGTGATTACCTGTAGGTATTTGAGTCAGCGCTACCTAGACAGTTTGCGGGTTCCTGACAGTGATCCAGTGCAATATGATTTTGTGTGGGGCCCTAGAGCCCGCTTGGAAACCTCCAAGATGAAAGCCCTGCGATATGTGGCCCGAATCCACAGAAAGGAGCCACAGGACTGGCCAGATCAGTACAGGGAGGCCCTGGAAGATGAGGCCAATAGAGCTGAAGCGCACCGGCCATTGGTCGTTCGCAACTTGCGATAGATGAATGTGTGGGCAGTCAGCGAGGCCTTGTATGGCCCGGGCCTAGAGTCCTGGTTCTCATTTATTGGGGTTGGGGGTGGGGGGGTGGGGAACGTATTGTATTTGATGTTTGTGTTCCAGTTCCATTTGTGTATTTTCGTGTTTAGTTCTTGTTTGGTATCTTGAAAAGTTTCAATTGTTTTAATAATACTGTCCAGTAATGTAAATGTGATTGACCACTTGCTGTCTTTGTTGTACTTTGCTATAAGAGTTTTGATAGTGTTATAAAATGTTTTGAGACTCTTTCCGTCTTGTTGCATTGTCTGAAAGATAATATATAGCATATAGCTATAGATATAGGCTTTTCCTTGAAAGCTTGAAAACAATCATCGTTAAAGTGATCTAGCTTCAGATATTAAACAAACAAATATACAACAACTGACAAAGCACTAAGTTGTGGCTGGCTTCCCTCTCTGTCTGCTATTGTGTAAAGAATACTAATGTTTACCTGTATTTGCTTTGCTGTGCTAAAGTGTATTGAAAAATAAAGGTGTAATAAATCAAACAATGTTAATGCACTAATTTATTCAATAAATATTTATTAAATTCCTCTCATATAATGGGGACAGTAGTATATTCTGGTTATAGTATGAGAGACATATACAAGATATAGCACCTTCTCTAGAACTCAAGGACCAGAAGTTTTATTATGAAATAAGCTATATAGTATACTAAGTAGAGAATTCTATGGGTCTTAAGAGGAGGTACATCAATCTAATTCCTGAATCCAAATAGTCCATAGTGAACATGATGGGGTGGGAGGAAAAGACTGGTTTCTTGATACAACATGAGGTAAATAAACTCAAATCTGAATTTTAGTCTTCAGTGTGTATCGGTGTGGACTGAAGTCAGTCATCTGAAGGTAAGAGGTTTCACATGTCATAAGCTGTCTCATTAAGGTAATTGAGTCATGGGACTGGATAGTCCAGTGGTTAAGAGTACTTAATGCTCTTCTAGAGGACCCAAGCTTGGTTCCCAGCACCAACTTTGGGCAACTCACAACTGCCTGTAACTCCATCTCCAGGGGATCCTTCTGCCCCTGGCAGGCACCCACACATGTGGCAGACACTCACACAAAGATATACACATGCACAAAAATAAAAAATTCATGACAAAGATATATGATTCTGTGAGCTGAAGCTGTAGCTCAGGGTGTCTGTACAAGGCCCTGGGTTCTATCCCAAGCATCACATAAACCAGATGTGGTGAATCACACCTGTAGTCCTGGCCCTCAGGAAGTAGAGCCAAGAGGGACAGAAATTCAAGGTTATTGTGAGCTACATAGAGAGCTCAAGGCCAGCCTGGGATCCATAAGGACTTGTCTTAAATAATTTAAAAAGATGTTTGAATTAGCTTCCTCTGAGTTATACTGTTGTTTTAACATGCATCCACCAAGGTTCAGGGACTGTCAAAGGAGGAAGGGAACATGGAAAGAATTTTAAGAGCTGGATGGTGGGGAAGAGTGTTGTGAAATGCAAAGTTCTAGCTTGGCATGGCTATTGTACTCATGAACTCACACCAACTATGGTTACCCTCACAAGACCTGCACAAGGTCAATCTAGCCAAAATTCTCACATGACAGAGAGCAGTGCTCTCCAGGCTCCACCTTTTCTGAGGAGTTACCTATTGGCAGTTGATAGCTGCTGTGGGAGGGAAAATACTTCTTTTTAAAATGTGGGCCATTAATAGATTTTCCATACTCTATTAGATGACCCCACACCCATGCACACAGGGGAAGCACAAATTAGACTTAGGTTATAAAAAAGAGGACATAAAATTGGGAGGGGGCATGTTGGGGAGGACTTGGAGGGAGTTGGAGTAAAAATGGGGAGGGGGTGGATATGATCATGGTTCATTGTGTATATTATGATATTCTCAAGAAGAAAGAAAAAAGTAACATTTTTTTTTTAAAAAAGAGGGGGGCTAGAGAAATGGCTCAGAAACATTTGCTACTCTTCGAGAGGATCTCAGTCCAGTTTCCCAGCACCCAACCAACTCACTGCCACCTGGAACTCCAACTTCAGGGATCCTACACCCTCTTCTGGATTCCACAGGTACCTGCACACATGTGCCATACACACAAACACATGTGCATGTGTGCACATGCGCTTACACATAATTAAAATTAAACATTTAAATATGTAAATAAATAAATGCATGTATAAATAAATCAATCTCTTAACTCTTAGTGATATATACAGCACAGTTTTTGAGCCCATTTAACATAATCTCCATGGGTTCCCTGTCATTCTGTTTATATTGTCGTCCTTCAGGTAAACAAGCTTAAGGAGTAGCCCACATACAGAAAATCGATTTTTCTAGCAAAGGTAAAATAGCCATACTTGAACAATATGATGCTTTTAAAATTTTCTGCTGAGGTATGTTATAGTCCATTGGCAAAATCTAAGTCAAACAGCCAACCTTAATGTCAACGGAAGGAGAGTACTTCTTCCAAGGAAGGATATGTAGTGATTGGCCTAAGAAAGAAGTTACACATATTTTGAATAAAAAAACAATTTAGTCGACCATATAAGAATTTAGTATCTGTTGTGAGATGGAAAGCTATTGAAAAATTTTCATCTGAGGAATGGAAGGTTTGGAGTTAGTCTTGACAGAATTATGTTGGCTCTTGTACTGAAAAACTAAGGGGCCAAGGAAAACAGAACTTCTAATTTTAGGATAGCATTTCTTTCCTAATTCTTTTATGAAAAAATATTTTTCAAGGAAAATTGAACTAGTATAGTTAGTCAGGCAGCCTAGTTTTTAAAAATAAAATACCCAAGAAAACAATCTCCATTGTATGAAGATATTAAAAGAATTAATGCATAGTGATTAAGTGGTCTAGAGCTTTAGTGCCTGGTACAAAATCATGGTCTTCCTCTATCAGCTATGGGACATTGAATAAGTTACTTAACACTTTTGCACTTCAGTAACCCTGTTGTAAAATGGGCATAATGATTTTACCTGGCCCATAATTTTGTAATAATTAAATATAACATGTAAAATGCAACAGGACTAGATATAGTTAGCAATGCATAGATGATGTTGCAGGTTGATTTTTCCAGGGATTAAACTGAGAAGTGGAAATTTCCCTGAAAATGTTATTGGGGAGTGTGTTGAGGTTCAATACCTGTGAGAAAGCAAAGAAAGCTATAATCTGCAGAAGTGGACTAGTGATAGTTGCAGCAAATAGATTAGTTGATTTCACCAGCAAGTTTCAAGTCAGGGTGATCTTACAGAATTGTCCCAAATTAGGAAAAAGGGACTAAATTTTTATATTTCCATAGTGCTGCTCAGTCATTGGATGTATCCTGTCTTCTGGTAAAGACCCTTTCTGTGGGTAAGTTAATTTTTCCAGACAAGAGTGATCTGTGGAAGTATAAACCCGGTAACTGTCAAGAGCCTCAAGTGCTGGAGGAATAAGCACTTCAACCCTGTAGAACTGAGGCATCTGGGTGGGACACAGAACATTCCCTAAAGTTGTTGCTTCATTCCCTTTACCACAACCCACTCTATAATTCCTCTTCCTCTTCTTATCGCTACTGTTGTCATCAAAAGGGATTAGACAACTTTTCATTGTTCTTCATGGGTGTTATTCATCCACATCAATGAACCATTTTACTTTCAGCATGCCCTTCTTGAAAGAAAGGCTCTGATAATTTATCTTTTACTAGTTAAGTTCTGTATCAGTTTTCCACGTTTCTTAGCAGAAGTGTGTCTTTTGGAGTAACACATATTTATTGTACAACATATTGGATTTCATTATGACATTCTCATGCATATATATCATGTACTTTGATCTTTATTACCTCATCACACTCTCTTGTTCTTTCTCCCCCATCTCACTGGTCCTGTTCCCCTTCTAAATCATCCTCCTGCTTTCAAGTCTTACTTTATTTATACTTAAATTATGAATATGAAGAAAACATGAGATATTTGTTTTTCTGGGCCTGGTTTATTTTGCTTAACATGATGATCTTCAGTTCCACCCATTTTCCTGTCATAATACAATTTTGTTCTTTTATGGTTACATTGTGTATATATGCCACATTTCTTTATCTAGTCATCTATTGGTGGACACCTAGACCCACTGTATAACTTGGTGATTGTGAATAGAGCCACAGTAAATATGGATGAGCAGGCATCTCAGTACCAAGCCAACTCGGAATCCTGAAGATAAGTACCTAGGAATATGACTGGATAATAAGGTAACTTTAATTTTACTTTCTTGGGAAATATCCATAACGATTTTTGTAGTAACTGCACTGATTTATGTTTCCACAAGTGGTGTATAGAGGGTGCTTTTCCCCTGCATCCTCACCAGTGTTTGTGGTTTATTTTGATTATAGCCAGTCTGACCAGCGTAAGATGGATCAGAATGTACTTTTGATGAACATTTCTCTGATAGTTAAGGATGTTGGGTAATTTTGTATGTGTGTGTGTGTGTATACACCTGTCTGTCTGTAACTCCAGGCTATCTAATGCTTTCATCTGGCCTCTTCCAGCTCCATGTGCAGATACACACATACACACACACACACACACACACACACACACACACACACACACACACACATGCTGTGGGATGTTCTGTGTGGCAAATGTGTTGCTGATTGGTCAATAAATAAAACACTGATTGGCCATTGGCCAGGCAGGAAGTATAGGCGGGACAAGGAGGAGAATAAAGCTGGGAAGTAGAAGGCTGAGTCAGAGACACTGCCAGCCGCCACAATGACAAACAGCATGTGAAGATGCTGGCAAGCCACGAGCCACATGGCAAGGTATAAGATTTATAGAAATGGATTAATTTAAGCTGTAAGAACAGTTAGCAAGAAGCCTGCCACAGCCACACAGTTTGTAAGCCTGCCACGGCCATACAGTTTGTAACCAATATAAGTCTCTGTGTTTACTTGGTTGGGTCTGAGTGGCTGTGGGACTGGCAGGTGAGAGAGATTTGTCCTGACTGTGGGCCAGGCAGGAAAACTCTACTCTAGCTACACACACACACACACACACACACACACACACACACACACACACACACGTAAAATAAGTCTTTTTAAAAGCTGGTTCATGGAAGAGAAAATATGATTATAGGATTGATAACTGTCAATTTTGTTGATTAAGTAGATGGTGCCAGAGTAGTCATTTTAAAGATGAATATGATTTTTTTTGCTGAGAGAAATAACTTTGTTCAATCTCTTTCTAGATTATAATATTTCAATAAACAGTGACAAGAATTTGGTAAGTAAATGTCAGTCATTGGATTTGGATGAAAATATGTGATGATATACCCAGGTCTCAGATAATCACACAAAATGCAACTCCAAGACAAAATCCCAGTCACTAAATGAGAAAATGTAGAAAATTGGAAGATAGAAGTATTTTTCAGGGAACTTGCTTAAATTGAGAATCAAATAGTGTTTTTACTTATTTCCTTCTTGAAAGTAGTATTACTGACATTCGGTGTTTAACTAAAATTATCTTTTAATGAGCTCAGATTAAATGATCCCTTTTCCAGGCAGAGCCAGCATACCCATTCCCAGCAAAAACCAAGCTCTCTAAAAGAGAACATATAATTATTATTTCAATTTTATCTCTTACAATTTATTTCTAAACTAAGGAAAATTAGAGTTTTCTTTTACTGCTCAACTTCAACTGCTCTTCACAATGTATGTAATAGCATCTAAATTGATAAATCTACTCATCACTTATCAGGCACTGATCTTTTTAGTGACTTTTGACATAGTTCTTTTTCCTTCTCTAAATATATTACACACATTGAAATCATAGTCTCCCAGTTTCTTCCTGATCCACTACCAATGGCTTTCCTCTCTTAGAAGTCTAGGAATAAACTTTTTTTTGTACTTACACCCCCGCCTGCCCAGTTAGTCTCATTCTTCTCTTATTTCCTAGATTTACAAGCTATTTGTGATGCTTGTGATTCCAATTTTTATTTCTAATCTCGGAGTTTGGGTTCACCCTATAAAGTTCTCCCATAACAACCAACTAATTTATCAAAATTTTCACTTGTATGCAAAATATGCATTACATTCTAAAATACTCAAATTTCAGCCCTTGTAATTCACTTTCAAATCAGTTCTTTTTGTAGATTTTCTCATGTTAAAGAAGGTTGATTGACAATAAATGATGGTTGATTAATTCTTACAGTTAAGCAGTGTAAAAGCTTGGTATCATACCAGACTGACTTTTCATTTTAAGGATATTAGGAAATCGTTTTGCTAACAAATTCTTTTAATTCTAGCATGAAAATAAATCTAGACTCTGAAAATCAACTCCAGAATACGATGTTCATAGCCACCCAGATTATTGGTGTGGGCTTAGAATTTTTCTCCCTACTTCTGACATTGTTCTAGACAATTTATTCTCAACACAATAGCCAGAAGGATTATGCAAGGGTATATTTAATTTCTATAAATGACTTACATCTCCTTTCAATGTGTTGATTTGCTCACAATACATGCTTCAGTCTAAATGGCTTATGCCCTTCTTTTATGACTTTAATAAAAATACAGATTTTAGGAAAGATAGTCTATCTTAAACTATAACTTCCTTTTTTGTTTTCTTTATTCTTCCCAGCCCAAATTATCAACAATCTATCTTAATCAATATTTGATTTTCACTTCATAGAGAGTTCATGACCACCCTGGGCTGTAGAAAATCCTGCATCAAACAAGACCAGCAACAAAACATTGTTGTTTTCCCAATGTAAAAATTTTTTTTGTCTACTTGTCCCTTTTGGAATGGAAACATGTGTCCTATGCCTGTCTCAGCATTGTAGTTTGGATAAGGATGACTTGCTTGATTTCATAGGCTCACATTAACCTTGGGATGAATCATGGCTTGAGTTTTACTCCTCTCTCGTTTACATAAGACTCTGGAGTTTGGACTTGGAAGGATTTGTGAATTTGGGGTTACTGGTATAGAATGAATGTATTTGCACATGAGAAAGATATTAATTTTGAATAATAGTGGTGTGATGCTATAGTTTGAATGCTTGCCTCAAAAGACAATTCATGGGAAATTTACCAGTAAATTCATGTTAATGGTATTTACATATAAGGATTTGGGGAGGTAATTAGGGTAAATGAAGTCGTTATAGTCTCTCTTTTCTCTTTGCCATCACGAGGTAAGTAATTTGACTTTTCCTTGCATTTTTCCTTCCACGATGTTCTACTTCACCATAGGTCTGTAGCATAAGGAGTCAGAAGACGGCATTTGGATTTCCTGAAACTCAAATTATAGATGATTGGGAACTGGTATGTGGGTGCTTGGAGCTGAACCTGGGTCCTCTGCAAGAACAGTAAGTTCTCTCAACTGTTGAGCCATCTCTGTAGCTCCCAGAAGCAGTTTTTGAAGGTGCCTTTCTTTCTCTTTATATCCCTAGGTGCTTTGATGAAAAAAAAAAATCTGTTGAGTGTAAGTATGTGGGTTTGTTTAGGAACTTTCTATCCTGTTTCACTGATCAGTTGGTCTCTCTATTTTGGTAGCATCCTCTTTTTTTCCACATAAGAAAATCTCTGATTTTAAACAACAGTCAGCACATAGTCACGGTATCCATGTTATATTAAAATCACATAAAGCCTAGGTATAAAACTACATTAATTTTGCAGTACTTGAAATTTTTGAATATATACAAATATGCTGCAGTATGAATAGAACAAAAAAAATTGGGGGGGGGGGGGGTCGAGACAGGGTTTCTCTGTAGCTTTGCGCCTGTCCTGGGTCTCGCTTTGTAGATCAGGCTGCCCTCGAACTCACAGAGATCCGCCTGCCTCTGCCTCCCAAGTGCAAAAAATTTTAAAACCAGTGTAGATTGCTAAATTAATTTTACATACACAGCTTCCTATATTAATTTGGCATTTATTTTACTTGAAGACAATGAAAACTTCAAAAAAAAGCATGGCTGTGGAAGAATAAAACATTTATTGTATATGTTGTATTCCAGTTAGTAAAATCTTAACAATTTGCATTTACAAAATAGTAAATTTGACTTAAAAATTTGTCTGAGTAGATTCATAAAATAACCTCATTTTTATTGGAGTTCATTAATCCTCATTATCTACGGATTCAATTTATGTGCTCTTCCACTTTAGCTTCTGAATGCTCACATAGTTCAGTACCTTTCTTTCCAGTTTCTTCTTCTTCTATGCATGTATGTATGTATGTATGTATGTATGTATGTATGTATGTATGTAGTTTGTTAATTAGTTTTTTGTTTGTTTGTTTGTTTTTGAGACAGGGTTTTTCTATGTCGCCCTGGCTGTTCTGGAACTGGCTCTGTAGACCAGGCTGGCGTGGAACTCAGAGATCCACCTGTCTCTGCTTCCCCAGTGCTAGGATTAAAGACATGCGCCACCACCACCTTGCTCCTTTCCAGCTTCTTAATTTTCCTCCTTCCCTTTTCCAAACTTCTTAGAAGATGTTTGTTTTAACTTAGATTCAATTTTTGGAGTAACACATTTCATTGACAATCTGGCAGATGCTCCTGTGGGCTCCTATTTAGTTCATTTGAATCTATCTACAGGGGCCAGTGTGGCTTGGACTGTACAGTTCCTTTTGGATTACAGTTTCTTTATGGTATATTTCACTATGGGATTGTGAAACTTCCCAGCTTTGTCCTTTTAGCAGAAGTTACTTTAGCTGATTGGAGTTTTCTACAATTTCATGCAGATTCGAGCTTCTTATTTCTATTTGTATGGAAAATGGCATAGGAATTTTGAGGTTTTTTTTTTTTTACAATTTGTATAACCCATTGGATCATATGGCATTTTCAGAATATTAATTCTTTCAATCTGTAAGTAGGAGGCACAGAACCATTTATTTGTGCCTTCTTTAATTACTTTCACCAGTTTTTGTAGTTTTCAGTATAGTTTCCACCTCCTCAGTTAAATTTATTCATAAGTACATATATTTTGTTTGTATTATAAATGAATTGGTTTTTAAATTTTTTTGAATAATTTGCCATTAATGTTAGAAATAGAATTGACTTTTGTGTGTTGACTTTGTAACCAACAACTGTCCTAAAATTTTTGTAGTTCTAAGAAGAGGTTTTTTTGGTGGATTCTTTATAACTTTCTGTATATAAGATCATATCATCTACCAGAGGTACTTCACCTTTTTGGATTATTCTATTTGTTCCATTGGTCTATCAGTATGGATAGGACTGCTATTACTATACTGGACAGAAGTGGTGAGTGAAGGCATCTTTGTCATGTTATTGACCTTAGAAGAAAAACTTTCCACATTCCAGCATTTGTAATATTTTAATTTGTAATATCTTAAAGCCATTTTGTTTTTTTTTTATTTTACTTTCATTTTATGTGCGTTGTTATTTTGCCTTCATATATGTCTGTGAGGGTGTTGGATTTCCTGGAACTGAAGTTACAGACAGTTGTGAGCTGCCATGCAGGTGCTGGAAATTGAACCTGGGTCTTCTGGAAGAGCAGTCAGTGCCTTTACCGCTGAGGCATCTCTCCAGCCCCAAGCCATTTTGTTTTGAGGAACATTTTTCCATACTGAATTTATCAAGTGTTTATCCTGAAAGGTTGTTGAGTGCTGTCAAATGCCTTTTCTACATCTATTAAGATAAGCACAATGTTTTTGTCCTTCATTATATTGATGTGATATGCAGCAATTATTTACTTGTGAGCATTGAGCCATCCTCCACCCCAGAGATACATACCACTTCATTTTGGTGATTGGTAATGTTCATGGACTATTGAATAATGTTTTCTTGAAGATCTTTGCATTTATGTTCATCAGGAATACTGGCTTATAATTTTTCTTCCTGAGTCTTTGTCTGGCTTAGTACAAGGTAACACTGGTGTAATGTTTATGGAGGTGTTCTCTCCTATTGAATTTTTGGAAAAGTTTAGACAGGACTGGTATGACCTTTCCTTAAATATTTGGTAGAATTCACCCACCAAGCCTTCAGGTTCTGGGCAGAGGCCATGGAAGAATGTTGTTTGCTGCCTTGTTTCTCTTGGCTTGTTCATCCTGCTTTCTTATGGCAACCAGGACCACTTGACTAGGGGTGGTACCACCCATAGTGAGCTGGGCCCTTTCACATTGATCATCAATCAAAAAAATGTGCTATAGGTGTACTGGGTAGCTGTTCCAGCTTTGACCTTGAAACACTGCTCCTAGAGTGACAGCGGGTAACTGCCACACCTGCCTATGACCTGCCCCTGGGGCATGGCTGAGAGGGAACCCCTTAAGACTCAAGATGTGAACGTGCTGGCCCCTTCTGAATACCTCGTGGTCCTGGAAGCTGGATGGTACCTCATCTCTCCCGGATCCTGTAACCAATCCCTATTGGCTGTAAGTTATCCCAGAAATAAACCTCTCTTGATTACCAGATATATTACATGGAATTGCCTCATCAATTACAGTTATATGTAGACTTGCCTACAGGTAAATCTTATGGGGGCATTTTTTCAATTCAGAGTCCCTCTTTCCAAAAGACTCTAGCTTATGTCGAGTTGACATAAAACTGACAAGCACAGTGGTCTTTATTTCTCCTTCATTTCTGAAATACAACTTTGTCAGGAAAAATGTTCTTGATCAGTACTTGCCCTCCTTTGGTTCCCTGAATGTATTATACTAATCTCTGCTTTTTTATTTAAAATTTTTTCCATTTTACATACCAACTACAGATCCCCCTCTCATCCCTCCTCCCACTCCCCTGCCTCCAGCCTTCCCCCCAACCCACCCCCCCATCCCCTCCTCCAAAAGGGTAAGTGCTCCTATGGGAAGTCAGCAAAGCCTGGTACATTCAGTTGGGGCAGGACTAAGCCCCTCCCCCCTGAATCAAGGGTGAGTAAGAAGTCCTACCATAGGTAATGGGCTCCAGAAAGCCAGCTCATGCACCAGGGATAGAGCCTGATCACACTGTCAGGGGACCCTCAAACAGACCAAGCTACACAACTGTCTCCCATATGCAGAGGGTCTAGTCCAGTCCCATGCAGGTTCCACAGCTGTTGGTCTAAAGTTTGTGAGTTCCCAAACTTGGTTGAGTTGTCTCTGTGGGTTTCCCTGTCATGATCTTGACCTCCCTTGTTCATATAATTCCTCTTCCCTCTCTTCGACTGGACTCCTTGAGCTCACCCTGGTGCTTGGTTGTGGATCTCTGCATCTGCTTCCATCAGTTACTGGAGAAAGGCTCTATGATGACAGCTAGGGTATTCACCAATCTGATTACCGGGGTAGGCCAGTTCAGCCACCTTCTCCACTATTGCTAGTAGTCTAGCCTGGGATTGTTCTTGTGGATTCCTGGGAATTTCCCTAGCACCAGGTTTCTCCTTTACCCCATAATGTCTCCCTCTATCAAGATATCTCTTTCATTCCTCTCACACTCGGTCCCTTCCCAGCTCATCCACCCCATTCCCTCATGTTCTCATCCCCCATTCCCTCCCCTCTACTTCCCCCCATTCCCAGTTTACTCATGAAGATCTCCTCTGTTTCCCCTTCCCAGTGTGATCCATGCATCCCTCTTAGGGTCCTCCTTGTTTGCTAGCTTCTCTGGAGCTGTGGGTTGCAGTCTGATTATCCTTTGCTTTACATCTAGTATCAACTTATGAGTGAGTATATAGCATGTTTGTCTTTCTGAGTCTAGCTAACCTATTCTAGACTATAAGTTTTCTGTTGAAAATCTTCTGTGACCTTTAATAGAAATTTCCTCATATGTGCCTTTATTTTGCTGATTTTAGAATCTTTGTATTTTTTGTTTTTGTTTTGTTTGTTTGTTTGTTTTGGCAATTTGATATTGATGTATCTTGGAATCACGTTTCCTAGATTAAATCTGAAGAAATTTGAACTTCCTGTACCTGCATGTTCAAAGCTTTCTCCAGAACTGGAAAACTGTCTGATATTATGTCTTTAAGGAAACTTTCTATTGCTGTTTCCTTTTCAAACTTATACCACTCAAATGGTCCTTATGTTGATGTATCTCATAAATACTTTTCATTCCTTTTCCTTCTCTTTCCTTTTTTTCTTTTCTGACCATATTTTAAAATAACCTACCTTTAACTTCACAGATTATTCTGCAGTGGTCAGCTGTGTTTTTTATTTCATCAGTTGTATTTTCAGCTCCAGAAATTTAAAATTATAGTTTTAATTTTTCTGTTAAGTTTCAAATTTTGGACATTTTCCTGATTTCTTTGAGCAATTTATTTGTATTTATTCTGTTTGCTGATCTCTTCTTAAACAGTAATTTTGAGTCTTTATTAGCTGGCTTATATCTTCATTTTTTTGTGGCATCTGCTACTGAGATTATTATGTTATTTTGGTGGCGTTAAGCCTCCTTTGTTTTTGTTATTGTTTTTTCTTTTTTTTAATACAGCACCCTCTTTTTTTTTTTTTACATTTATTTATTATGTATACAGTGTTCTGTCTGCATGTATGCCTGCAAGCCAGAAGAGGGTGCCAGATCTCATTACAGATGGCTGTGAGTCACCACGTGGATGACTGGGAATTGAACTCATGACCTCTGGAAGGGCAGCTAATGCTCTTAACCGCTAAGCCATCTCTCCAGCCCCAAGCCTCCTTTGTTTTTCGTAGTTCTAGTTACCTTGCCTTGATGTCTGCAAGTTTGATGGAATTGCTACATGATGCAGATTTTTAGCCTAAGTTTTGTTTTGTAAATTCCTTTTTCTGTAGGTTGGTGGAAGGCACATTTTGGGTGGTAGAAAGTGGTTTTTCATTGCCAATGATAATGATACCTATGTAGTCTATGTGCTGTGTCAGCTGAGGTTGCTGTTGATGAAGTTTCCAGGGATCCTCAGCAGCTGACCTTTGGTTATACTCCAATGGTTGGGGTTGCTGGGCATTTTGATGATAACTACTAAAATACTCCTAATCTCTTTTCTCCTTCCAGGAACGTTTTGACTGAAAGGATCCCTCTTGGTACTCAGATTGCCTTGCAGTGTCACTTTCCAGAAGTCTCAGTATTTTGACATTAGTATGTCATGTGTGGCACTCAAGGTGTGGCGACTGAGCTAAGGCCTCGCACACAGGCATTTGTAGAGGTACCACTTCTCCAGAATCCAGGGAACTAATGGCACTAATGTCTGGGGTACAGATACTCCTGCATTATTTCAGAGTATACAAGGCATGAATGCTTATGAAGTAGCCAGTTTTGAAAAACAAACAAACAAAACAAGCAAACCGTACAAAAACAACAAAAGGAAGAGATAAATAGCATTAGTCAGAAAAAAAGTTATTTTTGAGGGTAAAAGCATTGAATACTAGGAAAAGATCACTTTCAATGTCTTTATTAATAGTTTCCTAGTATAAAAATACGCTATACTTATTTATACATTCTCTTAATGGATATTTAGGATGATTCCAAGTTTTGCTTATTATAAATAAAGCTATTATTAAAAATAAATAGTTTTGTCAACTTTTATTGTGGGCATGTTTCTAAGTAAAATGACAGAATGGAGTTGATAGGACATACAGTAGTTGTATGTTGAACATTCATATGAAATTGACTTTTTCCAAAATGTTTATGCAGTTTTACTCCCACCAGCAACATATGACACTTCAAATTGCTTTGATAATACCAATGATTGACATCGTCAGTTTTTTAAAATAGTCACTGTAGTGGATGGAACACAGCATTTCACTGTGATTTTAATTCACATTCTCTAATAGCTGGCTGCATTTGTTCTTATTGGCTATTGATTTCTTCATTGCATACATTCATGAAATATGATGTGAAGTTTTTATATATGTGTACATTATGAAGTAAATAAAGCTAACTCACTTATCTATCACCTCATATACCACTTTTTGGTGAGACTATTTAAAATATTCTGGGGACAATATTAGTAATGTTCAAGTATATAGTATATTATTATCATTATTAGTTATATTCACTTTGCAGTACAATATATCTTGAGAATTTATTCCACTTGTCTAACTCAGACTTGATAGTCTATCCTCATCTCCCCATTACCCATTACCCATTGTCCCTGGTGACCACTGTTATACTTTTTACTTCTATGTATTTAATTTCTTTGGAGTCAATATGAGAAGGAGATCATGCAGTACTTTTTGTTCTGTATCTGTCTTATTTCAATTACCATAATGTCCACTCAATTCATCATTATTACTACTATTTAAATAGCATTCTATTGTGTATTTATATTATATTTACTTTATTCATTGGTGGACATTTCAGTGGATTCCACATCTTGTCTCTTATGAACAATTATTCAGTGAACATGGATTAATACGAGTGTGCAGATATCTCTTTTAATGGTTTGGTTTTTAAGTATATGTTAGTCAGCCTTGTTTCTCTGTGACACAATAGTTCACATAAACAACTTAAAAGGCAGAGTGATTTCTTTTGGTGGACAGTGTCAGAGATTTTAGTTCGTAATCACATGACTCCATTGCTATAGGACTATGTTGAAGCAGAATGGCATGCCACCATGAATATGTGCTCACTTCATGGCAGATAGGAAGCAGAAGGAGATGGAGAGGGGGCAGGAGACTGAAGAGACAGATATTACCCTTCATTCAGTACCCTCACTGATGTGCTTACTTCAGCCAGCCTTACTACCTCTTAGCCCATTCAGCTATAAATTCATCAATGGGTTAATCCACTGATGATGGGCCTTCATAATTCAATTACTATATTGCAACCAGTAGGGAGTCAAGTCTTCTATTGCTATCAGTTTGGGATCAAACCTTCAATATATAACACCTTTGAAAGAGCACTTCATATACAAACCGTAACAAAATATATACCCAGAAAGGGTATTGCTGTGTCATAAGATCTTTCTAATTTTTTGAGAAATCCCAATACTGTGCGCCACAATGTTTATACTAATTTGCATATAATAGTACAATGGCTCCATTTCCTCCCCATCTTCACTAACATTTATCTTCTTTCTTTTATATAAAGGTTATTCTACAGGTGCAAAATGATATATCATTGCAACTTTAATTGCATTTTCATGATCATTAGTAATGTTCAGAAGTTTGTCATATACTTATTGGTCATTGGCTTGCCTACATTTAAAGAATATACGTTCAGGGACATAGTCTATTTTTAAAATTGACTTATTTGCTTTGCTACTATTGTTTGAGTGCCATATATATGTATATATGTACACACACACACACATATTAGAACTTAATCCATTACCAGATGAATGGTTACACAACATTGTCTTCCTTTTCCTCTTTGCTCTGTTGAGGGTCTTATTAGTGGTGAAAAGCTTTTAAGTTTCTTGTAACCTCATTTGTCTACTTTTACTTTTGTTTTCTAGGCTTTTGGAGTCACTTGTATTCAAGAAATCTTTACTAAAGCCAATTTCAATAACTTTTCTCTTGTGTTTTCTTCCAACAGTTTTACACTTTGAGATCTTATGTTTAATTCTTTAGTAATTTTTTATTGGTTTTGTAAATAGATGATATACATCTCAGGAATCATTTGTCTACATGTGCATATCCATTTGTCCCAACACAATTTATTGAAGAAACTTTTCTTTAGTTCCGTTGTTCTGGATGTCTGTTTTGCTTATAGTACCACCCTGTTTTCATTGTTTTAACTTTTTTAGTTGATTAAGCAGCATCCTTAAGAGTGCTTGGATTATTCAGTCTTTTGTGGTTTCATACAAATTTCAGGATTGTTTTGATATTTTTGTGAAAAACCACATTGTGATTCTTATAGAGACTGCATCAAATCTTTATACAACACTGGGTAATGTGGATACTTAGAAGAAAGATTTATTTACTTTCATTTTGTATGTATGGGTGTTTCGCCTGCATGTATGTCTGTGCAGCAGCACATGAACACACAGAGGCCAGAAGAGGGTATTGGATCCCTTGGAACTGGACTTATAGATGTTTGTGAGTCACCACGTTGTGCTGGGAAATGACTATACTACCAAGATTAATATACAGATTTAGTGCCATGTTTGTTATAATCCTAATGTCTGATTCTACTGATTTAGAAAAAATCAATACAATAATTCATATGGAACTACAAAAGACCATGAATAGTCAAAGCAATTCCAAGGAGTAAGAACATTGCTGGAGATATTAAAATACCCAACTTCAAATTACACTACAAAAATGTTGAATTTTGTCAAATAATATTTATGCACCCATTATGTGATCATATGATGTTTATCCTTTTTGATTCATGCATGTTGCATTATTAACCTCAAGAATACATTCCAGGGGGGTAAATTAAACTTAAACTTAGTGAATGGCCCTTTTAATGTGATGCTGAGTGCAATTTGTTAGAAATTCCACTGAATACTTTTTAAAAATCTATGTTTCTCAGCCTTAGGAACAAGGGGATTGCTAGCTTTGTAGCATGTTTTTGGAAGTATTCCCTAATATCTGGGAGGAGGTTGGCAAGGATTAGTGTTATCTCTTCTTTCCGCAGTTAATGGAATACAACTATGAAGCCATCTGATCCTGAGCACCTCGGTGCTCGACTTTACCCCACTACTTGCTTCTAGTCTGCTCAGATCTTATATTTCATTTTACTTCAGTCTTGGTCATGTCTGTAAGTGTAGGTATGTATCCATCTGTTCATAATTATTCAATCTGTGGTGTGTGATTGTTCATAATGGTTTTTTAGTATATCTGTGTTGTCATTTGAAATCCAATACATATCTATTTGGATATTTTCCTTTTTTATTAGTCTACCTAAACATTTATTTTATTTTATTATTTATTTATTCATTTATTTTACATCCCAACCCCAGCCTCTCTCCCTCCTCTCCTCCCTTCCTCTCCTCCCTTACCTCCCCCCTCAATTCACCCCTCCTCCCTCTCTGCCTTTATGTTAGTTTGGATAAGGGTTTGCCTATTTTGTTGATTTTCTCAAGATACCAACTATTTTTTTCATTGTTTCTTTGTATTCCTCTCTTTGCTTCTATTTTATTGATTTCAGCCCTGAGTCTGATTATTTCCTGCCTTCTACTCCTCTTGGATGTGTTTGCTTCTTTTTGTTCTAGAGCTTTCAGGCGTGCTGTTAAGTCGCTAGTGTGAGATTTCTCCAAATTCTTTATGCAGGCACTTAGTGCTGTGAACTTTCCTCTCAGCACCACTTTCATTGTGTCCCATAAGTTTTAGTATATTGTGCATTCATTTTCACTGAATTCTAGGAAGTCCTCAATTTCTTTCTTTGTTTCTTCCTTGACCCAGGGGTAACTCAGTAGAGAATTGTTCAGTTTCCATGAGTTTGTAGGTTTTCTGTTGTTTTTGCTGTTGAAATTCAGCTTTAATCCATGGTGGTCTGATAAGATACAGGGGGTTATTTAGATTTTCTTGCATCTGGTAAGACTTGCTTTGTGACCGAGTATGTGGTCAATTTTGGAGAAGGTTCCATGAGGTGCTGAGAAGAAGGTATATTCTTTTGTGTTTGGGTGAAATGCTCTGTAGACATCTGTTAAGTCCATTTGAGTCATAATGTCTGTTAGTTCCCTTAGTTCTCTGTTTAGTTTTTGTCTGCATGACCTGTCCATCCATTGGTGAGAGTGGGGTGCTGAAGTCTCCCACAATTAATGTGTCGGGTTCGATTTTTTTTTTTTTTACAAATGTAGGTGCCCTTGCATTTGTGTTTCAGCTGCCTTGGAATATTCAGGACTTGCTGTCATATGATAGCTGGGCTCTGGTTGTGACATATTGCCCTGGATGCTGTTGAATGTGTTCTTACACTGGTCTTTAGATACCTGGTTTGAGGGTGATTATAGGTCTAGGTCCTGATTTCTAAGTTTGTCTTTTTTGGATGGATGTTTTGTTCCTTGGTTTCTGTTTCCTTTTTGGTCTTCTTGTCCTTGTGGTCTGGATTTCTGGCAGTCAGCATGACCTCTGATCTAGTAGGGAGTCCAAGTTGGAAGCTGGCATTCTGGTGGTTAGCTTGGCTTTTGGTGCAGCATGGGAGGTCTCTGTTCTGACTGGTGTGGCCTGTTTTTCTGACTGATATGATCTGCATCTGTTCTTCCCACTAGTGTAGTCTATACTGGAGCCACTGAAGTCTGCTCCTCAGACTGTGTGGTCTGCACCAGAGCAGTGGGATTTTATCTGAGTTGGGGGCCTGGCCCTGCAGTGGTGCTGGTGATAAGGCAGGAGGGCGATGAACACAGGATTGGTCCTGGAGAACAGAATCTGGGAAGCGGTGCTAGCTCGCAAGCAAGTCACTCACCTGTTCTTCAGACTGGTATGGACTGTACCTGAGTCGATGATGTCGGCGGGAGTTGAGGGGAAGAGCCCGCTGTGGGGAGGATGACCAGATGGGAGAGTTTGGGTAGCACAATGGGTCTTGGGGGAGCAGGTTCCAGGCAGTGGGGACAGTCCAGCTGGCAGGCCCATCAGTAACCTTGCTCTTCCGGCTGGTGTGGCTTACACCCACGCAGTGGCCTTCTGCTGGAATTGGGGGTGCTGTTCTTCAGACTGGTCTGGACTGTATCTGAGCCAATGGAGTCTGCTGGAGTTGGTGCTTACTAAACATTTGTCAGTTAGTGTTACCAGTTTAGAACCTGGGTTTACTTTTGTTTGTTTTATACTACTTTTCCAGTTTCTAGTTCATTAACTTTGGTCTGATCCTATTTTATTCTTTATATTAACTTTGTGTTTATTTTACCCTGTTCTAGTTACCCGAGTTGTAGTATCGAGTTGGTTGAGAGCTTTCCTTCTGTAAATGTTGTTCTTAGGACTACTGTGGGTTCTAAATCCCATTAGATTTCAAATATTGTGTTGTTATTTTTATTTTTCTCAATACATTAGATTTCGAATGCTGTGCTGCCATTTATTTTTCTCGATATATCTTTTTATTTTCTTTGAAAATTTCTTTCTTGTCCCATTGGTCATTTAGTACCATATTTGTGAATTTCTCTAAATTCTTAGTGTTGCCAATTTCTGTACCACTGTGCTCAGAAAATATGTTTGATGTGAGTCCTATCTTTTGAAATTTATTAGAACTTTTGTGCCCTTCCTGTAGTGTATTCCACATATTCATGAAAATAATGTTATTTCTGCTACTATTGGACAGAATGCTTATATATTTGTGTTAGATCCATTTTACTTACATTGTACTAAAGAAGTCCTGTGTTTCCTTATGACTTCTCTAGATGATCTATTCATTGTTAAAAGTGGAGTATTTCCTTACTTGTATTTCTGCTTCTCTTGTTAGATTTATTAATATCTGCTTTATACATTTAAGTGCTCCCATGTTGGGTATATACATTTGCGATTTATGTATCCTCTCTCTTTAGGGAAATGAGAGTGAATTTATTTATTTATTTTTTAAATTTTTTTCTATTAGTTTTTTTTTTAAAAGAAATCTTTATTTGTTCCAAAACATACACCAAAGCAGCAGCAAAGAGTTTCAAGATAGTAGCATAGTGATATCAGATTGAAAAACAGATCAATGAAACAAAATCAAGAATCTAAAGTCAAGCCTGCGTATTTATGGTCAATTGGTTTTTTGACAAAAGACCCAACGTCATTCAAGGAGAGGAAAGTAATCTCTTTCAAAGGGTGCAGAGACAAACGGATTCTATGTTGGACCCCTCTACCTCCCATAATACACAAAAATGAACTCAAATGGATCAAACACTAAAATGTGAGAATTATAACTATAATATCCTTATGGTTTTTTTTTTTTTTTTTTGCCAAATGCCGTTTATTGAAGGAGGGAGGAGGTCTTAAATACAGGCTTACAGCACAATGGGAGAACCCTAGAGGGCAGAAGTTTGCTACTGATGTTTTACAATCTTGCATCTAAGCTGTTAATGCCCAGCATTCAGGAGGGTGGAACCCAGCAGGGAATTAGCATAGGGAGGATATCAAGGTCAACTTCAGCAAGCAAGGCAAGGGGGTGGGGTGGGGGTGGGTGGGCCAGGACCCTACAGGTCCCCCATTTACTAGAAAATGAGCTTCTGACTTAGGTTGCATGGGACGTCAGCAGGTCACCTTACCCGTCATGGAGACGCCTGCCCAGGCCACACAGGCGCTCTGTCTTAGGTTGGTGAGTGCCCCCCAAGCACCCGTCTCTGAATACTCATTATCATACAGGCTCAATCGTGTGTGAGCTGCAGAGTTAACTGCTGCCAAAGATCTCAAAGTGGCACTGGGCTTGCAATCTGTGTGTTCAACACAGAAAAGACCAACAGAAGTCCTAACCACCCATAGCCAGTAGGCTAAAGGCAACTGAGCCATTCCCTTCCTTAACTAGCCTTATTGCAAATTGGAGTCCTTGTAAGATGGTATCCCCAAAGCAAATGGATCTTGAGTTTATAAATTTATAATTTTCAAAGCCAATCGAACTGTATATAACTATTGAATTAAATTTATCATGCCCAATAGAATGAAAGATTAACTAACTGTGGTAGCTACTTTTGCTGCCAGGGTCTCCACTGTGCTAGCTGTAGTAAGCAATTATGAAATATTTTTTATGTTGTATTTTTATTTTATAATTTAATTTAATTTTACATATCAGCCACGGGTTCCCCTGTCTTCCCCCCCCCCCCCCCGCCTTCCCCCCAGCTTACCCCCCATTCCCATCTCCTCCAGGGCAAAGACTCCCCTGGGGATTGAGTTCAACCTGATAGATTCAGTTCAGGCAGTTCCATTCCCCTCCTCCCAGGCTGAGATAAGTGTCCCTTCATAAGCTCCAGGTTCCAAACAGCCAGCTCATGCACTGAGGACAGGTCCCAGTCCCACTGCCTGAATGCCTCCCAAACAGTTCAAGTTAATCAACTGTCTCACTTATCCAGAGGGCCTGATCCAGTTGGGGGCTCCTCAGCTATTGGTTCATAGTTCATGTGTTTCCATTCGTTTGGCTATTTGTCCCTGTGCTTTATCCAACCTTGGTCTCAACAATTCTCGCTCATACAAACCCTCCTCTTTCTCGCCAATTGGACTCCTGGAGCTCCACCTGGGGCATGGCCATTGATCTCTGCATTCGGTTCCCTCAGTCATTGGATGAGATTTCTATCACAACAATTAGGGTGTTTGGCCATCCTATCACCAGAGTAGGTCAGTTCGGGCTTTCTCTCACCCATTGCCAGTAGTCTGTTGTGGAGGTATCTTTGTGGATTTCTGTGGGCCTCTCTAGCACTTTGCTTCTTCCTATTCTCATGTGGTCTTCATTTAACATGGTCTCTTATTTCTTGTTCTCCCTCTCTGTTCTTGATCCAGCTGGGATCTCCCGCTCCCCTAAGCTCTCTTTCCCTCAAACCTTGCCCTTCATTACCCCCACTCACGTCCAGGTCTACATGAGAATGAATTTATTACAGGACGATGGTAACACACTCAAAGGGTGAGTGTAGGTGTCAGGATTTCTATTGCTGTGAAGAGACACCATGACCATGGTAACTCTTAGAAATGAAAACATAATTGAGGTGGCGGCTTACAGTTTCAGAGATTTAGTCTATTATCATTATGGTGGGAGCATGGCCACTTGCAGGCAGACATGGTGCTGAAGAAGGAGCTGCTACATCTTACATCTTGACATGCAGGCAACAGGAAGTGGTCCGAGACACTGGGTGTGGCTTGAGCATATATGAGAGCTCAAAACCTGCCTCCACAGTGACACATTTCTTCTAACAAGGCCACACCCACTCCAACAAAGCCATACCTCCTCATAGTGCCACTCCCATTTGGGGGCCATTTTCTTTCAAACCACCACAGTAGGCTTTTTTTTTTTTTCAAAAAAGAATTTTTGTTACAATGTACTCTGATTATGCTTTTTCCTCCCCCACTTCCTAGATCCTCCTCACTTCCCCACCCACACAACTGCACACCCTTTCTTTCTCTCTTTAGAGAAGAAACATGCAAACAAACAAAAAACAAGCTAGAAAAAAAACCCACAAAGCATGCACACACACACACATACACACACACATGCACACACACACTTCACAAAAAGCACTAAATCAAAGACCATAATATACAAGAAAAGACCTATAAAGGCACATCACAGGGATGTTGGACAGTTTATTTTGTGGATTTAACTTTGATGGAGGAGAAGTAAGGAATCCCAAGAATGAATTGAGACTTTCCCGGAATAGAAGTTACCCTCCTTTTCTGTCCTTATTTGGGAATTTTCAGATGTGGGATGGAATTGGACATATAACAGGGCAGACAGTTTTGCACAGCTGCCAGTATAATGAAGCAAAGGGCAGTTTGTGTTCTCAGTTGGCCATTTCGGTATCACCTGGTTTGGGGTGCTTTTGTGTCTTTACTGTTTGCTCATTTGAATGATGTCCTTCGTAGTACAACTCTACAGTTATATCAGCCGTTAGCCGTTAGCCATCTGCCTTTTACCCCTCTGTGCCTATCTAGCTTATTTCTCCTCGTGGAAACTCCCATTCCTTAGTCTTGAGGGGTGAATGACTCCCAGGTGACACTGCTATTGACTCTACCTATTGAGGGAAAAGAAATCCAACTGTGATCCATGGCAGTCAGAGGTCCTGAAGATGCCTTTGAAATCTTGCAGGACCGTCTTTTTAGTGTGGAACTGTTGAAGTCGGAAAGATTTGTATTTTACAATAGAAAAAAAATGTAGGGAACAAATGTGAAGAGCAGAATGATGGCTACCAGGGGCTTAAGAATGATAAGAACTAGGTTAGACCTTAGAAGAAAGACAATTTTTATTGCTGTCCAAATGATGTTTATATTACTTTAAAATAATCTAGACATTTCATCCTAGAGTAAGAATTATGGTAAATCATAATACATAGCAAAGAAAGAAATGTAGCCTGTAATGAAGCCAAATGAATATATTTATCTTCTTGTTTGACTATTAGGTCTTTGAATAACACAGACACCTTGGAGTAACCTCTGTTATAGGGTTCACGTCTCAGGATCTGATCTCCATTTTGTAGCACTAAAGATAGTCCTTAGCGATTATTGGCTTCAGATAGCCCAAACATACATCCCAGTCCTGAGGTAGATAACAGAAAGTTGGTTTACATAATTGAAAATACATTTAACTGTATGTTAAAATGACTTAATGGAGGTATGTTAAGAAGGGCTGAATAATACATTATGGTGAAGGCTATCTGGACTGAACTTTTTATGGCCCTTAGTTAAAACACCAGAGGTGTGTCCAGAGACTTTTAGAAACTGTTGGCTTTTCGCCCTGAACACTACCATGAATGTCTTTTATTATTTTTGTGAAGCTCCTGTAACAGCTGTTGGAGTGCATACTGAAAGCCCTCTTTTAGATCTAGTCTGCCTCTATTTGTTTTGTATTATTATTAACAATTAGTTTATTTGTTGGTTATACTTTTCTGTTGAATGTTTAAGACAATGCATGTGTCTAAAATTATTTTTCCTCATTATTTTACTGTTAAGTTCAATGGAGGCTCCTTAGGGATTACTTTTAGGGATCCATGAGGACTCCTTGTCTCCTTTAACTTTTTTTCTATCAGTTGTATCAGTTTTATCATCTACTGTGATGAAACACATATTCGGTGTTTATGCAGCTTCTCTGATCAAGAGGATGGGTGTCTTCGTAGAACTGTAGGCTATGAGTTCTGGCTGACCTTGGGGAGTATGAACCAAAATATAGACTGTCTCTTAGCCCATTTATCCTCTTTGACCATCAGATTTGGGTTTTTTTATTTAAGAAATTTGTTTTATTCATTTTACATACTAACTGCAGATCCCCTCTCATCTCTCCTCCTGCTCCCCACAAGCCTTCTCCCATGACTGAACCCTTATCCCCTCCTCCTAAGGGTAAGGGCTCCCATGGGGAGTCAGCAAAGTCTGGTATATTTAGTTGAGCCCCTCTCCCCTGCATCAAGGCTGAGCAAGGCATCCCACCATAGGTAATGGTCTCTAAAAAGCCAACTTATGCACCAGGGATAGCTCCTGCTCCCACTGCCAGGGGCCCCTCATACAGACCAAGCTACACAACTGTCTCCCACATGCAGAGGGTCTAGTCCAGTCCCAAGTAGGTTCTACACCTGTTGGTCTAAAGTTCCGGAGTTCCTACAAGCTTGGTTCAGTTGTCTCTGTAGATTTCCCCATCATGATCTTGACTCCCCCTTGCTCATATAATCCCACTTCCTTCTCTTCAACTGGACTCCTGGAGCTCAGCCTGGTGCTTGGTTGTGGATCTCTGCATCTGCTTCCATCAGTTACTGGATGAAGGCTCTATGATGACAGTTAGGGTATTCACCAATCTGATTATCAGGGTAGGTCAGTTCAGGCACCCTCTCCACTATTGCTAGTAGTCTAATCTAGGATCATCCTTATGGATTCCTGGGAATTTCCCTAGCATCAGGTTTCTCCCTAACCCCATAAAGTCTCCCCCTATCAAGATATCTCTTTCATTGCTCCCCCTCTACATCCCTCCCCAGCTCATCCATCCCATTTCCTCATATTCTCACTCCCATCCCCTCCCCTCATTGCCCCCCTCATCCCCAGTTTACTCATGGAGATCTCATCTATTTCTTCTTCCCAAGGCGATCCATGTGTCCCTCTTAGGATTCTCCTTGTTTCCTAGCTTCTTTGGAGCTGTGGGTTGTAGTCTAATCATCCTTTGCTTTACATCTAGTATCCACTTAAGAGTGATTACACCATGTTTGTCTCTCTGAGTCTGGGTTACCACACTCAGGATATTTTCTAGTTCCATCCATTTGCCTGCAAACCTCATGATGTCATTTTTTTTTACAGCTGAGTAATACTCCATTGTGTATATGTATCACACTTTCTTTATCCATTCTTCGGTTGAGGGGCATCTACCTCGTCTCCAGGTACTGGCTACTATAAATAATGCTCCTATGAACATAGTTGAGCAAGTGTCCTTGTGGTATGATTGAGCATCCCTTGGGTATATGTCCAAGAGTGGTATAGCTGGGTCTTGAGGTAGATTGATTCTCAATTTTCTAAGTCACCATACTGATTTCCAAAGTGACTGTACAAGTTTTCACTCCCACCAGAAGTGGAGGAACATTCCCCTTACTCCACATCCTCTCCAACATAGGCTGTTGTCAATGTTTTTTGATCTTAGCCATTCTGACAGGTGTAAGATGGTATCTCAGAGTCATTTTGATTTGCATTTCCCTGATGACTAAGGATGTTGAGTAATTCCTTAAATGTCTTTTGGCCATTTGAGATTCTTCTGTTGAGCATTCTGTTTAGATCCGTAGCCCATTTTTAAATTGGATTGTTCAGTATTTTGATGTCTAGCTTTTTGAGTTCTTTATATATTTTGGAGATCAGCCCTCTGTCAGATATGGGGTTGGTGAAGATCTTTTCCCATTCTGTAGGCCATTGTTTTGTCTCATTTATCATGTTCTTTGCCTTACAGAAGCTTCTCAGTTTCAGGAGGTCTCATTTATTAATTGTTGCTCTCAGTGTCTACTGGTGTTATATTTAGGAAGTGGTCTCCTGTGCCAATGCATTCAAGGCTACTTCCTACTTTCTCTTCTATCAGGTTCAGTGTAACTGGATTTATGTTGAGGTCTTTGATCCAGCTGGATTTGAGTTTTGTGCATGGCGCTAGATGTGGATCTATTTGCAATCTTCCACATGTCAACATCCAGTTAGGCCAGCACCATTTGTTGAAGATGCTTTCTTTTTTCCTTTGTACAGTTTTGACTTCTTTGTCAAAAATAAGGTGTTCAGAGGTGTGTGGATTAATGTCAGGATCTTCAATTCGATTCCATTGGTCCACATATCGGTTTTTATGCCAATATCAAGCTGTTTTTTTTTTTTTTTTTTTTTTTTTGGTTTTTCGAGACAGGGTTTCTCTGTAGTTTTGCGCCTTTCCTGGAACTCACTTTGTAGACCAGGCTGGCCTCGAACTCACAGAGATCCACCTGCCTCTGCCTCCCGAGTGCTGGGATTAAAGGCGTGCGCCATCCCCGCCTGGCTTCAAGCTGTTTTTATTACTATAGCTCTATAGTAGAGCTTGAGGTCAGGGGTGGTGATGCTTCCAGAAGTTGCTTTATTGTAAAGGATTGTTTTAGCTATCCTAGGGTTTTTTTTTTGTTTTTCCATATGAAGTTGAGTAATGTTCTTTCAAGGTCTGTGAAGAATTGTGTTTGGATTTTGATGAGGATTGCATTGAATCTCTAGATTGGTTTTCGTAAAATTGCCATTTTTATTATGTTGGTTCTACCTATCCATGGGCATGGGAGATCTTTCCATTTTCTGATATCTTCTTCAATTTCTTTTTTCAAGGACTTAAAGTTCTTGTCATACAGGTCTTCCACTTGCTTGGTTAGATTTACCCCAAGGTATTTTATATTATTTGTGGCTATCATAAAGGGTGATGTTTTTCTGATTTCTTTCTTGACCCGTTTATCATTTGTATATAGGATGACCTCCAGATTTTGGTTGTTAAAACCCATAAAATCAGTCACCAATCTTGAGGAGGAAGCAGTAGGTTTTAATTAATGCAATAAACTCTCAGATATATGAATATTTTGGAATATATATAATGTTAAATATGCCACAATAACCTAAAATAATAGTTGCTTAATTAACTAGTTATAAAGAAATCATTTAAAAGACTTTGAAACAGAGACTTCAATAAATCATAACTTTGTTAAGACATAGTTGTCTTCAAATGAATTGTTTTCAGGGGAAATACACCTTCACCTAGGAGTGCCAATTAGTGGAGGATGTTGTTTATTTCTAGTGAAAGAATATAGTACACTGTCCATGAAGCTCTACCATCTTAGGCCAGTGTTGAAGGATTGCAGTGGTCCTCAGCAGCCAAGGCTGTAAGTTGTCCATAGCGGTAGTTAGGGCTATTGGGATTTCCAATGCAAAGCCTGATTCTGTTCTTTTGATGTATTTCTCTCCCACTTACAAAGTCTTGACCAACCCCTTTGGAAATAGAGTTTACTTAAGAGTATTTCTGGACCAGTGTTTCATTGATGGAACCCTTGTTGCCATCTTGGTGATAGAGTCTGAAGCATAAGCAAACATGTAGATACCAACGTTCTAGGATTCAGGGCAGTACCAACATCTGTGCATGGAACACAGGCATCTCTGCTGCTACTCTGGTAATGCTGCGCATGGGGTAGTTATTTATGGAAGTGGGGTAGCTGGGACATATGTTTGTTCTTTTCTTTTTAAACTTATATTCATATGTTTTTGCCTATTTGTCTGTATGAATACTGCATATGTTCAGATGCCCTAGGATGCAAGAAAAGGGCATCGTATCCATCAGAATTTGAGTTATAGGCAGTTTTGAGCTGCCTAATGTGAGTGCTTGAAACCAGAACTGGGTCCTCTGCAACAGCAAGTATGCTGTGTGATGTCGTTCTATATGCTGTGAATGTGTGTGTGTCTGATTGGTTGATAAATAAAATCCTGATTGGCCATTAGCCAGGCAGGAAGTATAGGTGGGGTAAGCAGACAAGGAAGGCTGAGTCAGGAGTCGCCAACCAGACACAGAGGAAGCAAGATGACAAGGCAGGACTGAGAAAAGGTACCAAGCCACATGGCTAAACATAAATAAGAATTATGGGTTAATTTAAGTGTAATAGCTAGTCAGTAATAAGCCTGAGCTAATGGCCTAGCAGTTATAATTAATATAAGCTCCTGAGTGATTATTTTATAAGCAGGCTACGGGGGCTGCGGGAGCCAGGCGGGAACCAAGAAACCTTCCAACTACACAAGTACTCTTAACTATTGAGCAATCTTTCCAGCCGCTGTTCTATTTTTCACTTTATTTTAATTTATTCTTTGAAAACTCAATGTTTATCAGCAACATATCTTGTTTATATAGAAGACTTCATGTCAAAAGTATTATTTTACTCAAATGTATTTGTAGATGCAAAAATCCTAATACTTGTTGTGGAAATTGATGAATGGAAGCATACAGGGTCAAGAATCAAGATTATCTTGAAAAACAAAATGAATTTATATTAAAGATAAAAAAGCCATATCAGTTTTAGAGAACAGAATATCTAACAAAGATTTTATGACAAATGTGGTGTTGTAGAGAAATGTTGCAGATATGGTTATTTTAATGAGTGATACTTGGACATTAAATATTAATATGGAAAAAGGGTAATCTATCAATCACAAGAAGTCAACTTATTATTGATTTGAATGTGACAAGTAGCATGTTTTCTTGTGAAAATTCTTATTTAATATTTATCATCTTCATAGTCTTTTAAAAATATTTATTTGTATGTGCCTTTCAATTTTATTAGCTTTTTGAAATTAGCATGTAAGTTAATGGTTTGCATTATATATTTATCCTTGGATCCTCTATTCATCTATTGGTCTACTTATCTGTTTTTGTGCTTGTATGATGCTGTCCTTATTACTACAGTTCTGTAGTGTAATTTAAAGTCAGGTATTGTGGTAACTACAGAATTGTTCTTTCTTTTTATTATTGTTCTGCCTATTCAGAGTCTTTTATGATTCAGTATGAATTTTAGGATTGTTATGTCTTGCTATATAAAGGTTGCAATCCAAATTTTGATGGAGATTTCATGAACTTGTAGATTGGTATTATCAAGATAGCCATTTTCACATTAATTCTGCCAACACACAGGCATGGGGGGGGGCGGAAATCTTTCCATCATCTGGTGTCTTCTTCAATTTCTTCAGTGTTTTGACATTTTAGTTGCAAAGGTCTTTAATTTTCTAAATAGTTTTATGCCTAGATGTTTTATTATTTTAAAAGTATTGTGAATGGCATATTTTCTTGTCCAGTGAGAATTGCTAGCTGAAGTTTCTTTGAGGGATACTAAGACAGGTAACAATAATTTGCAGTTCTCAGTTAGCTCTTGTAGATATTCAATGCAAGTTTGCAGATTGTCCTCTACTCTTGGTCACTTTACATCTCTGTTGTATTCCTGACTGCTTATTCTATGTACTTCAACTCCAGCATCAGTCCCACCTAAAATAGTAGTGGGAGACTACAATACACCACTTTAATCTTTAGATAGGTTTCCCAAACTGAAAATAAACAAACTTCAGAGCTAACTTAAACCAGAGGTCAATTGAATGTAATAGATATCTTCAGAATATTATATCTAACAGCTATAGAGTACATATTCATCTCAATGGCATGGAACATCTCTAAAATGGTACACTTTATGTGGCAGAAAGCAGCTTTCAACAAAAGAACCAAAATACTTTTTTGCACCTTATTACATTGTAGTAGAATAAAACTAGAAATCTACAGCAAGAGAAATCCTGGAAACTACACAATACTTGGAATGTCAAAACTATTTTAAAGATATGCTTTAAATTTATGTTTATGTGAGGGCAGTATATACACATGAGTGCAGGTGCTTGTGGAAGGCTGAAGAGGAAGTTGGATCTGCTGGAGCTGGAGTTACAGGTAGTTGTGTGCCACCCAATGTGGGTTCTTGGAACTAAATTCCAGTCCTCTGATGACTAGTACACACTCTTAACCACTGAGCCATCTCTCCAGCTTCTGTACAATATACTTTTTTTCCTATTTTGCCCTTCAATTTACTTTTTTATTTTATGAAATTTTCTATTCATTTTACATACAAACCACAAATCCCCCTCTCCTTCCACCTCCCTCCCCCAGCCTTCTCCCCAACAACCCACCTCCCCTTCCTACCTCCTCCAAGGCAAGGTCACCCATGGGGAGTCAGCAGAGCCTGGTACATTCAGTTGAGGCAGGTCCAAGCCCCTCCTCCCTGCACCAAGGCTGTGTAAGGTGTCCCACCATAGGCATTGTGCTCCAAAAAGCCGGCTCATGCACCAGGGACAGATCCCGATCCCCCTGCCTGCGGGGGTGGGGGAAGCAGACAGTTCAAGCTAAACGACTGTCTCACCTATCCAGAGGGTCTAGTCCAGTAGCATGGGGGCTCCACAGCTATTGGTCCACAGTTCATGCGTTTCCACTAGTTTGGCTGGCCATCTCTGTACGTTTTCCCATCATGATCTCAATGTCCCTTGCTCATAGAATCCTTCCTCTCTCTTATCAATTGGACTCCTGGACCTTGGCCTGGCACCCGGCCGTGGATCTCTACCTCTGCTTCCATCAGTCACTGGATGAGGGCTCTATGATGACAGTTCGGATGGATACTAGATGTAAAGCAGAGGATAACCAGACTGCAACCCATAGCTCCAGGGAGGCTAGCTAGCAGGGAGGACCCTAGGAAGGATGCGTGGATCATCCAGCAAAGGAGAAATAGATGGGATCTACATTAGCAAACTGGGGTTGAAGGGAGGTAATGGAGGGCAGGGGATGGGGGTGAGAACATAGGGGAATGGGAGGTTTGAGCTGGAACAGGGACAGAGTGGGAGAGCAAGGAAGGAGCTACTGTGATAAATGAAGATATCACGGGAATAGGGAGAAACAGAGTGCTAGGGAAGTTTCCAGGAATCCACAAGGATGACCCCACCTTTGACTACTGGCAATAGTTGAGAGAGTGCCTGAACTGGCCTACTCTGGTGATCAGATGGCTGAATACAATATACTTTTCAATGAACAATGGGTCACCTAAGAAATCTGAAAGAAGGACTGTAGAAATGGCTTGGCATTAAGAGCACATACTAGCCAGGCGGTGGTGGCTCATGCCTTTAATCCCAGAACTCGGGAGGCAGAGCCAGGCGGATCTCTGTGAGTTCGAGGCCAGCCTGGGCTACAGAGTGTGTTCCAGGAAAAGGCGCAAAGCTACACAGAGAAAACCTGTCTCGAAAAAACAAAAACCAAAAACAAAAACAAAAAAGAGCACATGCTACTCTTTTAGAAGGCCAGTATTTGATTCCCAGCACCCGTGTTAGTTGGCTCCTAACTGCCTGTAACTTCAGTTCCTGGAATATTCAATGCTGTAGCTTCTGCAGACACTTACACTCATATGCACACACACACACACACACACACACACACACACACACACACACACACACAATTTAAAAAATAAATCTTTTTAAGCATCAAAGAGAAAATTAAAATATTGTAAGAATCAAATGAAAATGGTGACACAGCTAACCAGAACTTTGAGGATACAAGTAAGGCAGTTCTAATAGGAAAGCTAATAGCTTTAAGTACTCACATTAAAAGTAACCAGGAATACATCAAATAAATAAGCAGAATGTTTCACATTAAAGTTCTAGGAAACATGAATAAGGCAAACTGAAATCTAGCAGAGAGCAAAAAAAAATGAGATAGATTGGGGAGAAATTAATGAAATGAATACTAAAAATATAATAAATAGACTATATGTAATACATAGTATGAATAATACATATATTCAAAGAATTGCTTATTTGATGCCACGTTTCTTTGTTGTTTTCAAACAGGGTCTAATGTAGGCCAGGTAGCCCTGGAGCTGGCTGAAGTCCTGACCCTCCAGCTTCCATCTCTGGAATGGCATTAAACGGGATTACAATCTTGTTTACCTCCATCACCTCATTTGAGATGGTGAGACAATTGCACTTGCATTCTATTCTTTTTATTGGATAATTCTCATAGTTGATTCTGTTGTGATTAATTTCTTTCTTTCTCTCTTTCTCTCTTTCTTTCTTTCTTTCTTTCTTTCTTTCTTTCTTTCTTTCTTTTTTTGGTTTTTTCGAGACAGGGTTTCTCTGTGTAGCTTTGCGCCTTTCCTGGGACTTACTTGGTAGCCCAGGCTGGCCTCGAACTCACAGAGATCCGCCTGGCTCTGCCTCCCAGTTCTGGGATTAAAGGCATGCGCCACCACCGCCCGGCGTGATTAATTTCTTAAATTGAAGTCTCAGAAGAAAAACCGATCTCCTGCACATAGGTAGCTGAAAAAAGGAGTATGTTAATATCTTTTCCAGATAATTATAAATATTCTTTTTGAACCCTATAACCTAATGAAGTGTGAATAAGTTGCTAAGAATACTGCTTTTGAAAAATATTATTGCTAGTCTCACAGCATGAGTTAGTTTCTTCAAGAACAGTTTCCTCTATAATATGAGCCTGACCTCTGAATCTCTCTCACCTTCTGTCTGTTCACAATATCATACCCTTTCAAACATGATGCTGCCATCATCCTTCCTTTCCTTTATGAGACCTCAAAGCAGGCCCTTGACGGAAGCTGAACAGATGAGACATCCATCTCCACAAACAATAAGGTTCTTATTTATAAGGTAACCAGCCTAAGGCATTTGTTTATAGCAAAAGAAAGTTGGCTGATACATTATAGGAGGAAAAAAACAGGGAAAGAAGATTATTAAAAGAAACAATGACTAGAATATCCCCAAATTTGGAAACAGAAATAGACACTCACTATGAGGACTAAAGTTTTTCAAACATTTGAAACTCAGAAAGATTAAGGCACTGAATTCGAATTGTGTTATCAAAAGCCAAACTCTAACAAAAAATTATAAAACAAAACAAAACAAAAAAATAAAGCCATTTGCCACATGAAAAGGATCGCTTCCACAAAAGTGCAAGTGGATTTCTGAGGAAAAAAAAACCTTTGTACTGTGGGGGGCCATCCCTCACCCCCATATTTCCCAAGAGTACTTTTGAGTAGAAGCAGCAGGAAATATTAGTTACTTAGAAGGATAGACAAGAGAAAAAGATAGAAAATACAGGATAGCCTCGAGAGCCTGGATCCTAATCCATCTGGCCCTGACTGTCTCAGCCCTAGAGTATTTAAAGGGATGACAAGGGGTGGAGCCAAAGACGTCCCCCCAGCACAGCCAAATGCAGACCATCTCAGACACCTGCACTCAAGCCCGTGGTTGAATCATCCTCTTTATGCTGACCTGCTGGGTAAAGACACTAGGAAACCTAAAAATGGGCTCCAACACATTGGAACCCAGGTTAGTGAGAGCTAACGTCGATTAGATCCTAATGGTCCCTACCCTCAGGCCTGCGCCCACAGTTGTAGACTCCGGATAAGCCCTGGTGTCCAGTAAGACAAATAGCCCCAGTGAGTTGGGCTTCTATTCCAGATCACTGCACCTGTGGCAGGTTGCAGCCGTCTTAGACTACACGTCTACGCAGCAGTAGACAGTGAAAAATCAACAGGGGTCTTGGTGCTGCCTAGCTCTGTGCCCGTCACAACAGGCTATGGGCTCAGGGGATGATACCACCTTGCAGTGTTTCTGATCACAGGAATGGCATACAAGACTGGAGCTGGTCCCTCCACGATGATTCTGTCAGAAATCAGCATAATCACAGTGCTGGAGACTCTCTGTGACGGGGAGTGGCACATTTGGGCCTACCTAGGTAGCAGGAAATTGGTTGTTAGGATGGCTTATCTCTAAAGTGCTCCTGGAATTCATGTTGAATAGCCTATCAGTGGCAGATTTAAGGAAAATCTGAGCTTGGGTTGCCCTCTAGTGCCAAAATGGTAAAAACACACCGTAACAGACAGACAGGAAACCCAATGGTACCATCTAGTGCTGAAATTGCAGAAGTATCTTAGAGAAAGTAAGCAGCCTGTTAGAACTTAAGGGAAGATAGGCACATACAAAGGCAGATGGTAAAACATAACCTTTCATATGCAAATGACATTGAACGCCAGCAAGTATCCAGGCTTTTCAGGGAGTCAGGTATAGTAGCATACATTTGTAGTCTCGGTACTCAGGAGGCCGAGGCAGGAGCATCATAAATTCTAGGCCAGCCTGGACTGCAAATCATAGCAAGACCCTACGTCAGAAGACAAAGAGGAGGAAAAGGAGGAAGAGAAGGAGGAGGAAGCAGAAAACTCTCAGGGAACAAGGTTTCCACTTGTCAAAATGAGGCACGAGAAACTGAGAAACTGACAAGATGGTGAGCAGAATGGTGGAATTCTGGGAACGTAAAAGGAACTCGATGAGCTTCAAGAAAACGTTGAAAATGATCGACTATTTTGACAGAGAAACTTAACAGAACGAAGGAAAGGATTATCACAGAATTCCTTGATCTGAAAAATTAACTTAGTGGCATTTTAAAATGCTATAGGAGGAATCAGTAGCTGAATAGATTAAAACAAAATGTAGAATTAGTGAGTTTGAAGAGACAGTGTGAAAATACACAGCAGAAGAGAGTGGAGATAAATTATTCCAAGCTTGTGAAACTTGAAGAGTGCCTTTAGAAGGACAAATATCCAGGTGTAATGGATAGTTCTGAGTGCCAAGTTAATGGAATGAAGAACCAACTAGGAGACATGTCTCTGGTGCACATGTGAGAGCATTTCCAGACAGCACTGGGAAGACTCCCTCTCAAGATGGACAGCCCCTTCCACAGACGGCCAAGCTATAAAGAAGTCTGAGGTGGGGAAGCAATGTTGGTTGCTGATCAGTATATCTCTCCCTCCTGCCTCCTCCCTTCTGCTCCCTCTCTCCACCTCTCCTCTCTCCTTTCCCTCCCCTCCCCTCCCCCTGCAGCTGCTGCCACTATCTTCAGGGACAGAAGTTTTGTTGGCCTTCCAAGTGTGGATTGCAGACCCACAGCTCCCCGAGAATCCTCAGGACCTTCAGCAGCAGATCGAGACCGCTCTGACACCAGCTTCACGGACTGAGTCACTACTGAGTTCCCAGTTTCCTCAGACATCCATTGTGGGACTACCCAAATCCTGATGTGAAAGCCATTCTAGTACACACAGACACACAGACACAGACACACACACACACACACACACACAGACACACACACACACACACACACACACACACACACACACACACACACTCATGAACAGACATGCACAAAAACATTCTATCTGTTCTGCTCTTCTAGAGAACTCTACCTAGTATACCAGGTTATTGGGGTTCAAGAGGGACTTGAGAATGTCAAAGAGGTCAAAAGCGTATCTTAAAAGGTCGTAACAGAAAACTCCTTAAATCTAGAAAAGGATGCAAATATCCAGCTACAAAGGTCACCAGTGAAATTTAACCTAACCAAGTATACCCCACAACATAGTGAAATTATGCTCTCGGAGTTAAAAGATGGTACCAACATGAACAGGAGAAATTTCACAAGGTCCATCTCGTGATGAGGAGCTACAGGCAGTAAGTGGTTGCTCAGAAGAAAATCCAGTTTTATAAAGCATGAAGCCCCTGACACATGTTTATCCAATACAAGGTGGTCAGCCCTAAAAACGCATACGTATGGTCAACTCTAAATGGACTCAGTAGGTTGTGTGTGTACATGTCTGTACATGTGTGTAAAACAATAATTAAAGAAAGGGTCATGGATATGAAAGGTACTGGGTGGCACAGAAGGAAGAAGAGAGGGGTAGAAATTATATAAATTATATAAATACTCGTGTAGAAAGTTCTCAAAAACCAAAAAATTTAAATTAAAAAACAATAAGGTCTCCTATTATTAGGGGATATGGAGTCTCACCTGGCCATGTCTTGTAGCCAGGTGAGGCTACCAGTAGTGGGACTAGCTTGCATTCAATTGAGTTGTTGGCCCAGGGGGTCCTGTGGAAATCTCCAAACAACCCAGGCTGTTGCTAAGACAAAAGCTTCCTTCCCAGCAGGGCCCCACAGCTGAGGACAACACCCACACACCTCATTAAGCATGGAGAAGTCCAGCTGGTGCCTACATAGAGCCCTCACCCCTACATCCTAGTCTCTTTGGTGTGGAAAGGTACCCTGCAGGCCACCAAAAGAGAAACATGAACAACAACCCACCACAAAACCTTTGATCTACAATGGTGCCTTGCCTGCCAAATATGCTAGGGCACTTTATAACAGAGACTGCTTTGGTAACCAAGAACCAGAAACTAGATAGCCCCAAGACGTAAGGTAAAACCAAATACTATTGGTCTTAAAGTATCAATAAAATGACTCCTAATGATATACATACAAGTGCATACAAGCATATAAAAGCTTTATTCATATATCAGTGCCTTATCCAGTCATCATCAAAGAGGCTTCCTCCAGCAGCAGATAAAAATAGATGCGGAGAGTATCTTTGTGGATTTCTGTGGGCCTCTCTAGCACTTTGCTTCTTCCTATTCTCATGTGGTCTTCCTTTACCATGGTCTCCTATTCCTTGCTCTCCCTCTCTGTTGTTGATCCCGCTGGGGTCTCCCGCTCCCCCAAGCTCTTTCCCTCGGCCCTCGCCCTTCACTACCCCCACTCACAGCCTGAACTGACCTACTCTGGTGATGGGATGGCCAAACACCCTAATTGTCATGCTAGAAACCTCATCCAACTACTAAGGGATCTGGATGCAGAGATCCATGGCTAGGCCTCCGGGTGGATCTCTGGGAGTCCAATTAGTGAGAATGAGGAGGGTTTATATGAGCGAGAATTGTTGAGATCAAGGTTGGATAAAACACAGGGACAAATAGTCAAAGGAATGGAAACACATGAACTATGAACCAATGGCTGAGGGGTCACCAACTGGATCAGGACCTCTGAATGGGTGAGACAGTTGATTGGCTTGATCTGTTTGGGAGGCATCCAGGCAGTGGGACCGGGTCCTGTGCTCATTGCATGAGTCGGCTGTTTGAAACCTGGGGCCTATGCAGGATCGCTTGGCTCGGCCTGGGAGTAGGGGACTGGACCTACCTGGACTGAGTCTACCGGGTTGATCTCAGTCCTCGGGGGAGGCTTTGCCTTGGAGGAGTTGGGAATGGCGGGTAGGTTGGGGGGAAGGGGAGAGGGGCGGGAGGGGGGAGAACAAGGGAATCCGTGGCTAATATGTAGAACTGAATTGTATTGCAAGGTAAAAATAAAAAAAATAGTTGCAGAGAACAACAACCAGACAATACTCAGAGAGAGAGAGAGAGAGAGAGAGAGAGAGAGAGAGAGAGAGAGAGAGAGAGAGAGAGAGAGAGAGACAGAGAGAGACAGAGAGAGACAGAGACAGAGAGAGAGAGAGAGAGAGAGAGAGAGAGAGAGAGAGAGAGAGAGAGACAGAGAGAGAGAGTCCAAATGGGATGTCTCCATCAAGTCCTTCCCCTCAGAGCTCAGGGAATCCTGTGGAGATTATAAGAGCCAGAGGGGATGGAGGACACCAGGAGAACAAAGCCCTCTGAATCGACTAAGCAAGGCACAGGCAAGCTTATAGAAACCGAAGTAGTGAGCACAGGACCTACAATGGGTCTGGACCAGGTCCTCTGCATATATATTACATCTATTAGCTTAGCAGTTTTACAGGACTCCTGACAGTGAGAACAAGTGGGGTCTCTGACTCTTGTGCCTGCTCTTGGGATTCTTTTCTTGTGGTTGGATTGTCAAGTCCAACTTCAATAAGATAGTCTTTGCTTCATCTTATTGTATTTTATTTTGTCACGTTTGGTTGCTATCTCTTAGAAGCCTGTTCTTTTCTAGTGAGAGACATAAAGGGAGTGGGTCCGGAGGGGAGGGGAGGGGAGGGGGAACTGGGAGGAGTAGGAGAGGGACACTGTAATCAGGATATATTGTACAAGAAGATAATGTATTTTCAATATAAGAAAACTTTTAAAAAGCAGGAAAATAATCATAATAACAATAAGGGTGAAAGATGAAGAGAAAAATACTCAAAGCCACAAGAGAAACGAAACAACACATAATGATGTCCAGTCCATGCAGCAACACAGTCAGTAGAAAGTGGCATGAGATTTGCACAGGATGGAAGGACACAATATCCTGCCACTTGAGAATGCTGCATCCAAGAAGGCTCTTATTTTCTAAAGAAACAAAGGCGTGACAAAGACTTTTCCAGACAAACAGAAACCGAGAGAGAGCAAATCTCCACCATACCTGTTCTAGGAGAAATGCTACAAGAAGTTCTTCAAATTGAACCCATGCCTGGTGTGGTGGCACGCACCTGTAATCCCCAGTGCTGGGAGGTAGAGGTAAGACCATCAAGAGTTCAAGATCAGCCTCTGGCACATAGCAAGTGGGAAGGTCATCCTGGGCTATGTGAGACTCTGTATCAAAAAACAAACAAACACCAAAAAAAAAAAAAAAAAAAAAAACCAGAATGCAACATTAAAGAATAAGAAATAAAAATGGAGGTAAGAATGTTACTGGTAAGAATAATTATCCAAAAAAAATTTAGAGTACTCTAAGGTTGTAATTGTGGTATGCAAAGAATAATAATGAAAACCAATTAAAAATAAATAAGTTAATATATTAAGCAATGAGCAATGCAGAAAGATGTTTGTTTTCATTTCTATTATATGCTATTCATATCATAGTTTTCCTTCTGAAAAACAAATCATTGAACACATTAGACCATTACTGGCTTGAAATTTTAAATTTATTTAGTTTGCTGCATGTTCATGGAAAGGAACGCTGTAATCTAAACAATTTGGGGCTTTTGCCTTCTTCGGTGATTAAATTTTCTCTGAAGTGTCTATCCACTGTTACTCTTTTATTAAATAAACAATAAGTTCTTAACATAAAAAAATTAGTGAGTACGTTATCCACAGAAATAGCAGAAATGCTGCAAAGTAGGCTCTGTCTCCTGGCTCAGTTAGGAATAAAACAAATTCTTTCTGTATTGCTTATTGTTTATCCCATTCAAGGCTAAACACTCCAGTTTCTCATTCTCTGCATCTTCAACAGTTGTGAGTCTCTGTGTTAATTGGCATCTTCCACCTAAAGAAGCTTCTCTCGTGAGGATTGAGAGATGAATGTGGATTAGAGCAAAATACATTATATGTATATATGAATATTAAAGATTTACCTTTTAAAAAGAGGACATGATGTTGGGGAGATGGAGTTAGAGACAACAAGAAATGTGAGAGGGGGGTGGTAGTGAATGGCTATGACCAACACGCATTGTACCAAGATAGGAAATTTTATAGAAGAAAAATGTTATTTAAAAATAAATTTGAAATGCGCTACCATAGTCAGGCAGTGGTGTTGCACGCCTTTAATCCCAGCACTTGAGAGGCAGAGGCAGGCAGATCTCAGTGAGTTCAAGTCCAGTCTGGTCTACAGAACGAGTTCCAGGACAGTCAAGGATACACAGAGAAACCCTGTCTTGAAAAACAACAACAAAAAAGAAAAAGAAAAAGAAACGAGCAAAAACCATGGTAGCATAATACAACAACAGCCATTGTTCACACATCAGGGGACAGCTGTATCATAGTGTTGTTTGGAGAAGTGAGTTACATGGATTACAAGTCGTTAGGTCTTCGGTATGCCTGACTCCATTACATAAGGAACAGCATTTTGCATTGCAAACAAAGAAATTTATTGTAATAATTTTTGAGAAAAAAAAAGATTCTTTAAAGAAAGATCTAAATTTCTGTCTGGAATTTTGATAATTCAGAGATTGGGACTGAGACAGTCAAGACAGGACACTTTGTCGACATGTTAATTTGCATGAGAGTTTGCATTTAAATGAGAATCAGTCCTCTATCGCCAATGCCTGATCCAAAAAGGAAGTGACAAAAAATAACCTACCAGGTTTTCATGAATTTTCCATATCCCGGGTCTACAAGGAGTCCCCTGTCACTGCTGAAGTTCTCTCTAATTCCAGCACCCAATAAACTTTGTCAGGAAAATCTGCTTTCCTTGAAAGTATAACCAACTATACTCGAAATAGTCCTTTTATAAAGAAGTGTATTGCTTAATTTACTTCAGGGTCACATCACCCAGACATGGAATAGGACCTTCCTTTGTTTTCCTCCCACGGGAACATCAATTCACACAGGAAAATACTTCCACAAGACATAAGGACATCAAGGGAGAGAGTAGAGCGTAGAAATCAGAAATGAAGAAGGAAGGACAAGTTCCCATTATGTGTATTCCCTCTCCTCAGCCCCAAGCAGCATACCCTGGAGAGACACCTTCTAAGTGGGGAGAGAAAAAGGAGCACTGGACAGCATCTCACACTCCAGATCAAAACTGATGCGGCGCCTCACCTAAGACAAACGCTGGCAGATTGTTTTTGAAATCAGCAACTGTTTAATTCTGAAAGGTAGAAAGAGTCTCCACAGAAATAATCGTCCTTAATACTTGTTAGTTGATCGCTTTTTGGCTGATAAAGATTTAAAGCTGTTTTGGGAAACTTCTTGAAAACTATCACGTTGGAAGTTTTCTTTAGCTTTTCCTTTTAGCCACGGAAGGCACTACGCAGACGTTTGCAACACCGTCGTAGCGATATTTGGTCTTGACCGTTGCGTCTATTATCCGTATGCCAGAGATCCCCCTTAGGCCCAGCTGTAAGAACAGTAGTGTCAGGGTAAACGAAAGCGAGGAGCCTGGCATCAACGTACCAAGTTTTCTCCCTGAACACCCACACCAACGAACAGCAGTTGTATCATGCGTCTTCACAAGCAGTTTCATTTTCTTATCAGTGCAATTTGTTATCTTGAAGACAATTTTCAAAGGCTCTTCTCGGGCTACAGTGTCTGGAACATTCTCCAGAGACAGCTCCAGTTCTCTGCAACTTCGAGCTTCTTTTTCAAGTGGGACTGTGTGTAGCATCGCCCTTTCGCCAAGTTCCCGTTTCCACACGATCTCTAACTTCCCCATTTTCGTTGGTCCGCTGAGGGTTCTCGCTTTCTCCAGATATTCCTCCTTGAGCCGCAGGCGATATAAGTAGTGGCGTCCTTCTGATGCCTGCAAAAATGTTCTGGTTCCAAATGTACTCTCCTCTTCTCCATCCAGGTTGAGAGTATTTAATGCTTCTTCGGTGTACATTTCAGGTAGCTCCAAGGAAACTTTCTGTATAAACACAGTTGAAGATGAAGTGTTTTTAATCTGGACTTCGAGAAATAAATCATCCTTGTCTGAGTTATAAAACTTGGTTTTGACATCCAGTGGTTGGGAATGAGAAAATACGCACAGTTTACTTAAAAACATCTCCGCGCACTGAGTTGAAAAGCACTGGACTCACGGGAACAACTCCCCCAGGGTCCACTATTTTGTCATGAGTGACCTCATCAATGCAATGGTCTACCACTGTAACCATGGAGACCAAAATGGGTAAAGCCTGAGCTCTTGTATAAAAACCAATTTTTTTCAGTATTATTTTGTTACGACTTAATTGCTATTACTGGGAATCCTCATGTAACGGTTATTTTCCCTCTTTCTCAGAAATGTAGCTCTGGGAATTTAAAGTGATATTAATCTTCAAACATTTACACTTCTGGTACAGGGCTACTTCTCATGGGCTAGAGAAACTACCAAGAAATTCAGTATTATGGTGATATTTTAATTGTACTGAAACGTGATTTTATTTGTATGTTAATAAATAAAGTTGCCTGGGGGTCAGAGCTAATAGCAAGCCATAGCAGAAGCTGGGCGGTGGTGGCGCACGCCTTTAATACCAGCTCTTGGGAGGCAGAGCTAGGCGGATCTCTGTGTGTTCAAGGATACAGCCAGCATGGAGACACATGCCTTTAATCTCAATACTAACCCTAGAAGACCTGGAGGTCTGTACAGACAGGCAGTGATGAGGAGGTCATGTGGTTGGGTTTACAACCAATGAGAAGGCAGAACAGAAAGTCTATATAAAGACAAACACACAGGAAGTAGGTCTCTTGGCTGAAGAGGACAGCTGCAGCAGTGAAGGTAAGGCTCTTAGCTCTGACCTCTTGGGCTTTCATCTCTGCATTGGCTCTGTGTTTCTTATTTAACAAGACCGTTCATCTACACAGTATCTTCACATGTGTCTTGGAATTTGGTGAAAACACTTATGGTTAATAGACACCCTGAGTTTCAGAAAAATTTCCAGTCTCTGTAGATTCTCTTATATTTGACTATAATTTTATCTTATTGAAATGTATCCAGTATTTGTTTTAATCAGATAATGAAGATGATCGAGACAAATGCCTTGGAAAAAAGTTAGGTGCTCTCAATTTCCAAGTGAAGATAGTACAGAATGCCTCAAAGGGCCACATCAATGCCAAGGTTGATCAGGTGGGAAAGAAGGAATGTGGTATAAGTCTGTATTATGTTTCCATGGGAAAGGCTAAGCAGGGCAGGATAAGTGACCTAGAACTGACAACTACGTATAATGTCACCAGACTTGTATTTTTAGGATCTGTCCATAGTTGTCTAGTGTCTGCTCTTGGCATGCTATTAGGAAAGGAGAACAGCAGTAAAACATAAGGAGTTAGTTGACAGGTATGAGCTCTTGGCTGGATAGTTCATGGCAGGTGTACCCATAAGGGAGTTGGTGGCTATCTCAACGATTTAGCTAGCTTTGGGGAGGGAAGTGTCTTGAGCAGAAGAATTAAGCCCCAAGAGGTCAAAGTATCATTTTATATATATAATATATAATAAAAATGTGATTAATGTACCCACTCGCATATCACAGGGGATAGTGTGAGATACAGTTAGGCTCAGAACAAATCAAGAAGGATGTTACACAGAGTGAAGTACCTGGCCTCAAAATAACTCCTACATCAACCCAGGTCTTATATGAGGAGCAGAACCAGTAGGAGACATTATAGAGCTATACTTATTACAAGAACTTGCTTTGCACAACGGTAGAAACTATTTCAACAGTGCCTACAATGCTGTTTCCGTGAGTGGTGAAGTTGCTTGAATTCCATGGGGTAGGGATTGGGAAGGGAAGATGATAAAGAGATTAGAACCTCGAGAGAAAAAGCTGGAAGCCCAGAGGATGCTGTTAACTGCTAAACGAGGCAGGCATCTTTGAGGCACAGCTGAGCATGGCACAGCATGTTCCTGCCTGCCACTTTTTAACCTTTCAAATGTTCACTAAACATGTTCTAAAATGTGTCTGATATCTTTCTTTCTTGAACTGTAACCTCCTTAATCTGAGCATGTTCGGGAATGTATATCTAAAGTATGTCCCTATATGATATGTATAAGCTCTCCAAATACAGTCATCGACATGTTGCCTTGTTAAAGAATGTCGTTACTTTAGAAAAAACTCCTGTACTGCCCTTACCTGTGCCAGGTAATAGATGTTTTTCTCTATTCTTTTACAGTTTTGGCTGTGCTTGATTTTAACCTTGCATTCACCAAGATATGAATCTATTGCACTGGTTTACAGTATCTGTTCTGGATGACTCTGAGACTGGTGATGATCATATCCTGAATCTAAGACTATCCTAGAGCTATAGATGATCAGTTTAGTTAGCTATTGTTCCGTCTT